>NC_138768.1:536148077-536498077 GCF_965119305.1 Pelophylax lessonae | reverse complement strand
CCAGTCACTTCACTGGGTAAATGTGTTTCTTTAAGGTTTTACAACCACTTAAATGGTAAGTACTTTTACTGCGGGATGACAGTATATACACAGATTGTGACAGGTTCTTTGGAGAAATATCAGTGGCCTAAACAGATACCTAATGTTTGCCCACGTTGATAAAGAAAAAAATAGGCACATAAGATTTCTCAAACCCCTTCACCCTTGCTGCTCTGTACTCAATGCAGCACCCTCCTAGGTAGGTGCAAGAGAGAGAAAGTATAGTTTTGGATCTTTTCTGCTTACCAGAAGGATTACCAGGTAAATCTATATTTTGTTCTCTACCTACCAGGATCTGCTAGTGAGGTCTGCTCATTGTGCTCAGGTGCAGCTCAGTTTGTCTGAAGTGTTTCACACTGGTCCAATAGGGAGGCATATTGGACAGTGGGAGGAAACTTGACAAATGGAGTACACAGGCATTTAGTACAGCCCTGGTAATTGGCAGAGGAATGTGCCTTGGTGCATGCCGGGATACTGTATAAATGCCAAGAGCACATGTGCTTGGGATCTTTCACCTGGAGAGTGGAGTCCTGGAGGGAGGGGGCAGCTGCCTCCTCTTCTGTGAAAGTTGCCATGTGGCCTCAAGTGATCAACCTGAGGGACTAAGAGTTAGAGAGGAACTGGATCCAGAGGTCCTGCAGAGCTAACTGGAAGGGAGACACTGGAAAGTATCTGATTCTGCATACAGTGAGTACAGATCTGTGTCAAGGGGCCTGTCCTGATGGGGGGGGGGGGGGGCATCCCTTCAGCTAGAAGAGTCAGTGTAAGGGAGTCAATAAAGGGGATGCTAGCCTAGAGAGTGACCTGGAAATCATGTAGCTGATCAAGCCTGTTGCAGGAGAGAGCAAGAGGACTTAACCCTTTCCATACCCTTGGCAGTATAGTTAAAGCATTGTGACTGCTTCCACACGTATCCTGGTGAGGCCAAGTGAGAGTTGTCCGTTTCAACTGCAAATAGTTCAAGTTGGAGTATCCCACTATTCCTTCTCCCATCCAAGTTCCAGTATAAATACCAAAAACCAAAACCCCTGGACTGTTTATTGAGTAACGAGCCATTAGGAGTAAGGATGAATGTGTGAACTGTCCTTAAGTGACGGCCTGCAGGTAATCAGAGGAGGCCCAAGAAGTCCTCACACAGCAAGCCCTACCGGGACAGTGCTACCTCACTAATGCTGAACATAGAAGTGTTAAGCGCTGAGCTCTTCAGTGTTCATTCAGAAACTGAAGGTAATTTGTAAAAATGCATGTTTATGGATCTCCCTCAGTTTTCAAACAAAGAAGCGCTCAGTATTGTGCTTTTCCCATGTAATTCAGAACTGAAGGAGACCCATAAACATGAGAGGTATATTTACCGATCTCCTCACTCACCATCCTGAACAGAAAGCCAGTACTGAGCCCGGAATAAAGCCAGGACTCCAGTCTAATTGCCGGTAAAGGCCAGGGGGGGAAAGCACGAGGGCACACAAGGGAAATCAGATGGCAAGGCACGATGGCAGAGACACCGGCAGTGAATGGCACACGGAGCGAGAAGGGCACACAGTTGGGAAGGACACATTGCAAGATTGTAGTGGCAGAGGGGGGTGCTCAACTTATTTTTTAAATGGCTGTGATCAGCAGCTTGTCAGCTGTTAATCACAGCTATTTATGAATTGCCAGATTCTGGAGGGACCACTCTGCAATGACCATGAGCTTACAGCCAAACTGAATGCGGCCGACATAAGGGAAAAGGAGCTGGCCTGCTGCAAGCAGTTCTGTTCCAATGTAACCCTTACATCGATGACAAAAAACTGATTAAACCCATGCTGGGACCTGGGGTCAAAGCTTGGATCCATCCAGCCGCAAGGAGCAGATGCAGACTCACATCATGGAATTCATGTATTTCTATCAGTGCATTCCACACTGTACCTCTAAATTTAAACATCAGCTTTACAGAAAAAGAAATCTAAAGCCATGCTCTGCAGCTTTTCAATATGATAGCTATTAAAACACTGAAAGCACTTGGGTTCTGTTATACTGTACATCATGCATGGCAAAGCAGCACAAAAATTCCATGTGCTGCTAAATCTGAAATGCTTCCTTGCTTTGCTCTATGTAGAATTGATTGGCATCTGGATATGTTGGCAACAGACCTATTGATAAGTAACTAGGGAAAGGTAAAAAGGAACACATGTGAAACTTGAAAGACCAGTGAAAGAGGAGGTGGGAGTTTAATTTGGTTATGCAATGACTTCATTTCTTTCTAAAAGATTTTTTTTATTTTTTATTCTTCTTCTTAGGACATTAATCACTTCAGCTCTGAAAGGTTTACCCCACTTCATGACCAGACCATTTTTTGGAATACTGCATTATTAACTGACATTTGTTCGGTTGTGCGACACTGTACACAAATAAAATGTATATCCTTTTTTTCCCCACAAATAGAGCTTTCTTTTGGGGGGATTTGATCACCTTTTTTTTTTTTTTTTGCGCTATATACAAAAAAAGACTAAGGCCTCTTTCACACGGTCCGCCTCCGTAGGCGGATCCGTGTTGCTCAGTGGGGATCGGTCCGCGATCCCCGCTGAGCCAGCGGATGACAGCTCCGTCTCCGCTTGCAGAGCGGAGAGGAGGTGTCTTAGCCCCCGCTGCCCTCTATGGGGAATCGGATGAGAGCGGACTGCCTGTCCGCTCTCATCCGATCCGATCCGATTACTGAACGGATGGAAAAATAGGGTTTCCATCCGTCCAGATTTCATGGACAGGATCGGATACGGATGGCAGCGGGTGTCAGCGGAGGTGTCTCCGCTGACATCCGCTGCCCCATAGAGCTGCATGGAGGATCCAATCAGATCCGCCTAGAAAACTGACAGGCGGATCTGATCGGATCGCCTGTGTGAAAGAGCCCTAACAATTAAAAAAAAATATATATATATTTTTTACTTTCTGCTATAAAACATATCCAATAAAAAAACAAAATTGTGAGTGGAAAAAAAATCAAATTTCATCAATTTAGGCCAATATGTGCTACATATTTTTGTTAAAAAAAAATCCCAATAAGCTTATATTCACCGGTTTGCTCAAAAGTTATAGTGTCTACAAACTATGGGATATGTTTATGGAATGTGTATTTTTTTTTTTTTTACTAGTAATGGCGGCGATCAGCAACTTATATGACTGCGACATTGCGATGTACAAATCGGACACTAGGTGACACTTTTGACACTTTTTTGGGAACCAGTGACACTAATACAGTGAACAGTGCTAAAAATATGCACTGTCACTGTAGTAATGACACTGACTAGGAAGGGGTTAACACCAGGGGTGATGAAAGGGTTAAATGTGTGTCTAAAATGAGCTTACTTCCTGTGCGGGAGGTGCTTGTACTATGGGAAGGCAGAGAACCGTGCTCCTGCTTTGCAGAAACACAGGATCACTGCTTTCCCAACTGACAGAAGGGCAAGTCTGCCTATGTTTACAGACCGCCGTTCTGCTTCTGTCCCGAACGATTGGCGGGCCCCGCTGTGTCCAATCACAGTAGGAGCGTGATGCCAGCGGCAGGCGTGAGCACCCCACAGCGGGAAGTGCAGGATTATGTACAGGAGAGCCACTTTGCCATCGTATATGTACAGTATACGGTCGGCAAAGCCGTTAAAGAGTACCTGTCAACAACTTTGCAGGGCTGCATGTTTGCATTATTCTCATGACACAATAAACAGCAGCAATATATTTGACCTCTAGTCAAGTGATTGTACCAAGGATGGGAAGGTGCTGCCATTTGTCTGCTGCAGGCATGAGTAAACATATCCTTAGTTCCCCTCACCCAGGCTATATAGGAAAAAAAAGAGTTGGCCTGTGTGGAAAATTTGTACACACAGCCAAAACATACAAGCTGTTAGCAGACATCAGGATATACATTGTTGTGCTACAGTATCTATTGCACAACATCTTATTCTAGAATGTAGATACTGACTCTGGATAATGCCTGAAATATATACTGTAGGTGTCATTGTGCATTTCACAGCATGCATGCGCTTAACATGAAACATATATCATAGCTCCCAACTGTCCCTGATTTTGAGGGACTGTCCCTGATTTGGAACAAAGTCCCTCTTTCCTCCTCATTTGTCCCTCATTTTGGTCTCATCTATATAGTTGTATATAAAATGTACGGTTATCTTTTCAAAAAACGTTTCCCATTTCTAAAGCATTCATCCTAATTCTAAATTGTTGCATTTGTAAACTTCAAAAAGCCAGTATAAATGAATGAGTAGTAAAAAAAAACAAAAAAAAAAAAACACTTGTGGATTTAACCAATCATTTTTTTTGTATAATTCTCCTTTAAGGGGGTGTGGCAAAGGGTGTGTCCTATGCCTCCATCATTTTTCTAACAGGTGTCCCTTGTTTCCGTCTCAAAAAGTTGGAATGTATGCGTATATCCTTTTTTTCCCCCTAAAATATCATTAGAGTTTGTATTGATTAAAGACTGTAAGACTTAAGGTGTATGTATAGGAAAAATGTTTTTTAGCTTTTGATAGAGTAGGGAATGATTAGAACCCCCGTAGGTTTTTTTGCTGTACCCCTGCTGGGAAAGTTAAATTTCTCAGTTTGTGCTTGTGATCATTGGCACGAACACAGAGGGGATAGGAAATCCACTAGAGCAAGACATGAGGGGAAATTTTCATTTACTTCCTTTTGTGTCTCTAGGGCATGAAATAAATGGAAATTTCTAATCTGTCTAGAGAGATACAGACAGCAAAAAAACAAAACTAGAAGGGGATTTGCTTTCCTGCTTTAACCACTTGCCGACCGGTAGGTCGGTAGGTTCCCGCGAATCGCCATACCTGTACGGCGGTTCGCAAAAGCAATCCTGGGGGCCCCATTTGCCAGCGGAGAAGCTGATTCACAGGGCCCCAGGGTGCCCCATAATTATACATCCCCCTTTAGAGCAGCCAAGGGCAGGCAGGTCCCCCTATAGATCCACTTTTAGAGCAGACAAGGGCAGGCAGGTCCACTGTCCCCCATAGATCCCCCTTTAGTGCAGGCCAGGGCAGGTCCCCCGTAGATCCCCCCTATAGCACAGGCAGGTCCCCCATAGATCCCCTTTAGTGCAGGCCAGGCCAGGTCTCCCGTAGATCCCCCTTTAGAGCAGGCAGGTCCCCATAGATCCTGCTATAATGCAGACAGGTCCCCCATAGATCTCCCTTTAGAGTAGGCCTGACCAGGGTGAGGGTCCCCCAAATTTAAATATCCCCCTTTAGAGCAGGCAAGAGAGGCAGGTCCCCCATAGATCCCCCTTCAGAGCAGGCCGGGGGGAGGGTGCCCCATAATTATACATCCCCCTTTAGAGCAGCCAAGGGCAGGCAGGTCCCCCTATAGATCCACTTTTGGAGCAGACAAGGGCAGGCAGGTCCACTGTCCCCCATAGATCCCCTTTAGTGCAGGCAAGGGCAGGCAGGTCCCCCATAGATCCCCCTTTAGAGCAGGCCAGGGTGAGGGTCCCCCATATTTATAAATCCCCCTTTAGAGCAGGCAAGGGACTCCCTTGCCTGCTCTAAAGGGGGATGTATAAATATGGGGGACCCTCACCCTGGCCTGCTCTAAAGGGGGATCTATGGGGGGCCAGAGATGGCTGACCTGCCTGCCCTTGCCTGCTCTAAAGGGGAATTTACAAATATGGGGGACCCTCACCCTGGCCTAGGCCTGCTCTAAAGGGGGATCTAGGGGGGACCTGGGACGGCTGACCTGCCTGCCCTTTCCTGCTCTAAAGGGGGATTTATAAATATAGGGGACCCTCACCCTGGCCTAGGCCTGCTCTAAAGGGGGATCTAGGGGGGACCTGGGATAGCTGACCTGCCTGCCCTTGCCTGCTCCAAAGGGGATTTGTAAATATGGGGGACCCTCACCCTGGCCTAGGCCTGCTCTAAAGGGGGACCTACGGGACCCCCCTTTAGAGCAGGCCTAGGCTAGGGTGAGGGTCCCCCATATTTATAAATCCCCCTTTATAGCAGGCAAGGGCAAGCAGGTCAGCCATCCCAGGTCCCCCCTAGATCCCCCTTAGAGCAAGCCAGGGTGACCGTCCCCCTTATAGATCCCCCTTCGAGCAGACCAAGCAGGGTTCCCAGACCTCCAGTCCAGTGAGTCCACCACAACCTACCGTTACTGTCCTCCTTTTCTTCTCCCGCGCTTGACAGTCAGACAGTCCCTCCCCCAGCCAGCCCAGGACCCATAGTTAGTCACAGAGAGATCACTGCGCAGCCGCGCACGCAGGTCTCTCTCCAGTCTCCACCACCACTCCACTTTGCTGGCAGTGCCAAGAGCTAGAGCCTAGCAGGAGGTGGGAGCGGACAACCCGAGGGAGGCCTGAGGCTCTGCCCCAAGCAA
Organism: Pelophylax lessonae; assembly: GCF_965119305.1. NCBI lineage: Eukaryota > Metazoa > Chordata > Amphibia > Anura > Ranidae > Pelophylax > Pelophylax lessonae. The sequence continues at coordinate 536,491,678 of NC_138768.1, read as the reverse complement.
TCGCATCGGGGATTGATCCGAGATTCCTCTTGGCAAACGGGCAGAGTGAGACTCAGAGTTACAGCGCGGCGGACACTGCAAGGACCGCTCACGGACACCAGTGTCTGTGTGCGGACACCTTGCCGACCCCTGCTGTGTTGATTCCATAAGCCCATCCCCCTCACAGTTAGAAAACACCCCCTAGGCTCACATTTAACCCTTTGATCGCCCCTGGGTTAACCCCTTCCCTGCCAGTGTCATTAGTACAGTAACAGTGCATATTTTTAGCACTGATTACTATAGTAATATCACTGGTCTCCCAAAATTGTCAAAAATGTCAGTTAGGAGTCCAATCTGTCCCCCGCAATGTCGCAGTCCTGCTAAAAAATTGCTGATTGTCGCCATTACTAGTAAAAAATAAATAAATAAAAATGACATAAATCTTTCCCCTAGTTTGTAGACGCGATAACTTTTGCGCAAACCAATAAAGATACGCTTATTGGGATTTTTTTTTTTTTTTTTTACCAAAAATATGTAGCAGAATACAAATTGGCCTAAAATGATGAAAAAAAAATAGATTTTAATTTTTTTTTTTATTGGGAATGTTATATAGCAGAAAGTGAAAAATATATATATATTTTTTTTCAGAATTTCTCGCTCTTTTTTGTTTATAGCCCAAAAAATAAAAATCACACAGGTGATCAAATACCACCAAAAGAAAGTTCTTGTGGGGAAAAAGGGACATCAATTTTATTTGGGTACAGTGCTGCACGGCTGTGCAATTGTCAGTTAAAGTAACGCAGTGCCGAATTGCAAAAAAAATGGCCTGGTCATTAAGGAGGAAAAACCTTCTGTTCCAGAAGTGGTTAACAAAAAATCAAGAGAAGATTTTGGCTAGACATACACTTTAATACTTTTCAGAAGTACATTATACTTTGTTTCTGCAACAAGCAGTGTAATAAATATCAGAGAGTTAGCATATCAACCAAGCAATTAGCACTTTTAAAAAAAGGACAGAAATTGGAGCTCCCTCCCTTATAACCTTCCTCCATGAACTACTGCCACATTCTCACTGTCTTGTTCACACTGATGTGCTGTATTAGTCACGCATTATGAACTATTGCACGTGTTATGTACGTTGAATTAAAGTGTTACTAAACCCAGGAGCCTGCATTCACTATATCTGGTCTCCCACAGTACACAGAACATGGAAATGCAATTATTTTAGTAAATATACTGCTAAATACCTTTTCTCATTAGCAGTATATAGTAGTTTTGTGACTTGTATCAGTTCCTAGTAAAGCTTGTAGTAGGAGTTTTTATTATTCCCTGACCCTCTGTCTGGACCGTGCTGAATGGCCCTGTGCTGATCACTGATGGACTCTCCCAAGAAAAAAAGAAAAACTCTTTAGCAATACACACCAATTTGAGCATGTGCAGCCTGACTCCTAATGCTCTGTTCTATCACAAGATGGGTAGGAGTCAGTTAAAGAAGAGGAGGATCAGAGAGACATCACACAGTCTTAAACACAATGCGGAGGATTAACCCTTAGGTTCTACAGTGAGTGTAACAAGCATGCTTTACTGCATATATAGACTAATTTTACTGTTGTGGGTTTAGTAAAACTTTAAGGCTGCACAATTGTTTAATCGACTGCCTAATACACCAAAACACACCAGAATAAAGGCCCCTTGAACCCCCCCCCCCCCTTAACCACTTCAATACAGGGCACTTTCACCCCCTTCCTGCCCAGACCAATTTTCAGCTTTTAGCGCTGTTGCATTTTGAATGACAATTGCACGGTCATGCAACACTGTACCTTAACCAAACACAAATAGGGCTTTCTTTTGGTGGTATTTGATCACCGCAAGGTTTTTTCTTTTTTTGCTAAACAAATAAAAAATGACCGAAAACTTTGAAAAAAAAAAAAAAGTTTTTTGTTTGTTATAAAATTTTGGCAATAAATATGTTTTTTCCTGCACTGATGAGCACTGATGAGGCCGCACTGACAGGCACTGATGAGGAGGCACTGATGGGGTAGCACTGATGATGAGGCACTAATAAGCAGCACTGATGGGCATTGATAGGTGGCACTAATATGCAACACAGATGGACACTGATATGTGGCACTGATAGGTAGCACTGATATGCAGCATTGGTGGACACTGATGGGCACTGATAGGCAGCACTGATGAGCAATGATGGGCACTGTTGGGTGACACTGATAGATGGCAATGATGGGCACTGGTGGGTGGCACTGATAGATGGCAATGATGGGCAGCACTGATGAGGAGGGCACTGACAGGCTCCCTAAACACTGATTGGCATCCCTGGTGGCATTGGTGGGCATCCCTGGCGGCCATGGGTAGGCAATTCCTGGTGGCTCTAGTGACATCCCCCAAGGGTCTGCATTGGTAATCAATGCTCTGATTACCAGCACAGACCCCCCCCCCCCCCCATCAGGAGAGCTGCCAATCAGGCGCAAACTGAGGAAAGCCGATCAACAGCATGTCATAGGCTAGCCTATGTCATAGGCTGTTTACCAAGATAGGAGATGCTGTGGGTCAGAGTGACACATCGCACAACCGATCGCCGCTCTGCGCGCCCCCGGCTTATCCTGCTGGATGTCATATGACGCAGAGTCAGGATAACTTAACCACTTTCCTGCCGTCATTCTGCTATATCGCGGGCGGGAAGTGGTTAAGAAAAGGGAGCCTTGACTGCTGGAAGCATGGCATCTCCGTGGGCATTAGGCTAACAGGGAAACAAAGTGGCTCCATAAAGACTGGCTACTAAGTCCTGAGGTGACTGGGTGCCGGATGAACTCTTTAAAAGGCTACGCTGGGGTACATCCCACTGCTCTGAGGAGATTCAGCTGTTACAAGAGTTGCCCTCCCACCTGCCCATTGTGATGTTTTATCACAGCTTTATTGGAGGCTTGAACCTTGTCAGCAGTTGATTTTGCTTTATGGCCTATACTTTCAAGGTAAATTTAGGGGTCAATCTAATTCCTGTCTGGCACTGATGGTAAAGACAGGCCTCCTGAACTTTGTAAATGTATGTTTTCTGGATGCTCACAGTATACCTATGACTGATGTTGTCACTTGGTAAAGCTGTGGCCTTGCCCTATTTTCAGCTTACTCAGCCTCTGCATCTTTTTACAGGGCAAGGTATTTGTTTTAGGGATCGACTGATTATCGGCAACACCGATATATCGGGGGCCGATATGCACTTTCCCCGATATATCGGAATCGGCCTTTGGATTTATCGATATTGCCGATATTTAGGGAAAGTGCTTGTACCAGGGTGATGCCTGCAGCTAGAGGCATCACCCCGGTACCGGTGTCTTTAGCCGATGGTCGGCTGACTTGGCGGCTGTCATAACAAGGTGCGGGAGGGGATGTCCCCCCCCAATCCCGCCGCCTTCCGTGGCTCGCCCGGGTATCCCGTCCCAGGCATCCTACCTCCACCACTGCCGCTGCCTGAAGAGAAGACTTGGTGTACTGCGTCTCCATGTAAAAAACCTGGAAGTGATGTCATGATATCACTTCTGGGTACTCGGCGCCGAATTAAAAAAACTGACAGCATTCAAAACAGCCAAACTTGGCGTTTTAATGCTTTTTGGTGCTAAAGGAGGGGGTTTGGGGTCTTTTAGACCCCCAGATCCCTCCACAAGAGTACCTTTTAGAAAAAAAAAATAAGAAGATACATTTTTTTTTTTTACTTGTCCGAAAATATAGGTATTGGCATTAACCACTTAAGCCCCGGAGGATTTGGCTGCTAAACGACCAGGGGGTATTTTGCGATTCGGCACTGCGTGACTTTAACAGACAATTGCGCGGTCGTGCGACGCTGTACCTAAACGAATTTGGCGTCCTTTTTTTCCCACAAACAGAGCTTTCTTTTGGTGGTATTTGATCACCTGTGCGATTTTTTGATCACGCGCTATAAACAAAAAAAGAGCGTAAATTTTGCAAAAATAACAATATTTTTCACTTTTTTTTATATAAAATTCCTCCAAAAAAAATGTAAAAATCAAAATGTTTTAACATTTTCAGCCAATTTGTTTTATGCTACCTATGTTTGGTAAAAAAAATCTCAAAAAGCGTATTTTGATTGGTTTGCGCAAAAGTTATTGTGTTTACTAACTATGGGAAAGATTTATGTCATTTTTGTTGTTTTTTTTTTAACGCGTAATGGCGGCGATCTGCGTTTTTTTTTGCGGTACTGCGACATTGCGGAGGACAGATCGGACCCTTGACTGACATTTTTGACACTTTTGGGGTTACCAGTGACATTTCTACAGTAATCAGTGCTATATATATGCACTGTTACTGTAAAAATACACTGGTAGTGAAGGGGTTAACTTTATTTGAGAGGGAGGGGCTGTGTGTGTCCCTAGGGGCGTGATTCTTACTGTGACTGGCTGTGGCTTCAGCTGTATGCAGAGTGATCAACGGATCTACATAGTAGATCCATATGATCATCTCTCATACAGAGGGGAGAATGACAGGCAGCTTGTTTACATAAGCTGCCTGACTTTCTCCCTCTCCCCCGCCGATCGCAGAGTGGCCGGCGGACATCGGGTCCGCCGGTCACACGCGCGGGGGGGTCCGTGACCACGCGGGAGCGGGAGCGCGCCTCCGGCGGCGCGCGCTCGCTCCCTAGACCCTCACAAGCTAGTGACGTAGCCCTACGTCACTTTGCCTGTGAGGGGCTGACCGCCGACGTAGATAGTCGTGCGGCGGTCGGCAAGTGGTTAAAAAAACCGATATCGGTCGATCACTAATTTGTTTATTAGCTGGTCATAAACTAGCCTAAATCCTGTCCATGAGTGACTGCACTCACCCCTCCACTGTATCTATGGAGTCATCCATGATCCCAGTCTGGACTTCAAACATGTCTTTCTTTGCCTTTGTTCATCTCTGGCAACAGGGGAATTAGTAGTTTACATAAGGAAGTTTCCATTGTTTCATGCTTCCAGTTCAGCTCATAGGAAGTGACAAGGACACAACATTTCCAGCAAGGCCGACAGCTATTTTTTTATACTTGCTGAAAATGTACCTAGCCAAAAAAATGCATTCCACCATATAAGGACTAGTAAAATGCAATACACATTATTACATATTTGTTCTTGAATTTAGTTATCTTTTAGGTGCTTTTTGAGCAAGATGCTAGCCTCGTAATAAGAATATTATTACCTAAGATCCCTTGTAATTTACCACCCTAGGTAAGTCAATCAGTGAAATGCTAATGTTGTTCAGAAGCTGCTGCAACTGTAAGAAGGCCCTATCATTTACAGTACCTTATTATGTGACTTGCAGGGGTAATAGCATCTGCTCCCTTGCAGAAATCTTCCGGGTCATTTGGACACAGACTGCTGAAACAGGACCTGTCATCTGGCTAACTGGACTGGCATTGAATAAGGCCTAGGGGAAGGGGTAAGAAGCAGTTCTGGGAGCAATGCAACACGGAGGGGAAAAAGAGAGTTTAAATTATGTGGATGGGTTAAAAGAAAGGAATGGTGGGGGAAAAGGGAGGGTGAGACCAGTATATGAGTGGAGGGTTCTAGTGATTAAACTGTTGGGAGTTAATATGGAACCTCCAGCTACCAGAACAGTACTGTACATGAGCATTGTTGGAAATATTGCACAGAAGTTCTCTCTGAGCACCAGTCAATAACTTGGTGGTTTTTGGTGGACTCGTGCATAACAGAAGGACCTGGATAAAAAAAAAAAAGTTTATTTCTGGTCACCAAACGTTGTGATTTTTATTTAATTGTATATACCAACACCCATCATAGGTAAATGGCAGCTGGTTAACATCTTTAAGTGCAGAAAGGTCCTAACATTTTTCTGGTAATACTGACCATACATTGATTACTTTTTTCCATTCAACAAGCGGGTTAAAAATAAAAAGAAGATCCAATTCCCCCATCCACACACTTGATGTGAATGGGGAATCCCTACTGCTGTGCTATTGTGTTCTGATGGCATGGAGACTTTCCAAACATCAGAATACACCAGTGGCAGTATTCGATTGGCAAACCCAACAGGCTGGGTATACACAAGTTGATCGATAACCTTCCACCCAGCCCATTCAACATTTGGCCGGTCCATGTTGAACCAGTTGAGTTTCAATCCATGCCTGGCCACCCTAATTGTGACAAGTAATTGTAAATGCTGGATTTTTAAAAATTAAAATAATAAACATGTTATACATACCTGCTCTGTGCAATGACTTTGCACAAAGCAGCCCCTATCCTCCTCTTCTCGGATCCCCCTCCAGTACTTCTGGCTCCTTCCCCCAACAAGTGCCCCCGTAGCAAGCAGCACTTGTGCCTGCTCTCTTCCCAAGCTCCTTTTGGCCCTGCCTCCCGTTGCCTCCTCACTGGCTGTGATTGACAGCAGCCAATGACTCCCACTGCTGTGTCTGAGCCATTGAGGAAGAAGAGAGCCGAGAGGGCTCAGGTAAGTATGAGGCAGGGCTGGGGGGAACTGCATACTGCTGGGTTTTTACCTTAATGGAGATAATGCATTAGGTAAAAAAAAAACTTCAGCCTTTACAACCACTTTAAGTTAATATAAATATACAATATATTATTGTATAATAATATAATATATCCTTTTTTTTTTGGACAACAGCCTCTGACATCATCAGCATTCCCAAATCAGTGACAATGACATTAGGCAAGCAGATATCTTTTTAAATCTCATTTAAAATAATTGTTGCATGTCAACATTTACAGCAATACAGTGCTGGATGCCTAAGATTTAACTTCATAAATGTTCTCCCCTTTTCATAGCTACAGGGATAAATGTGTACATTTCGTTCATGCCAAGCATATAAATCTCTCCACCCAACCGACACTGTGAACCATCTGCTAAGAGTTGTTTGCAATTTAATACAACATATTATCCTTTGTATATTCTTAAGACCTAACCAAGGATTTTTTTTTCCTCCTTATAAAAAGGCTCAGCTTCAAAAGAATTAAGCCTAACTAAAAATTCTGTACATAGTAGTTTGACCAATGAAACCGAGAACATTGCTAAACCTTGAACTTCCTCTTATCGGGGTAGTTAAATATTAATATTATTGCAGCCACTATAAACACCACAGTTATACCCCCCCCCCCCCCCGTATACCTTAAAGAAGTAGTAAATTGCGAGTGTTTGAAAAAAAAAAAAAAAAACACCTGCAAGGCAATGGCATAATTTGCTAGTATGCATCGTATACTAGCACATTATGAAATACTCACCTTGGAAAGAAGACCTCCAGCACTGAGCTGTCACCGTTGAGAGGGCCAACATCTTCCCCCAGTTTTTCTTCCAAGTTTGCGTGCTCCAGCCATATGCAAAAACAAATGTTTTGGATTTCAAATGGATACATTTTGCTGAAATACTGTAGATGAATTTCTGAAAAAAAAAAAAAAAATGTATTGAATATATATATATATATATTGTACAGGTCGTAGAGGGTGGGTCCTTGAAGGACGCTATATTTCCCCTCTGTTTGGGCTCTGGGCCCTTTAAGGGAGCAAAAGGGGTTAACTCATTGATCAGAGGAAGTGGGTTTAAGAAGGACAGGAAGTTGTAGATTGGGTGTGGTGGAGCATAGAGGAGACTGTGGATGGTGAATGTGGACTTTTGTACAGCCGAGAAGGTGCATGTCAGTGTGCTGACTGGGAGCCTATTGCCAGGGGAAGCTACCCTCTTCAAAAGTTGGGACTGTTTGACTGCAAAAGCAGCTCTGAACTCTTCAAGTCGGTGAGACTGTCTTTTCCTTGTTGTGTTTCTTTTGCTGCTATGAAGCCTGTTTAAGTTAATAAACATTTCTTTGGTTGCAACGCCTGTGTCCTGCGATCCAGCTGATCCCCCCAAACATTACAAGTGGTGCTCGGATGCGGGCAGGACTGAGTAACAGGCACAAGAAGAAAAAAAAAAATTTTTTTTTTTTTGCATTGGACTGAAACTGACATTTAAAGGGACAGTACACTTGACTTATGTCCTGGGTTAAAGCCGCACTAAAAGCTGAAACAATGGAGGAGCTAATTAAACAGTTATCCCTGGCTAATATGCAAGCGCAAACTCGTCATGAGGAAGCTAATCAGCGCTTAGCAACCCAGCTGGAGGTACAACAAGCTCACCACAAAGAGGCTCTGGCTCAGCAACAAGAAAGTACTCACCTGTTGGTAACCCAGCTGGCCGCCCAGCAAGGAGCTATACAGACTCAGGTGAAGGCCTTACAAGAGGTAGTACAGCACCTTTCCCAGAGTCATGAACAGGCAGCGGTTACCCCTAGCAACCAGGTGACGGTGAGGGCCAGTCATTTCCTGCAGAAGCTGTCTCTGAGTGATGATGTAGAGGCATTCCTTGCTACGTTTGAGAGGACGGCAGAGAGAGAAGGGTGGCCCCAGGACCAGTGGGCCGGTCTCATTGCTCCTTTCCTCACCGGAGATCCTCAAAAGGCCTACTTTGATCTACCACCTGAAGAAGCGAAAGTCTATGAACGATTAAAGGCAGAAATTTTGGCTCGTCTGGGGGTAACTACGGCTGTTCGGGCCCAACGAGTGCACCAGTGGAAATATTGTCCAGACCGGCCACCAAGGTCCCAAATGCATGACCTGGTGCAACTGGTAAAAAAATGGCTGCAGCCCGAGGTGTTGTCTGGCCTCCAAATTGTGGAACGAGTTGTGTTGGACCGATACCTGAGGTCCCTGCCAGACGACCTTCAACGATGGGTCAGCCATGGAGACCCCACAACAGTGAACCACCTTGTTGAGATGGTGGAACGATATACGGTAGTGGAGGATCTTCTTGGCCCTACCAAGCGCCAAGGCCCCAGCACGTCTCGGCCGGTTCGGCCAACTGCAGCCGCTCGGATGGAAATCCCACGGAACCCTGGAGCACCAATTCCACAAGGCCAGGAGTCACTCCTTGTGCCTTCTCAGAGGCCTGTTCCTGCTCGGAAAGTGGGGGATATACAATGTTGGCGGTGTCATTCCTGGGGCCATACCCGGGCACACTGCCCACTGCAAGAAGAGCCCATGGAATGCGGGGTCCTCCAAAAGGGGTCTTTTTATGCCCATAAAGTATGCACAACACATCTGGATCTTGGTGAGGGGAAGTTCGAGTGTGAAGTTCGAGTAAACCACCTTCCTGCCAGGGCTTTGTTGGACTCAGGAAGCATGGTGACCCTGGTTCATCCTAGAGTTATTGGGAGAATCGGCCCAGTAAGCAAAACTTTACGGGTCGTGTGCATTCACGGAGACACTAGAGAGTACCCTCTCATCTTGGTGTCCATCTCCACGGCATGTGGCACTGGTACTCAAGAGGTGGGGGTGGTGGAAAACTTAGTGCATGATGTGATCATAGGACGAGACTGTCCGTTGTTTGCAAAACTGTGGGAACAAGGACAACCACATGAATGGCCCAGAGACTGGGGAGAAACGTCCTCTGTTCCTGCTGTTGAGGAAAGTAATCCTGAACTGCCAAATTTTGTGAAGGTTGAACTGGATAAAAGTAATGTTGAAACTGTTGAGGATGCCAAAATACATGGTCCACAGACCAACCTGAATACTGAGGGGGGGGGAACCTTCTCCTCTTCAGGTGATGCTGGGGGAAGAGGAGGAGGAAGTGGCCTCTACCCCTGCTCTACCAGATTTGGGTGTTACCCAGGGGGCATTTGGTACTGCTCAGATGCAGGACCCCACTTTGGCCCGGGCACGGGAACAGGTTGTGGTAGTAAATGGAGTTCCACAAGAGCCAGGGGCAAATGAGCGATGGCCACACTTTGCAGTGTGCAATGAATTACTTTATCGGGTTAACCAAATAAGAGGAGATGTGGTAGACCAATTATTGGTACCCCAACAATATAGACGGAAGGTTCTTGACCTGGCCCATAACGATGTTTTAGGGGGACACCTAGGAGTGGAGAAGACAGAAGCACGAATCACCGACCGGTTTTACTGGCCAGGTCTGAAAGCGGAGGTAAAGAAATACTGTGCCTCCTGTCCCACCTGTCAGTTAACCGCTCCGGTGACTCACTTCCGTAGCCCTTTGGTCCCTCTGCCTATAATTGAGGTCCCATTTGAAAGGATAGCGATGGATATAGTGGGTCCATTGGTAAAGTCTGCTCGAGGTCACTCCTATATACTGGTGATCCTTGACTATGCCACCAGATATCCAGAGGCGCTAGCCCTGCGGAATACCTCCTCTAAGACTATTGCTCGGGAGTTATTCCAATTGTTCACACGAACTGGATTTCCTAAGGAAATCCTCACGGACCAGGGCACTCCGTTTATGTCGAGGGTTATGGCCGATGTGTGCAAGCTGTTTCGGATTAAACAGCTGCGCACATCAGTATACCATCCCCAAACAGACGGCTTGGTAGAGCGCTTTAATAAGACTCTGAAGTCAATGCTCAAGAGAGTGGTACAAAGAGATGGGAAAGACTGGGACTGCCTGTTACCAGCTCTCCTATTTGCTATTCGGGAAGTGCCTCAGGCCTCCACGGGGTTTTCACCCTTTGAGTTGGTGTATGGGCGGAGACCTCGTGGATTGCTTGATTTTGTTAAAGAGGAATGGGAAAGTGAACCTATTCAGCATAAGAGTGTTCTTGAATATGTCTCCCAAATGCAGGAAAGGATCATGAGTGTGATGCCCCTGGTCAAGGAACATTTGCAAACAGCCCAGGAGGCTCAACGGAAGGTATATAATAGGGCCGCTAAAATAAGGCACTTCCAAGTGGGGGATCGAGTGGCGATACTGATTCCCACTGTGGAAAGTAAGTTCTTGGCCAGATGGCAAGGTCCCTTTGAAATTGTGGAAAAAATAGGGGAGGTAAATTATAGAGTCCACCAACCAGGCAAGAGGAAGCCGTATCAAATATATCACGTAAACTTGTTAAAGCCCTGGATGGACAGGGAACCGGTGACCTCCCTGGCTGGTGTAAGACTTGAACCTCAGGTTGGTGTGGAGAGTGTCCAAGTAGCAAATACACTGTCTAAAATCCAAAGTCAGCAAGCAAAGGAGTTCTTGCAGAGAAATAAAGAAAAATTTTCAGACTTGCCAGGTCTTACTACGGTTATCGAGCATGATGTTATCACGGAACCAGGGGTCAAAGTTTGTGTCCGGCCGTACCGTATCCCGGAAGCTCAGAGAAAGGCCGTTTCAGAGGAAGTAAAGAAGATGTTAGACCTGGATGTTATTGAAGAATCGCAGAGTGAGTGGTCAAGCCCAATTGTGTTGGTACCAAAGCCCAATGGGACTCTGCGGTTCTGCAATGATTTCCGTAAACTTAATGAAGTTTCAAAGTTTGATGCCTACCCTATGCCCCGGGTGGATGAGCTTATCGAGAGACTAGGCCCAGCCAGGTATATCACCACCTTAGACCTTACTAAGGGGTATTGGCAAATCCCCCTGACTAAGGCTGCCAGAGAGAAAACTGCTTTTTCTACCCCAGAGGGGAGTTTTCAGTACAAAAGAATGCCTTTTGGACTACAAACTGCTCCAGCCACCTTCCAGCGAGCAATGGATAGGGTTTTACGACCTCATCGAGAGTATGCCTCCGTATATTTGGATGACATAGTCATTTTTAGCAGAGACTGGGAATCACACTTGCCTAAAGTCCAGGCAGTGCTGGACTCCCTTTCGAAGGAGGGGTTCACAGTGAATCCAGAAAAATGTGCGTTGGGAATGGAGGAGGTGAAATACCTGGGGTATATCGTAGGTAGAGGGCTGGTAAAACCTCAGGTCAACAAGGTAGAGGCGATACAGAACTGGCCCCGCCCCCTAACAAAGAAGCAGGTACGTGCATTCCTGGGCATAGTGGGATACTACAGGAGGTTTGTACCCAACTTTGCCACATTGGCGGCTCCACTGACCGATCTGACTAAGGGTCGGAAGTCGGTCATGATTGAGTGGAATGCAGACGCTGAAAGGGCTTTTTTGGAGCTTAAGTCAGCACTGTGCCAACACCCTGTCCTGATAGCGCCAAACTTTTCAAGAGAATTCATTGTCCAGACTGACGCTTCAGATACAGGGTTAGGAGCAGTCCTGTCACAGGTTGTTCAGGGTGAGGAGCACCCGGTAGTCTTCCTCAGTAGGAAGCTGACACCAGCGGAGAAAAACTATGCGATAGTTGAGCGAGAGTGTTTGGCCATTAAGTGGGCCTTAGAATCCCTCAGGTATTATCTCTTGGGGAGGAAATTTAGGCTGATTTCGGACCATGCTCCTTTAACATGGATGAGACAAAGTAAAGGGACTAATGCCAGGATTACCCGTTGGTTCCTGGCACTCCAGGAATTTAAATTTGTAGTGGAGCACAGGCCCGGGAGACAGCATCAAAATGCAGATGCCCTCTCTCGAGCCCATTGTCTTAGCTCCACTGTTGCCTCCACCTCCTTGGCGTTGGGGCAGAGGGGGGGGATATGTACAGGTCGTAGAGGGTGGGTCCTTGAAGGATGCTATATTTCCCCTCTGTTTGGGCTCTGGGCCCTTTAAGGGAGCAAAAGGGGTTAACTCATTGATCAGAGGAAGTGGGTTTAAGAAGGACAGGAAGTTGTAGATTGGGTGTGGTGGAGCATAGAGGAGACTGTGGATGGTGAATGTGGACTTTTGTACAGCCGAGAAGGTGCATGTCAGTGTGCTGACTGGGAGCCTATTGCCAGGGGAAGCTACCCTCTTCAAAAGTTGGGACTGTTTGACTGCAAAAGCAGCTCTGAACTCTTCAAGTCGGTGAGACTGTCTTTTCCTTGTTGTGTTTCTTTTGCTGCTATGAAGCCTGTTTAAGTTAATAAACATTTCTTTGGTTGCAACGCCTGTGTCCTGCGATCCAGCTGATCCCCCCAAACATTACAAGTGGTGCTCGGATGCGGGCAGGACTGAGTAACAGGCACAAGAAGAAAAAAAAAAATTTTTTTTTTTTGCATTGGACTGAAACTGACATTTAAAGGGACAGTACACTTGACTTATGTCCTGGGTTAAAGCCGCACTAAAAGCTGAAACAATGGAGGAGCTAATTAAACAGTTATCCCTGGCTAATATGCAAGCGCAAACTCGTCATGAGGAAGCTAATCAGCGCTTAGCAACCCAGCTGGAGGTACAACAAGCTCACCACAAAGAGGCTCTGGCTCAGCAACAAGAAAGTACTCACCTGTTGGTAACCCAGCTGGCCGCCCAGCAAGGAGCTATACAGACTCAGGTGAAGGCCTTACAAGAGGTAGTACAGCACCTTTCCCAGAGTCATGAACAGGCAGCGGTTACCCCTAGCAACCAGGTGACGGTGAGGGCCAGTCATTTCCTGCAGAAGCTGTCTCTGAGTGATGATGTAGAGGCATTCCTTGCTACGTTTGAGAGGACGGCAGAGAGAGAAGGGTGGCCCCAGGACCAGTGGGCCGGTCTCATTGCTCCTTTCCTCACCGGAGATCCTCAAAAGGCCTACTTTGATCTACCACCTGAAGAAGCGAAAGTCTATGAACGATTAAAGGCAGAAATTTTGGCTCGTCTGGGGGTAACTACGGCTGTTCGGGCCCAACGAGTGCACCAGTGGAAATATTGTCCAGACCGGCCACCAAGGTCCCAAATGCATGACCTGGTGCAACTGGTAAAAAAATGGCTGCAGCCCGAGGTGTTGTCTGGCCTCCAAATTGTGGAACGAGTTGTGTTGGACCGATACCTGAGGTCCCTGCCAGACGACCTTCAACGATGGGTCAGCCATGGAGACCCCACAACAGTGAACCACCTTGTTGAGATGGTGGAACGATATACGGTAGTGGAGGATCTTCTTGGCCCTACCAAGCGCCAAGGCCCCAGCACGTCTCGGCCGGTTCGGCCAACTGCAGCCGCTCGGATGGAAATCCCACGGAACCCTGGAGCACCAATTCCACAAGGCCAGGAGTCACTCCTTGTGCCTTCTCAGAGGCCTGTTCCTGCTCGGAAAGTGGGGGATATACAATGTTGGCGGTGTCATTCCTGGGGCCATACCCGGGCACACTGCCCACTGCAAGAAGAGCCCATGGAATGCGGGGTCCTCCAAAAGGGGTCTTTTTATGCCCATAAAGTATGCACAACACATCTGGATCTTGGTGAGGGGAAGTTCGAGTGTGAAGTTCGAGTAAACCACCTTCCTGCCAGGGCTTTGTTGGACTCAGGAAGCATGGTGACCCTGGTTCATCCTAGAGTTATTGGGAGAATCGGCCCAGTAAGCAAAACTTTACGGGTCGTGTGCATTCACGGAGACACTAGAGAGTACCCTCTCATCTTGGTGTCCATCTCCACGGCATGTGGCACTGGTACTCAAGAGGTGGGGGTGGTGGAAAACTTAGTGCATGATGTGATCATAGGACGAGACTGTCCGTTGTTTGCAAAACTGTGGGAACAAGGACAACCACATGAATGGCCCAGAGACTGGGGAGAAACGTCCTCTGTTCCTGCTGTTGAGGAAAGTAATCCTGAACTGCCAAATTTTGTGAAGGTTGAACTGGATAAAAGTAATGTTGAAACTGTTGAGGATGCCAAAATACATGGTCCACAGACCAACCTGAATACTGAGGGGGGGGGAACCTTCTCCTCTTCAGGTGATGCTGGGGGAAGAGGAGGAGGAAGTGGCCTCTACCCCTGCTCTACCAGATTTGGGTGTTACCCAGGGGGCATTTGGTACTGCTCAGATGCAGGACCCCACTTTGGCCCGGGCACGGGAACAGGTTGTGGTAGTAAATGGAGTTCCACAAGAGCCAGGGGCAAATGAGCGATGGCCACACTTTGCAGTGTGCAATGAATTACTTTATCGGGTTAACCAAATAAGAGGAGATGTGGTAGACCAATTATTGGTACCCCAACAATATAGACGGAAGGTTCTTGACCTGGCCCATAACGATGTTTTAGGGGGACACCTAGGAGTGGAGAAGACAGAAGCACGAATCACCGACCGGTTTTACTGGCCAGGTCTGAAAGCGGAGGTAAAGAAATACTGTGCCTCCTGTCCCACCTGTCAGTTAACCGCTCCGGTGACTCACTTCCGTAGCCCTTTGGTCCCTCTGCCTATAATTGAGGTCCCATTTGAAAGGATAGCGATGGATATAGTGGGTCCATTGGTAAAGTCTGCTCGAGGTCACTCCTATATACTGGTGATCCTTGACTATGCCACCAGATATCCAGAGGCGCTAGCCCTGCGGAATACCTCCTCTAAGACTATTGCTCGGGAGTTATTCCAATTGTTCACACGAACTGGATTTCCTAAGGAAATCCTCACGGACCAGGGCACTCCGTTTATGTCGAGGGTTATGGCCGATGTGTGCAAGCTGTTTCGGATTAAACAGCTGCGCACATCAGTATACCATCCCCAAACAGACGGCTTGGTAGAGCGCTTTAATAAGACTCTGAAGTCAATGCTCAAGAGAGTGGTACAAAGAGATGGGAAAGACTGGGACTGCCTGTTACCAGCTCTCCTATTTGCTATTCGGGAAGTGCCTCAGGCCTCCACGGGGTTTTCACCCTTTGAGTTGGTGTATGGGCGGAGACCTCGTGGATTGCTTGATTTTGTTAAAGAGGAATGGGAAAGTGAACCTATTCAGCATAAGAGTGTTCTTGAATATGTCTCCCAAATGCAGGAAAGGATCATGAGTGTGATGCCCCTGGTCAAGGAACATTTGCAAACAGCCCAGGAGGCTCAACGGAAGGTATATAATAGGGCCGCTAAAATAAGGCACTTCCAAGTGGGGGATCGAGTGGCGATACTGATTCCCACTGTGGAAAGTAAGTTCTTGGCCAGATGGCAAGGTCCCTTTGAAATTGTGGAAAAAATAGGGGAGGTAAATTATAGAGTCCACCAACCAGGCAAGAGGAAGCCGTATCAAATATATCACGTAAACTTGTTAAAGCCCTGGATGGACAGGGAACCGGTGACCTCCCTGGCTGGTGTAAGACTTGAACCTCAGGTTGGTGTGGAGAGTGTCCAAGTAGCAAATACACTGTCTAAAATCCAAAGTCAGCAAGCAAAGGAGTTCTTGCAGAGAAATAAAGAAAAATTTTCAGACTTGCCAGGTCTTACTACGGTTATCGAGCATGATGTTATCACGGAACCAGGGGTCAAAGTTTGTGTCCGGCCGTACCGTATCCCGGAAGCTCAGAGAAAGGCCGTTTCAGAGGAAGTAAAGAAGATGTTAGACCTGGATGTTATTGAAGAATCGCAGAGTGAGTGGTCAAGCCCAATTGTGTTGGTACCAAAGCCCAATGGGACTCTGCGGTTCTGCAATGATTTCCGTAAACTTAATGAAGTTTCAAAGTTTGATGCCTACCCTATGCCCCGGGTGGATGAGCTTATCGAGAGACTAGGCCCAGCCAGGTATATCACCACCTTAGACCTTACTAAGGGGTATTGGCAAATCCCCCTGACTAAGGCTGCCAGAGAGAAAACTGCTTTTTCTACCCCAGAGGGGAGTTTTCAGTACAAAAGAATGCCTTTTGGACTACAAACTGCTCCAGCCACCTTCCAGCGAGCAATGGATAGGGTTTTACGACCTCATCGAGAGTATGCCTCCGTATATTTGGATGACATAGTCATTTTTAGCAGAGACTGGGAATCACACTTGCCTAAAGTCCAGGCAGTGCTGGACTCCCTTTCGAAGGAGGGGTTCACAGTGAATCCAGAAAAATGTGCGTTGGGAATGGAGGAGGTGAAATACCTGGGGTATATCGTAGGTAGAGGGCTGGTAAAACCTCAGGTCAACAAGGTAGAGGCGATACAGAACTGGCCCCGCCCCCTAACAAAGAAGCAGGTACGTGCATTCCTGGGCATAGTGGGATACTACAGGAGGTTTGTACCCAACTTTGCCACATTGGCGGCTCCACTGACCGATCTGACTAAGGGTCGGAAGTCGGTCATGATTGAGTGGAATGCAGACGCTGAAAGGGCTTTTTTGGAGCTTAAGTCAGCACTGTGCCAACACCCTGTCCTGATAGCGCTAAACTTTTCAAGAGAATTCATTGTCCAGACTGACGCTTCAGATACAGGGTTAGGAGCAGTCCTGTCACAGGTTGTTCAGGGTGAGGAGCACCCGGTAGTCTTCCTCAGTAGGAAGCTGACACCAGCGGAGAAAAACTATGCGATAGTTGAGCGAGAGTGTTTGGCCATTAAGTGGGCCTTAGAATCCCTCAGGTATTATCTCTTGGGGAGGAAATTTAGGCTGATTTCGGACCATGCTCCTTTAACATGGATGAGACAAAGTAAAGGGACTAATGCCAGGATTACCCGTTGGTTCCTGGCACTCCAGGAATTTAAATTTGTAGTGGAGCACAGGCCCGGGAGACAGCATCAAAATGCAGATGCCCTCTCTCGAGCCCATTGTCTTAGCTCCACTGTTGCCTCCACCTCCTTGGCGTTGGGGCAGAGGGGGGGGATATGTACAGGTCGTAGAGGGTGGGTCCTTGAAGGATGCTATATTTCCCCTCTGTTTGGGCTCTGGGCCCTTTAAGGGAGCAAAAGGGGTTAACTCATTGATCAGAGGAAGTGGGTTTAAGAAGGACAGGAAGTTGTAGATTGGGTGTGGTGGAGCATAGAGGAGACTGTGGATGGTGAATGTGGACTTTTGTACAGCCGAGAAGGTGCATGTCAGTGTGCTGACTGGGAGCCTATTGCCAGGGGAAGCTACCCTCTTCAAAAGTTGGGACTGTTTGACTGCAAAAGCAGCTCTGAACTCTTCAAGTCGGTGAGACTGTCTTTTCCTTGTTGTGTTTCTTTTGCTGCTATGAAGCCTGTTTAAGTTAATAAACATTTCTTTGGTTGCAACGCCTGTGTCCTGCGATCCAGCTGATCCCCCCAAACATTACAATATATATATATATATATATATATATATATATATATACACACACATATATATATTAAGTTTGGAGAAAAAGGGCAGGGATCAGTAAATCAATGGACACTATTAAAGTCTTCCATCCAGGAGATAACCAAATTATATGTCAGGCAAATTAGTAGGAGTAAACAGAAAGAAAAAAAACAATATGGTTTAATACAGAGGTAAGTAGGATAGTAAGGGAGAAGAAAAATCTGCATATAGGAGATATAAAGAAACAGAAAGCCTAGCGTGTAACAAAACAGATTAAAGGAGGCCAGACACATTATCAGTGCTGCCAAGGCACAGAAACAGAAGGAAATGGCTAAATAGCTAACGTTATTAAGAAAGGAGATAAAACCTTTTTTTTAGGTACATCTGTGACAGGAAAAAGAAATACATTGGGATCACAAAAATGAACACTGTGTACATCATTTATGTCAAGGGAGACCTGAATGTAGCAAACCATTTAAAAAATGACTTCTGTTCAGTCTTCTCAGAAAGAAACAACACCTACAAAAATAAACTGGAGGATCATATTGGTTCAAATAATGAAGGTCAATTTTCAGGATTTATAAGTGGCAATAGCAGAAGAACAGCTAAAACGTAATAAAGCAATGGGTCCTGATGGTATTCATCCCAAAATTGTAAGAGAACTAAACTGAGGTTTAGTTGTTGGATTTGGTAACTGATCTTTTTTAATTAATCTCTTTAACAGGAAAAGTTAAAGATCCATCCACGAGAAGGGTAGCAAAGTCGAATCTGGCAAGTACAGGCCAGTTAATTTAAAGTGATTGTAAGCCTTTGCTTTTTTTTTTTTTTTATAAAATTATAAAAGATATTATACTTGCGTGAAGGTGCAGAGTAGTGTGGCGGTGTCATGCAGAACATAGAACTTGTAATAATATAGAATCCAGATATTTTACAAGAAACCTGGCGGGAAGGCACCCAACCAGGAACACTCACAGTATATAACATCAGTGTGTAGCGGAGCAGATCTTAGATGTGCTGACAGTGTCTGTCCTGTGGGGCAGAATATGGCCTGGCTGGTCCGTACCCAATGGAGAGGTTTCCAGGAAGCATGGTGTGTCCCTATCCTTTCTCTAATCGTCTGAATCCTCTCCCTGACGCTAATTACTGTCCCTGTTAAATGGGTGACCTATCTCTACAGTACCCACACACATAATGTGTGCCAAGCCCAGGAGCCAGGGTCCAATAAACTTTGCCTGACCCAAGATGGCCCCCAGAGTCACATGGGGCGGCAGCATCCAAATGGATAGCTTCCCCAGTGACCCAGGAAACCATTGAGGAACCATGTTCCTCTTCTCTTTCTATCCCCCTGCAATGCCACTGCAGTTGAGTACCACCTGCAGTGAAGAAAGTAGACTGCAGCTGCAAAAATACTTGCCTGCTCCTTGCAATATTATTGTACAGAGTGGCTACTTACCGCCTCTTCTGGGGTCCCTCGCTGGTGCTCTCCACTCCGCCTTTCCTTAGTGTGCCCCCATAGCAAGCAGTGTGCTATGGGGGCATATGTGCAGGCATTCTCCTGTTCCTAGCTGCATGCCCCTTACTCTCTCCTCTCAGGATTTGATTGACAGCAGCAGGAGCCAATGGCACTTGCTGCTATCAGTGCAGTCTATGAGAGCGGGAAGAGGACAGAGGAGAACTGCAGCCGGGCACAGCCCAGGACTCAGGCAAGTGTTTATTTGAAGGTGGGCGGGGGGGGGGGAGGGGCAGATCCGACAGTGGAAGGTTTTTACCTTAATGCAAAGATAAATACATTTGGAGTTTAGAACCACTTTAACACCCCTTAAATTATTGGAGTAATTTCTAAGAAGGATCAATGATCACTTGAAAGCTTAAAGCATGCTGGACCCAAACGACCATGCTGGCTTTGCTGAGGGAAGGTTTTGTCAAACTAACCTCATTATGTTTTTTGACTATATCACAAATGTTTTGGATCAGGGTGGTGCTGTGGAGTAAATCTTGTTTTCAGCAAAGCATTTGATACAGGTCCATATAGTTGATAGCAAATTATAGGAAGGCGCCTGGCTCTTTTTAAAGATATATCTGAACCTGCTGCCCTTTTAATTGTAAAAACAATATAAAATATGGGACGTAGATAAAAAAGGCGCTGGTAATCTTTTATATTACTGGAATAAAACTTATTCAGGGTATCACGTGTAATAAATTATGTATTACTAGTGTTAAAAGTGCTTAATACTGAATAAATTAATATAGTTAAAGGTTATAGATATATTTTGAAGTGCACAACTCTAAATTAAAAAATATTTATATTGCTTAATAATAGATAAATATATAAATAAATATATATATAAATAAATGGATATAATACATGCAACAAACAAATCAATTATATAAATATATATAGTATTCCGTGCAACAAGCAAATAAAAGTGCTTAATAGTGCGTGCATAAAAAACTCATCAAATATAAACGGATATAGTCGTGCTCTCCAGTGAGAAATAATTGTATAGCAAGTGTCTCTGCAATTCGTGCAACAAAATATGCTCCTTAAAGTGCTTCAGGTGGTGGGGTGTGACACACGTGGCCTCTTACCAGCTTCCAATGAGTCACAATGAGCCGTACAGTTCCTTCTTATCCGGGTGAATTGTCCCTTGGGTATTGCCTGTATCCATGCCGGATGGTGGCAACTCCTTTTAGAGATATATCCATTTGTGTCCACCTTTTTGAAGAAGGTTCTAGTATTTAAAGTGCCGTTGTGCTTGTATATCTCCAGATCTAGAAATTGTATTGTATTCTTATCTGTGTTTCCTGTGAATTTTATCTGGTATTTATTTTTATTCATTTTTTTTAAAAATTGTTCAAGAGACTCTTGGGATCCTTCCCACACAACCAAGATATCGTCCAGATATCGACGGTAATATCTCAGCTGTTGTGGGTATTTTGAGTAGATTTCTTCTTCTTCCCATTTGGCTAAGAATATATTCGCTACGCTAGGAGCATAACGTGCTCCCATCGCTACACCTTTTATTTGGTTGTAGTACTCATTCTTATACCAAAAATGATGGTTTGACATTGCCATATTTAGGCCTTCCAATAAAAATTCTCTGTGTGTCTTTCAAATTTGTATAGTTTTCTAAAGCCCATTTGGTAGCGTTTAATGCGTCCTTCTGTTTAATATTCGTATAAAGTGATTCCACATCAATTGATGCCAGTATCGTTTTTTCGGTGATATTTATACTTTCTAGTGACACTATTGTTTCCTTGGTGTCCTTTAAAAAGGATCTTCCAATCGCTGCTATCGGCTGTAAGAATGTGTCCAAATATTCACCAATCCTGGCATATAAAGATTCAATGCCACTAATTATTGGCCTTCCCGGTGGCTGTTGTAAATTCTTATGGATCTTCGGGATTTGGTAGATCACCGGCATGCGTGGGGCTTTTATATTCAGGTATTTCCCTTCCTTTTTATTCCCCACTACTCAAAGATTTGTGTACTGCCGAATTGCCCAGTGCCAGGAGGGCACAACTAATAGTAAGGGACCAACTGTATACCTTTTTAGTAATTTTCAAATAAAGCATACAATATTTCACTATTGGAGGCTTTTTTTGTTTATCTTTATGCAGACTATATGGTCCATACATGCCTAATGTAGGAGCAGATATCCAACCCAAAAGATATTGAGGAGAGGTCTGATCCACCCATTTAAAGGGATCACAGGCGTTGGGAGTCATTGTGACTCATTGGAAGCTGGTAAGAGGCCACGTGTGTCACACCCCACCACCTGAAGCACTTTAAGGAGCATATTTTGTTGCACGAATTGCAGAGACACTTGCTATACAATTATTTCTCACTGGAGAGCACGACTATATCCGTTTATATTTGATGAGTTTTTTATGCACGCACTATTAAGCACTTTTATTTGCTTGTTGCACGGAATACTATATATATTTATATAATTGATTTGTTTGTTGCATGTATTATATCCATTTATTTATATATATATTTATTTATATATTTATCTATTATTAAGCAATAGAAATATTTTTTAATTTAGAGTTGTGCACTTCAAAATATATCTATAACCTTTAACTATATTAATTTATTCAGTATTAAGCACTTTTAACACTAGTAATACATAATTTATTACACGTGATACCCTGAATAAGTTTTATTCCAGTAATATAAAAGATTACCAGCGCCTTTTTTATCTACGTCCCATATGTCCATATAGTTGAGCTTATAAAAAGTTGTACAAACTAGGACTTACCTTTGGGTGGTTCAGTGGATATGCAGTTGGCTAAAGGATAGATACCAGAGAGTGGTTGTAAATCGGGCTCATTCAGAGTGGTGTACCATATTCTCTGTACTAAATCCCAGGGCCGCTGATAGGGGGGGACCACCAGCCCTCTTGTAGGGGGCCCCGAGCACACAGGGGGGGGGCCCACAGAGAGAGGGGGATTAGTGATGGACAACAAATACAGAAATCTTCCTCCAGCACCTGAATCTGATCTGTCCCTCTCCCTGCTATCAGCTTTTATCTGTTGAGAAAGAGACAGTTGTCCCTCACTAATCCCCCTCCCTGTGTGGGCCCCCCTCCCAGCACTTATCTCTGCTCAGGAGTTTATTTGTAAATTGTAACTTTGTTTCTCTCTCTCTGTCTCTCTGATCACTGAGCTCCAACTACCCAGCCTGTATATTTTTCTCATCTCATCTTTTCTATTTATCGTCGGTTTTTTTTTTAGATTTAGCAGGAATTATGCGAGTTATGTTATATTTGTGTCTGATAATAGTGATTTTGTTGTAATTTTAGCTAAATATATCTTTAATTATTTCTTGGGGGGGCCCTGCTAGGTAGTCTGTACGGGGCCCCGCGATTTCTAACAGCAGCCCTGCTAAATCCTGTAATAGTTAGTCTGTTTGTAAGTCCTATAACTAAAGGTTTGGTGAGTAAGGTATGTCTTTTTGATGATACCACAAAGTTGTGTAATTGGCTTGATATCCCTCGAGGTGCCTATAAAGTTGAGTATCATTTGGCATTGCTGAAAGATTGGCATGTCAAATCGCATGCCAAATCCAAATCGGTGACTTTGTGGCGCTGCACTGATTCCCAAAAGTAGTTTCTGCACTACTTTTGGTGACGTCGGGAGGGGGGGGGGGGTACGATTGCAATAGACATCAGTGCAGGAACCTGCACCGATTTCTGTCAAATTGCCGCAGAAGTCGGACTGAAACGCCTGTTTTAAAATCGATTTCAAACCCACCCTCAGTGTGAACATGGGTTTAGTGTTGGCCAAAATTGCAGAAAAAGAAAAAAGATTTGGAGGCACTTATTTCAGATGATTACAAAATAAGCAAATGGTGTGGCCAAGCAGTGGTAGAATAGAATAAGAATTCTAGGGTGTATCATAAGAGGGATCATCAGTAAGATAAAGGAAGTCCTGATTCCCTTGTATAGATTGTTAGACCTCCTTTAGAAAACTGTGCCCAATTCTGGAGACCTTACTTACAAAATATTATTGATAAAATAGAACAGCCTTTTTCAACCAGGGTGCCTTGGCAAAATGCCTAAAAATGTTCCAAAAATTGTATACAAGCCAGCAGGTGGATCAAGCCTGCATTTTAGTTACACAAAGCAACGGGTTTTCATTATGCACCATTACGACTTTCTAGACACTGGCATCCTAACAACCAATGACATCATCAGTTAATGAAGAGGGTGTCTGTTGCCTTCGCAGCATCCTTGTTTGACCCTCCTCTGCTTCTCTCCCTCAGCACTAGGGTGACATTAGCTGACTGATGGAAAGAAATTGAGGGAGAAGAGAAACATTGGAATACTAGTCAGTACCAGTGTGCACCCTATTACACAACTTTCTGGCATCATCAAGTATATTTTCTTTGTAAGGATAAACCAACTCTAATGTTGGATGCCCTACGTGTAGATGTTGCTGCATTGTGTAAAGCTATAAGATACATTTTTGTATTTTAGAATGGGTTGCCTCGACTCTGTCCATCATTTTAAAGGGTGCCTTGAGTGAAAAAAGTTTGAGAAACACTGAAATAGAATGAGCCCAGAGACAAAAAAAAAAAGGTAAAATATTTAGGGCTAAAACACATCAGGAGAGTCTTCAGGAACTTAATATGTAGGGAAAGTATTAATTGATGCATTGTGCTTGGCGGGGATTCATGTTGGGATCTCCTCCTAGGAAGTGTTGGACTGCTGTTAGGCCTACATCATGAGGTATGGATGTATATAAGGAGTAGATGTCCAGAGAAAGCCACATAGCCTGGACCAGCGGCTGCTCCACTCCACCTCCAAGTCCTCCCTGAAGTCACGCAGATGACCGTTTTTACATGCTGACCTTTTATCTCATCCATGTGAGTTTTAGATTGCTTTTATGGACTAAACCAACTTTTATATCTGCACTGAGGTGGCGCTGCTCTTTTCTCCCTTCCCTGCTTGTCTATTACAGAGTTCCATCTAGCTCTGTTTGGAGCCGGCAGCCACCCCATCTATCCAAAACATCATCAAACAGTGACTGAATACCCCCATGGTCATGCACTAGGATGCATGCACAGACTGTACATGAACATTCGCCCATGTACCATTAACCTCACAAGCGCTGGTCAAAGTTTATTGTTTATTTATAGGAAATGTACAGTCTTGGAGAAAGAAGGGGAAAAAAGGGGGTATGATTAAAACCTTTAACTACATCAAAGTTGTGCATACGTTTAACCACTTCTGGACCGGAAGGATTTGCCCCCTTAATGACCAGGCCATTTTCTGCATCTTGGCACTGCGTTACTTTAAAGGACAACAATTGCGCGGTCGTGCAACTCTGTACCCAAATAAAATTGATGTCCTTTTTTCCCCACAAATAGAGCTTTCTTTTGGTGGTATTTGATCACCTGTGCATTTTTTTTTTTTGCGCTATAAACAAAAAAAAAGCTTCAATTCTGAAAAAAAAAAAAAAACAATATTTTTCACTTTCTGCTATATAACATTCCCAAAAAAAAAAAATTAAAGATCAACATTTTTTTAACATTCTAGGCCAATTTGTTTTCTGCTACACGATTTGGTAAAAAAAAGAAATCGCAATAAGCGTATTTTGATTGGTTTGCGCAAAAGTTATCACGTTTACTAACTACGGGAAAGATTTATGTCATTTTTATTGTTTTTTTTTTTTACTAGTAATGGCGGCGATCTGCAATTTTTTCCGGGACTGCGACATTGCGGCGGACAGATCGGACACCCTAACTGACATTTTTGACACTTTTGTGGGACCAGTGACATTACTACAGTAATCAGTGCTAAAAATATGCACTGTTACTGTAATAATGACACTGGCAGGGAAGGAGTTAACACTGTGGGTGATCAAGGGGTTAAATGTAAGCCTAGGGGAGTGATTTTAACTATATGGGGGAGGGGCTTGTGAAATGATCACAGAGACATGTGATCATATATAGGAGGATCACAGGCACTCTGTGATCATTCTAGAGAGAAGAACAGTCAGCTGTGTTTACAATAGCTAACTTTTCTCTCTCAGCGGGGAGCGATCGCGGATGGCTGGCGGCAATTGGACAGTTACATTGGTTCGTGCAGGAGGGGCTGCCTGCCGCAGTAAGTCTGCGGTGGGTGGTCCTTAAGTGGTTAAGGAAATGGCCATGCTGCATTGGTTTGTAAAAGGTCTCTGGTAGCTTGTGTTGACACAGCATCGCACGACTGCGCAAGTTAAAGTAACGCAGTGCCGAATTGCAAAAAATGGCCTGGTCATTAAGGGGGCAAATCCTTCCGGTCCAGAAGTGGTTAATATACTGTATGTCATTTTCTTAAAAAATAAAACACTGTTACCTAGACCATTCCGAAGGCACAAACATGAACATTTTCCTCATACGATACCAGGTCATACAATTTTTGTTTAATTAGTACAGTTTTCGTCTGACAATACAATACAAATATATTATATCACTTTCAAATGTTTATTCTGTTGTACTAGAATTTTCGTACTTATTTTTGACATGGAGACTAGCATGTAAAAAATAAATAAATAAATAAAAGGGACAATCATTCGTCCGATAATCTCAGTGTGTGTACTAGGCTTAAGTGTAAAATAATGCACCCAAGGAAAAAGAGTCTCTCAATACAATTAAGTACAATAATTAGGGTTTAGCCCCGGTTCACACTATAGTGATGACAGACATCGCATGTGATTCGGAGCGCACTGCTCTGAAAATCACATGCGATGTCTGTGCGATGCGAATTTAGCCATACAGATGGCATGGCTTACAATTAAAACAATTGTTTGTAAAAAAAAATATTGTTCAATCTTCCTTAACCACTTCTGGACCAGAAGGATTTGCCCCCTTAATGACCAGGCCCTTTTTGTGATTTGGCTCTGCGTTACTTAACCGGAAAATTGTGCGGTGGTCTGATGCTGTACCCAAATACAATTGACGTCCTTTTTTTTCCCACAAATAGAGCTTTCTTTTGGTGGTATTTAATCACCTGCGTGATTTTTATTTTTTGCGCTATAAAAACAAAAAAAGAGTGACATTTATAAAAAAAAAACAACAATATTTTTCACATTCTGCTATATAACATCCCCCCCCCCCAAAAAAAAAATTAAAATCAAAAATATTCATTCTGTTAGACCAATTGTATTGTATTCTGCTACGTTTTTGTTAAAAAAAAAAATCGCAATAAGCGTTTGGTTTGATTGGTTTGCACAAATGTTATTATATAGTGTCTACAAACTAGGGGAAAGATTTATGTCTTTTTTTTTTAATAGTAATGGCGGCGCTCAGCGATTTTTAGCAGGACTGTGATGGACAGATTGGACCCCTAGCTGACATTTTTGACACTTTTGGGGGGACCAGTGACATCACTACAGTAATCAGTGCTAAAAATATGCACTGTTACTGTAATAATGACGTTGACAGGGAAGGGGTTAACCTAGGAGGGATCAAAGGGTTAAGTGTGAGCCTAGGGGAGTGTTTTCTAACTGTATGGGGGATGGGCTTGTGAAATGACCACAGAAGAAGGGAAGATCAGGGAAGACAGGATCAAACAGCCTTTTTACACAATGCGGAGGATTAACCCCTTAGGTTCCACAGTGTCTAACAAGCATGCTTTACTGCATATACAGACTGATTTTACTGTTGTGAGTTTAGTAACACTTTAGGGTAAAAAACCTGGAGCCTTTACAAACACTTTAAACTGGAGCGTCCCTAGTCTGAAGTGTTTGCAGCTAGGTTTTAGTCAGCCTGAGTTCTGTTTGTTTAGATTTCTCCTGTGCAGTTTCTGGGGTGATGTTCTCCAATGGATGGAGTGGAAGAATATAATCAGGGGAATTAAAATCATACTAAAGTCACTTTTTTAGCTGAAGTTCCCTTAAAAATTACCTGCGCCTAATTCAGGCAAGCATTTGCGGCAGCGTTGGTAACATTACCGACACATGCAGCAAGTTCAGGTAGTTCTTACTACTGCTACTTTAAGAATCTGTTGCTTTGGGAATGACAAATTCTTAAAGATATACCACCAGTTCTCAGATTAGGACTAGCGGTAATTAGGACCAGCTCTGAGCTGGCATACAGGGGTACCTCAGTACTCAGAATGGGCTTTGCCTGTGCTCGGAAGCAGTGGCGGCTGGTGCTCAATGGGTCGGGGGGGGGCAGACCACACCATACCCCCCCCCAGACCACAACAGCCCGCACACCATACCCCCCCAGTCGCCGGCTCACTCACCCTGGACATGTGGAGGGCAGGAGCGGCGGCGGCAGGTTCCCCCTCAGTCTCCTGTGTCTCCTCCCTCCTCCTCCTCCTTGGCCAATGGCATGGCTTCTCCTTTTGGCCAATCGGGAAACAGTTCTCAGGACCCGCTTCCTGATTGGCCAGGAGGAGGATCCGTGTGACAATAGCAAATATTCATTCGCTATTGTCACACAACTGGGTGGGCTCAGGGCGCAGGGCTCTGCACCCCAAGCCCACCCTTTTTTGAAGCCTATCAGCGCCTCTGGCTCTAATCACGTGGTTAAAAAAAAAACCCATTGGAATGCGTCTAGTGCCCTGCACGTAGATTAGGGGGCCGGACGCATGGATGGGGGGGCGGCGCCCCTGCGCCTCCAATGAACAGACCGCCAGTGCTCGGAAGCTCTTATGAATGTGCACCGAAATTGCCCATATTGGAGAAATGACTCGTCATTAGGTGGGCAGAGCCTGATATGAGAACTGAGAGACAAGTTTCCCCATCACACTTGCTTTCCTTTTGATTGACAGCACATGGTAGTGGGTTGATTCACCATTGGACTGATGAGCGGGTTTCGATCCGTCCCCTGCCATAAGCAAGTCAATCAAAAGTAAAGCAGACTTAATGGGGAACTAGTCTTATTTTCCCATCAGGCTTCTGCTTCCCCAGTACAAAATTTCTCGGCCATGTGCCTGTCAGTGTGACAGGAGCAGTAGCCAAGGAGGGGAGGACAGGAGTGAGTGCACTGAGGACAGTGGACACTCCTTCCTCAGTGCAGACAGGGACAGTGTCACGTTCCTTGTGGCAGAGCCTGGTGTGTAGAGGGAGGCCTTACGTACAGCCCCGGCTCTGAGACCACTGATGTTGCGACAATGGCTGCAAAGGTCGGTGATGTATGAGTGCATGTAAGATGTTCCGTCAGCCACGGTGGTGGGTAGCAGGTGCGTCGCCAGAGACCGGTCCAATCGCTGGAACTGCCGATGGCAGCAGAGACAGCAGACCCAGGACTGGGCAGACAACAGTCGGCAGATACTCGACAAGCAGCTGGCAAGTGGTAGACAAGGTAGGAATGATAGCACTCAGCAGGTGAAAAACCAGCAGGGACCGGGGAGCAAGCAGTGTAGAACTGGAGGATAACTGGATGCAAGGTCAGACAAGCCAGGTCAGCAACAGATGATCAGATACAGGCATAGAGGGCAGGCAGAAAATTGGTCAAGATACAAGCAGAGGTCGGCAATGTAGAAAAAGGCAGATGGGCAGGAGGCAGAGGAAATCCCGAGACAGGCCAAGGTCAGGGTAGGAAACGTTCAAGCATGCTCAGAGCAAGCCAGGTCAATAACAGGAGTCAACACAGGAATGGATGCAGGAACAAAGGTAATAGCTGCAGATCAGACAGCAATGGCTAATAAAACTGCTGTAGTTTAAATAGTGCCATTGGCACCAACATTAGTGGCAGGCATGCGCTTTTGCAACTGCGCATGGATATGCACAGAAAGACGGGCACCCGCACATCTACGACTGCGCACGTCTAGAGTTATAAATACCTATCTCACCCTAGCAAATACCTGAGATATTTATTCTAGTGAAATCCACATAAGCGTATATTGATTGGTTTGCAAAAAAGTTATAGCGTCTACAAACTATGGAATATTTTTATGGAATTTTTTTTTATTTACTTTACTAGTAATGACGGCGTTCAGCGACATTGCGGCGGACGAATCAGGCACTAAGTGACGCTTTTGACACGCTCTGGCGTCCCTAACACCCCTGAGCCCATCTCTAAAAATACATTTAGTACCGCAGTGTTGTCTGTCACTGCTGCCAAGCCTTGTGGCAGTATGGATTACCCCACAACCTGCCTGCCGCAGCCAGGGTAGGTTGTTAGCTGGATAGGTGATTTTCCCTCTCTTGCTTCAGAGTATTGAAACACAAGCTTTTAAAACCTTGGAATTTGTACAAATGGGTCTCTTTTTACTAAATGTCTGGAAATTCAAACAAATATTTCAAGACATAAAACAAACTGTAATAGAGCCCAGGCATTTTACAGACCACTTCATCAACTTTCTCCAGTCACCAGACAAGATGGGTGTATTAAAAGACGGTTGGGCACCATTAAAGAACCGCTGTGTTGTTTAATTTATTTAAGCCTGAATTTAAAAAAAAAAAAAGTACTGAAAACACACTTCCAGGAATCATGTTAGCAAAGCCTTTATACAAGGTATGACTTTTTAATAGCTGTCCATTAAATTTGCAAGTCTCTTCTTCACATGCACTGTCCCTTAACAAAATTTGCAAGCTGCAAATAATAATATGCACTTCAAGAGGACCAGAACAGCTGTTAGATATCAACACCTTCCTTGGCAGAGACTTGAAAGCATGTGACAAAATACCTACCATTCAGAGAATCATAAATTTGAGTCTGAAAGTCCTGTCCTGTTACAGATGATAATTAATAAATTTCCAGGCTGTGCCAAGTGTCTAATATCAAGTGAGTTTGAAAGTTGTTCTCTGGAAGGACAGCGGAATCCCAGGCAGCTCCTTCACCAGCTTCCATTGAATGAGCTGCACCTGGAAAAGCACAGCCCTGAACACTGACACTTTCATTTCTAGCTCTCATCAAGTCATCTTCTATTTTTTCCCCAAATATGACCTTTTCAAGACTACTAAACCTGTCGCTATAAATCCCAATGTAATCAAGATTTTCTTTGTACCTATACATGAATAGAAATCTCCACTTTTAACACTTTCATGGTCAGCTCTCCTAAGTGTTTTATCTTTCTGTGATTTTCGACTCCTGCGTAGGGTTGCCACCTCATCCCTTTAAACCAGGACACCCGTTAATTAAACAGGTTCCATAGCCGATTAAGGTGGTAAATGAACTCACTTAAGGCCTGTAAACACGATAAGAAAATATGAAGGGAAATTTTTTCCGACGACCGATCTGACGATTTTCGGATTGTTAGTATGGTGCTTTTGACAGCCAACTCCGACTTTTCGGCCGAAAAAATCCTGATGTGCAGGCTATAAAATTTTTATCGTCCGTCAACACAATGTCCGATTTTCGTCTCATTATTACAGTTTTCGACGGAAAAAAATCTTAAGATCAAGACTAGGCATGCTCAGAGACGAAAGAACACATACAAAACAATCCAACACATGATATCACTTCTGAAGTAGAATTCTGTCGTATGGGAAAATTTGTATGAAAATAACCTCTTCACTTTCCACATCAGACTGGCATGCCACAAAAAACAGACAACAGATCGTTCAATAATCTGATCGTGTGTACGGGGCTTTAGTGTCTTATCTGCATTATTTTAGCTTCAGAAGCTGTGTAAATAATATATGTACTGGATTAAAGGAATGAGGCGGCAATCCTACTCCTGCGCTGTCTTGAATGCTTTGAGTTTTCACCTTTTGGACCCATAGGTTAAATTTCAAGTTTATATTTTCCTGTTTCTCTTAAAAGGTAGCACAATATAGTATAATGCTACTTTGATAAAGCATTTTGATGTATAGAGCCACAAAATTACTAAGGGTCCTTTCACACGGGCTTTCTGCCCGGCGGACTCCGTTTTGCTCAGAGGGGGGTCGATCTGAGCTGAGCAGGCGGATGACAGGTCCGTCTCCGCTTACTTGTCAGATCCGTGCTCTCCTCTATGGGAGATCAGATGAAAACAGACTGCTTGCCCATTTTTATGCGATTCTATCCGATCCTCCAGACGGATGGAAAATAGGGTTTCCATCCATCTGGATTTCACGGACAGGATCGAATCAGATAACAGCGGGTGATGATGCTTGGGCATGTTTGAGTTTGTACGTGCCCGATCCTGCTAGGAAGCTGACACTGCACTCC
The DNA here is from genome assembly GCF_965119305.1 of Pelophylax lessonae. Classification (NCBI taxonomy): domain Eukaryota; kingdom Metazoa; phylum Chordata; class Amphibia; order Anura; family Ranidae; genus Pelophylax; species Pelophylax lessonae. The sequence goes on along the minus strand of NC_138768.1, from coordinate 536,460,268 downwards.
GCTAATCACAGGCAGTAAGACATTTCCCGATCCACAGCTGCACAGATCGGGCAATGTCTCAAAGCTCTGAAGACATCAATGCAGTGACGAAACACGTAAGGTGGAACGCACGTCGTGACGTCACAGGAGCTGGGTGGAACACAAAGCGGTAGTCACCACTCTCCACTCCACAGCCCCATCTGTGACAGTGTTTTTATCGTACATGTCTTTGACCGTGCAATCTTTGGCTTAATTTATGTGCAAATAAAATCTTTTAAATGATACTGCACTGTCTGAAGCTTTGCCTTGTTTCAACATACCCGGCTGGATGAGGGCAAAGGAGGAGCAATAACTGCTATTCAAATAAGCGGAGGTACCATACCTGTAGGGGGACCCATCTTGGCCCTGGTGGCCAATTAAGCGTATCTGGTATTAATGCCATAAGGCAAATAAGACCCATTTGTTCCGGTGAGTGAGCCATTCTTACTATTACCCACGGTGGAATTATGAGTGACACCAAAATCTGACTGGGAAGCCTGGCACTGAGCACCTGCAATTTATCTCTCATATTTCACAGAGATATATGTTTTTGAACAGTTTCACAAGAAGTCACCTTTATTTATGAACTGTGTGGAGCACTTATGAGACTTTTACACGTCTCATGCACTTTATATGAACTTGAGTTTTTGCACTCATTAAATAATTTATATACAATGTGCACTTTATACTGAACTGGTATATTCAAACACCTAAACGCATATAATTTTGTATTTATTTGGCATAGAAATTGTTTTGAACCATATTTGCATTGTTTGCACCTTAATATTTATGCACCTTATTTGAAAGGTTTATTATCAAGCAAGCGGCTTCATTTTATACTTTATTGAAAGCTTATAACTTGATGTATTCACAAATTGTATATTTTTTTTAGAAGAAAACACAATCAAGAAATACAGGTCCCTCTCAAAAAATCAGCATATTGTGATAAAGTTAATTATTTTCTGTAATGTACTGATAAACATTAGACTTTCATATATTTTAGATTTATTACACACAACTGAAGTAGTGCAAGCCTTTTATTGTTTTAATATTGATGATTTTGGCATACAGCTCATGAAAAACCAAAATTCCTATCTCAAAAAATTAGCATATCATGAAAAGGTTCTCTAAACGAGCTATTAACCTAATCATCTGAATCAACTAATTAACTCTAAACACCTGCAAAAGATTCCTGAGGCTTTTAAAAACTCCCAGCCTGGTTCATTACTCAAAACCACAATCATGGGTAAGACTGCTGACCTGACTGCTGTCCAGAAGGCCATCATTGACACCCTCAAGCAAGAGGGTAAGACACAGAAAGACATTTCTGAACGAATAGGCTGTTCCCAGAGTGCTGTATCAAGGCACCTCAGTGGGAAGTCTGTGGGAAGGAAAAAGTGTGGCAGAAAACGCTGCACAACGAGAAGAGGTGACCGGACCCTGAGGAAGATTGTGGAGAAGGACCAATTCCAGACCTGGGGGACCTGCGGATGCAGTGGACTGAGTCTGGAGTAGAAACATCTAGAGCCACCGTGTACAGGAAATGGGCTACAGGTGCCGCAATCCCCAGGTCAAGCCACTTTTGAACCAGAAACAGTGGCAGAAGCGCCTGACCTGGGCTACAGAGAAGCAGCACTGGACTGTTGCTCAGTGGTCCAAAGTACTTTTTTCGGATGAAAGCAAATTTTGCATGTCATTCGGAAATCATGGTGCCAGAGTCTGGAGGAAGTCCAGTGTCAAGTACCCACAGTCAGTGATGGTCTGAGGTGCCATGTCAGCTGCTGGTGTTGGTCCACTGTGTTTTATCAAGGGCAGGGTCAATGCAGCTAGCTATCAGGAGATTTTGGAGCACTTCATGCTTCCATCTGCTGAAAAGCTTTATGGAGATGAAGATTTCATTTTTCAGCACGACCTGGCACCTGCTCACAGTGCCAAAACCACTGGTAAATGGTTTACTGACCATGGTATTACTGTGCTCAATTGGCCTGCCAACTCTTCTGACCTGAACCCCATAGAGAATCTGTGGGATGTTGTGAAGAGAAAGTTGAAAGACACAAGACCCAACACTCTGGATGAGCTCAAGGCCGCTATCGAAGCATCCTGGGCCTCCATAACACCTCAGCAGTGCCACAGGCTGATTGCCTCCATGCCACGCCGCATTGAAGCAGTCATTTCTGCAAAAGGATTCCCAACCAAGTATTGAGTGCATAACTGAACATAATTATTTGAAGGTTGACTTTTTTTGGATAAAAAACACTTTTTTTTATTGGTCGGATGAAATATGCTAATTTTTTGAGATAGGAATTTTGGTTTTTCATGAGCTGTATGCCAAAATCATCAATATTAAAACAATAAAAGGTTTGCACTACTTCAGTTGTGTGTAATGAATCTAAAATATATTAAAGTCTAATGTTTATCAGTACATTACAGAAAATAATGAACTTTATCACAATATGCTAATTTTTTGAGAGGGACCTGTATATACAGTATGCATATGTTTAATTTTCTTGGAAGTAGGAAACAAGTACCTTCAACTGGATGACATTTTGTCTCCTAAAGCAGTGAAAGCAGTGGTCCCCAACCTTTTTAGCACCGTGGACCGGTTTAATGTAAAAAATCTTTTGCCAAGGACTGGGAGGGGGGGGGGGGAGGGTTCCATTCCATGGCTGAGAGTGATGTGTTGGAGCAATGGCCGCTGTTCACGCTTCAGTCATCACCAGACCATGGTTGTTATGGTGTCAGGATGATTGATGCACAATTTTTCTATTATAACATTGCAATATAAAAGGAAATAGCTCAACTCACTATAATACAGAATCATTGGGAGCCAAGAGTGTGTCATCTGCCACTGTCATCTGACACCAGATGCAGCTTGTCACTTGCCACCATCACCTGTCACCAGATGCAGCTTGTCACTTGCCATGGTCACCTGTCACCAGATGCAGCTTGTCACTTGCCATGGTCACCTGTCACCAGATGCAGCATGTCACATGCCACCATCGCCTGCCAACAGATGCAGCGTGTCACTTGCCACAGTCGCCTGCCACCAGATGCAGCTTGTCACTTGCTATCATCACCTGTCACCCAGATGCAGCGTGTCACTTGCTACCATCACCTGTCACTCAGATGAAGTGTGTCACTTGCTACCATCACCTGTCACCCAGATGAAGTGCATCACTTGCTACCATCACCTGTCACCCAGGTGAAGTGTGTCACTTGCCACCATCACCTATCACCAAGATGAAGTGTGTCACTTGCCACCATCACCTGTCACCCAGATTCATCGTGTCACTTGTCACCATCACCTGTCACCCAGATGCAGCTTGTCACTTGCCACTGTCACATGTCACCCAGATGCAGCTTGTCTGCACTACTGTGGCATGGATGAGCACTGACGTGGCATGGATGTGGCATGGATGAACACTGACATGGCATGGATGTGACATGGATGAGCACTGATGTGGATGAATGTGTAACGGATGTGGCATGGATGAGCACTGATGTAGCATGGATGTGGCTTGGATGAGCACTGATGTGGCTTGGATGAGGCACAGATGAGCACCAATGTGGCATGGATGTGCATAGATGAGCACTGATGTGGCACGGATGAGCATTGACGTGGCATGGATGTGGCATGGATGAGCACTGACATGGCATGGATGTGACACGGATGAGCACTGATGTGGCACGGATGTGGCATGGGTGAGCACTGATGTGGCACGGATGAGCACTGATGGGGCATAAATGTGGAACGTATGAGCACTGATATGGCATGGATGAGCACTGATGTGGCTTGGATGAGGCACGGATGAGCCCTGATTGTGGCATTAGTGAGCACAGATGAGGCATGGGTGGGCACATATGAGGCATTGATGTTGCACGGATGGGCATGAATGAGGCACAGATGGGCATTAATGAGGCATGGATGAAGCACAGATTGGCATGCATAAGGCATGATTGAGGCGCAGATGAGGCACGGATGGGCATGATTGAGGCATGGATGTGACACAGATGGGCATGATTGAGGCACGGGTGAGGCACAGACTGGCATGATTTAGGCATGGATGAAGCAAACATGGGTATGATTGAGGCACAATTGAGGCATGACTGAGGCACAAATGAGGCAGGATTGTGTACAGTGTGCGAGAAGAGGAGAGAATTGAATTGGACAGGTGCCGGTTTGTTGACAACTGATCACTTTGTCATTGGACAGAGCGATCACATGGTAAAGGGCCGCTGTCATTGACCCTTTACCACGATCGGTGATGCCAAGGGGCATGTGGCAAGTGTGATTCTGGGAGGACGTCTCTGTATGCCCTCCCAGAATAAGCCGACTGCGCTGTAGCTGTCATCCGGCTATGGCCCAGTCAGCAAGTGTTTAACCACTTTACCACCGGAGGATTTTGCTGTCTTCCGTCCAGGCCACTTTTTGCGATTCGGCGCTGTGCGACTTCAACTGACAATTGCGCGGTCGTGCGACGCCGTACCCAAACGAAATTTACGTCCTTTTTTTCCCACAAACATAGCTTTCTTTCGGTGGTATTTGATCACCTGTGCGATTTTTACTTTTCGCGCTATAAACAAAAAAAGAGCATTTATTTTGAAAAAATAACAATATTTTTAACATTTTTTTATATGAAATTCCCCCCAAAAAAGATGTAAAAAACAATTTTTTTAAAAATTTTTGGCCAATTTGTTTTCTGCTACCTATGTTTGGTAAAAAAAATCACAATAAGCGTATTTTGATTGGTTTGCGCAAAAGTTATTGCGTTTACTAACAAAGGGAAAGATTTCTGTCATTTTTGGTGTTTTTTCTTTTAACGCGTAATGGCGGCGATCTGTGATTTTTTTTGTGGGACTGCGACATTGCGGCGGACAGATCGGACCCTTGACTGACATTTTTGACACTTTTGGGGTTACCAGTGACATTACTGCAGTAATCAGTGCTATATATATGCACTGTTACTGTAAAAATGACACTGGCAGGGAAGGGGTTAATTTTATTGGAGAGGGAGGGGTTAATGTATGCCTGGTGCTTACTGACGTGTAGGGGGGGAGGGGCCTGAGTGAGTCATGGACAGATCGGATGTCCAGCTATGCTGAACAGTCCGATCTGTCACTCCCTGTCACTATAGAGATCCACCTGCTGTGTTTACACACAGCGAGCGGATCTCCACACTAGATCCCCGGCGATCGGGGCAGAGCAGCGGCGATCGCCGCTGCTCCTCCCCTGGCCCGACTCCCGCTGTGAATGAAAACAGCGGGAGCGAGCCTCCGGCGGCGCGCAAGCGCCGCCCAGAAGGGGGAGTGTCTGACGACGTTAATACTACGTCGTCAGACGATAACGAACCACTTTGCCGCAGTACTATTACCGTACTCGGTCGGCAAGTGGTTAAAGGGTAACTCCAATGTTGTGGGGGAAAAAAAAATAAAATAAAGAAAAAATAAAAAATACAATTGCCACAAAAGTCATATTGTAATGGAATGTTATTAAAAATGGCCTTTCGTTTTCAATCTGTAGCCGCTGTACTTTTCTGAAAATGCAATGCAATATGGCTACCTGGAGGTCTTCTGTACACAAAATGTGTGCAGAATGCCCCTCAGAAACATAATTTCCTGCTTGTCTGATTGGATCACTGATTCTTGTCTAAAGGGATGCAGGCCAAGCAGCTTTCCTCATTAGTGCCCTGCAGGTGCTGCAGCTGGTTGATAATTATGAAACCACTCCCATTAGACTCACTTTCCCACATGGATACAGAAAAACACACAGGGATTTCTTCAGAATAACAGAAGGTTGTTATCTGCAACAAAGTTTAGAATCCTTGCAATATACATAGTTCACCCAGGGGGAAATGTTTTTTTCTCAACAAAATTGAAGTTACGCTTTCATGAATTAACCTAATTTATAATACCTTGAATCACTTTTCATATTGTATTGTGTCCAGTTACTATAAAAACAATCCCCTTCTCCCTTCTTCAATGAGCACACACACACTTTCCTAATACTTTGTTCATTAACTATCCCAAACTATTTGGCAAGTACAGTAAAGTGTGCCACAGCTATTATTTAAACATTTTTTTTTTTTTACATAAAAAGACAAAGATCCTTAAAATAATTGTGCTCGTTGTCCTATAGCCATAAATGAACATTTCAGTGTGCCAAAAAAAAAAAAAAAAACAGGTGGTGAGTGAAAAAAAGGATGTCTACCCATGGAAAAAACATGCACCCCAACAGATGGTGGAGGCCTAACCACATTGAATCAGTGTACATGTTTTGTCTTTTTACATAAACCTAGATGTCTATTTTCCTGGAACATAGTTCCTTCCTACCTCTAAGTATAACGATGGCATCCAAGGTCTAAATAAACTTCTTTCAAAGCATGTTCCATGAAGAATTTAAAAGCCAAACTAAAAAAACATAAAAGAAAACGTAATGATAGGGACATTGTTTGAGAAGGAAACATTCTTTCTGTTAGAGCTATATATATATTTTTTGTTATTTCTATCTCGGAATTTTCTAAAAAGACTATTTTAATTTTAGGGGGCGTTTCATAACTTCAAATGAATGTTTACATGATCTGTTGGTTTATGTCTTGTAAGGTTCAGTAAAGTTTAGAGGGTATAGCACCTTGGAATCACGTGCAGAGCAGTTGGTCTTAAACTGAAAAGTCTTTATTTTTCTTTAAATCAAACAAAACTGAGCTTCCAGCAGCAAACAAAAATTTCAGAAAGCACAACACATATCTTCAGTACAAAGTACAAGCCCTACAACGTACATGTAAGGGATTTACCCCAAGCTAGCAACGTCCAACTTCAGATGTTTGTTAGCTTCATACCGGTCTTCTCTCAACTCCTACTACTCTACCACGCCCAGCACCAGGACCTTCCTGTCTTTTGTGCGGCTTAACCATATAGGGACCAGCGTCCCTTGGTCAGGGGTGGAGGTTCTTTTCCCACCCGAATATCACTCTGGACCGCAAAAATTACGGATCCCAAATAAACCATTACTAATGCAGAGAGAACTACGAGTTAGTCCTCTTCTTATGCTTGACTATCCTGGAATTTCTCACCCAGCTCGGGTGAGACCCCAGAGTACACAAAACATTTTCCTCAAAGGGACCACAACCTAAATATTGGTGCCACATAGCACCTGTCCAGGACCCATCCTTGGTGTCCTGTACAGTCTGTTAAGTATATTTTGTACTTTTCTTCAGTTTACTGACTTTTTTCTGTGCCTGGAAGATGAGTTGTTTTCGCTGATGTCTATGCAGTAAAATACCATATCTATAGGAGATTTTAACGTGTAACCAGGGGCTTAAAAAAAGTGCAGGTTTTAAAAGAAATAAACATCTATACTCACATAGATGGCTGCAGCTTCGATCCGGTGCCGCAGTTTTCCCCCACCAGTTCTACACTGAGTAATCAAAGACTACTGATTAGGGTTGAGCGAACACCTAGATGTCCGTGTTCGACGGGTTCGGCCGAACTTTAAAAAAAAGTCCGGGTCCGTGTCCCGGACTTTTACCGAACTTTTCCCGGACACCGAACCCCATTGAAGTCAATGGGGACCCGAACTTTAAGGCACTAAAATGGCTCTAAAACACCAAAGGAAAGGGCTAGAGTGCTGCAAATGGCAGCAAAACGTAATTAAGAGCATGGCAAGTGCTCTGCAAACAAATGTGGATAGGGAAATAACTTAAAACAACAAAAAAAAAACAGAAAAATAAAACAATGTTCTTCTTCATCTCTGAAGGACGAGGCCCATATGGAGTAGGAGGGAGGTTGAGGTGGTGGTGGATGTGGCGGTGACATAGGCGTGCGCACAGGGTGTGCTGGGTGTGCCTGGGCACACCCTAATCACCTAGGGCACATAGCATTGCCAGTGAGGAGATGGGAAAGATCTCCCTGGGACCTGCTCTGCTCTATTTCTCCTTGCCTACAGGTACATGGCCCCGATACATTACTCTCCCTGCTGGCAAACACATGCATGTGTATTTCAACTTTGGGGTGCACACCTTAATGCAATAGGCTGCGCACACCTATGGGCGGTGTAGGTGGAAGCGGCGGTGGAGGAGGACCAGGGCCGGATTAACAGCATCATGGGCTTGGTGCTGAGGATTTTGAAGGGCCTTAAGGGCCGTGCCTTGCCATGCACCCAGAGGAGGAAGGGTGCAGCCATGCATGCCTAATTCAACATGGGATGCTGTCTCTGAAGCCCATAAACACATCCATGCATCGCCAACTGTCCCTCCTTGTCCGGCCTTCACGCTGTGTGGGGAGGTTCTGAGGGTGCTGCCTGGGGAAGCGAGCATAGAAGCCAGACTTCTGTGTTTACAAGTGACAGAAGAGCGGTAACAGTGAATATGGCCAACCCGGGGCCTATATAAAAGGTAGGGGCCTGGAGCTGCAGCTCCAATAGCCCCTACATTAATCTGGCCCTGAGGAGGAGGACGAGGTAGCCAACACTGCTTCTTTTCAAAAATTTTAAATGAGGGTACACCCCAAAAGAGTGAGAAAGAGCAAAAATGGAACAATGGGTGGGTAAGGTCGGTATCCATTGCTATTCTGCATAAGGTACGGAAAAGTCCCGTGGGATCCATGCCTGGTTCATTTTAATGAACGTGAGCTTGTCCACATTGTCTCTGGACAGGCGGCTGCGCTTGTCTGTTATAACGCCCCCAGCCGTGCTAAATACCCGTTCAGATAATACACTGGCTGCAGGGCACGCCAGCACCTCCAAGGCGTAAAGGGCAAGCTCAGGCCATGTGCCCAATTTGGAGACCCAGAAGTTGAAGGGGGCAGACCCGTCATTCACTACATGTAGGCGTGTGCACACATACTGCTCCACCATGTTGGTAAAATGCTGCCTCCTGCTAAGACGTTCCATCTGAGCTGCTGGTGCTGCTGTTTGTTGTGGCGTGCTGACAAAGCTTTTCCACATTTCGGCCATGCTAACCCTGCCTTCTGAGGTGCTGGCGGTGCCCTGGTTGCGTTGGCGACCTCCTCCTCCTCCTCCTCTGCCTTGTGCTTCCACTGTGGCCCCGCTGTCAGATGGGAATGCCAGCAGCATGGCGTCTACCAGCGTGCGCTTGTACTCGCGCATCTTGCGATCGCGCTCCAGTGAGTGAATTAAGGACGGTACGTTGTCCTTGTAACGGGGATCCAGCAGCGTGGCCACCCAGTAATCAGCACAAGTTAGAATGTGGGCAACTCGGCGGTCGTTGTGGAGACACTGCAGCATGTAATCGCTCATGTGTGCCAGGCTGCCCAGAGGCGACGAAAGGCTGTCCTCTGTGGGAGGTGTATCGTCCGTGTCCTCTGTATCCCCCCAGCCACGCACCAGTGATGGCCATGAGCTGGCCTGGGTGCCACCCTGCTGTGAACATGGTTCCATCTCCTCCTCCAGCTCCTCCTCCTCCTCATCCTCCTCATCCTCCAGAACTGTGCCCCTGCTGGACAATTGCGTCCCTGGCGTTTGCGTGTGCAGGAACCCACCCTCGGAGCCCCTTGCGAATGACTGCCCTGAAAGCCTTGGAAATGTTACCTCTTCATCCTCCTCCTCCTCCTCATCCTGTGCCACATCCTCTTCCATCATCGCCCGAATTGTTTTTTCAAGGAGGCATAGAAGTGGGATAGTTAAGCTGAGAACGGCGTCATTGCCACTGGCCATGTTGGTGGAGTACTCAAAACAGCGCAACAAGGCACACAGGTCTCGCATGGAGGCCCAGTTATTGGTGGTGAAGTGGTGCTGTTCCGCAGAGCGACTCACGCGTGCGTGCTGCAGCTGAAACTCCACTATGGCCTGCTGCTGCTCGCACAGTCTTTCCAGCATGTGCAAGGTGGAGTTCCACCTTGTGGGCACGTCACATATGAGGCGGTGAGCGGGAAGGCCGAAGTTACGCTGCAGCGCTGCCAGGCGAGCAGCAGCAGGGTGAGAACGCCGAAAGTGCGCACAAACGGCCCGCACTTTCTGCAGCAGCTCTGACATATCGGGGTAGTTTTTAAGGAACCTCTGCACCACCAAATTCAGCACATGCGCCAGGCAAGGGATGTGCGTCAAACCGGCTAGGCCCAGAGCTGCTATGAGATTTCGCCCGTTATCACACACCACCAGGCCGGGCTTGAGGCTCGCTGGCAGCAACCACTCATTTGTCTGCTGTTCCATGCTCCTCCACAACTCCTGCGCGGTGTGTGGTTTGTCCCCCAAACAGGCAAGTTGTAAAACTGCCTGCTGTCGTTTACCCCTGGCCGTGCTGAAGTTGGTGGTGAAGGTGTTACGCTGTCCGGATGAGGAGGCGGTAGAGGATGAGGAAGCGGAGTAGGAGGAGTTACGAACAGGAGGCAAACTGAAGCGCCCTGCAATCCTCGGTGGTGGAAGGACATGCGCCAAATTGCTATCCGCCTCAGGCCCATCCGCCACTGCATTTACCCAGTGTGCCGTTAGGGAGATATAACGCCCCTGACCGTGCTTACTGGTCCACGTATCCGTAGTTAGGTGGACCTTGGCACAGATGGCGTTGCGCAGTGCACACCTGATATTTTCCCCCACTTGGTTGTGCTGGGAAGGGATGGCTTGCCTGGAAAAGTAGTGGCGGCTGGGCACGACGTACTGTGGGACAGCCACCGACATAAGGTTTTTAAAACTGTGCGTCTCCACCAGACGGAATGACAGCATTTCAAAGGCCAATAATTTTGAAATGCTGGCATTCAGGGCCAGGGATCGCGGGTGGGTAGGGGGGTACTTCCTCTTCCTCTCAAGTGTTTGGGAGATGGAAAGCTGAACGCTTCCACGGGACATTGTGGAGATGGTTGTTGGTGACCCAGGTGGTGGTGTTGCTGACAGATCGTCTGTTTGCGGGGTGGCAGGTGCCGGTATCACTACAGATGTGGCTGGAGCGGCCGAGACTGCAGCAGAAGAGGAAGCAGGATGAGCCAGAGACGTTTCTTGGTTTTGAAGGTGTGTACTCCACTGCAGCTCGTGCTTTGCACTTAGATGCCTGATCATGCAGGTTGTGCTCAGGTTGAGAAGGTTCATGCCTCGCTTCAAGCTCTGATTGCACAGGGTGCAAACCACTCGTGTCCTGTCATCAGCACATTTTCTAAAGAACTTCCACGCTAGAGAACTCCTTTGAGCTGACTTTGGTGCGCTCGTTCCCTTGCTGCGTTGGGCAGTAGCGGGCGTAGTGTCTAGGGCACGGCCGCTCCGCTTCTGCACCCTGCTCCCTCTTCTGCTGTGCTGGTGGCTCTGTGCGACCACCGCCTCTTCCTCCAAACTACTCAGGTCACCTGCATGACGTTCATTCCATGTGGGGTCGAGGACCTCATCGTCCTCCACATCATCTTCCACCCAGTCTTCACCCCTGCCCTCCTTGTCGGTCTCCACAATGCTGAACGCCGCAGCAGTTGGCACCTGCGTTTCGTCATCATCGGAGACGTGCTGCGATGATCCTTGCATGTACTCATCTTGAGAAATAAGTGGTTGGGCATCGCTGCACTCAATCTCTTCCACTTCTGGGGCAGGGCTAGGTGGATGGCCCTGGGAAACCCTGCTGACAGAGTCCTCAAAAAGAATAAGAGACTGCTGTATGGCTTGGGGCTCAGACTGCTGGCCTGATTTGCAAGGGGGTGAGGTGAAAGACGGTTGGACATTGGCTGCAGGTGCCAACTCTGACCTTTCTGCAGTAGACTGGGTGGGAGACAATGTGAAGGAACTGGAGGCACTGTCAGCAGCAAACCAATCTACTATCGCCTCAACTTGTTCTGGCCTCATCACTTCTAGGGGCGTTTGATGCCCTACCAAATACTGATGCAGGTTCTGTCGCCTACTCACACTTGAGGAAGGTGTTTCACTTGTGCGTGTAGCTGGCACAGATCGACCATGTCCTCTCCTTGCAACAGGAGCTCTACCAGCAGCACCACGACCCAGGCCACGGCCCTTATTTGACGGTCTCCTCATATTTCTGTAATTTAAGATCTTGCCCTAGAAAGGTTTTTATTGAATAGCGGAATAGAAAATATGATCCAAAAAAAGTGTATGTATATCACACGTACACAACCACACTAGGCCCCAATTACTATTGTTTGTACCCCTAAAAGGCTAGATGAGGAGTAGGGGGAGTATGGAACAGGCAGCACCCTCAAACCTTCAGAAGTATGAGATGAACCCCAACAACTTGGAAAGGTGGATCTCTCTCACACGTACCGACACAGACTATCCCGCAATTCAATTGATCCTCAAAGGTTTTTATTGAATAGCGGAATAGGAAATATGATCAAAAAAAGTGTATGTATCTCGCACGTACACAACCACACTAGGCCCCAATTACTATTGTTTGTACCCCTAAAAGGCTAGATGAGGAGTAGGGGGGGTATGGAACAGGCAGCACCCTCAAACCTTCAGAAGTATGAGATGAACCCCAACAACTTGGAAAGGTGGATCTCTCTCACACGTACCAACACAGACTATCCCCCAATTTAACTGATCCCCAAAGGTTTTTGATTAAATAGCGGAATAGAAAATATGATCCAAAAAAAGTGTATGTATATCACACGTACACAACCACACTAGGCCCCAATTACTATTGTTTGTACCCCTAAAAGGCTAGATGAGGAGTAGGGGGAGTATGGAACAGGCAGCACCCTCAAACCTTCAGAAGTATGAGATGAACCCCAACAACTTGGAAAGGTGGATCTCTCTCACACGTACCACACAGACTATCCCGCAATTCAATTGATCCTCAAAGGTTTTTATTGAATAGCGGAATAGGAAATATGATCAAAAAAAGTGTATGTATCTCGCACGTACACAACCACACTAGGCCCCAATTACTATTGTTTGTACCCCTAAAAGGCTAGATGAGGAGTAGGGGGGGTATGGAACAGGCAGCACCCTCAAACCTTCAGAAGTATGAGATGAACCCCAACAACTTGGAAAGGTGGATCTCTCTCACACGTACCGACACAGACTATCCCGCAATTCAATTGATCCTCAAAGGTTTTTATTGAATAGCGGAATAGGAAATATGATCAAAAAAAGTGTATGTATCTCGCACGTACACAACCACACTAGGCCCCAATTACTATTGTTTGTACCCCTAAAAGGCTAGATGAGGAGTAGGGGGGGTATGGAACAGGCAGCACCCTCAAACCTTCAGAAGTATGAGATGAACCCCAACAACTTGGAAAGGTGGATCTCTCTCACACGTACCGACACAGACTATCCCGCAATTCAATTGATCCTCAAAGGTTTTTATTGAATAGCGGAATAGGAAATATGATCAAAAAAAGTGTATGTATCTCGCACGTACACAACCACACTAGGCCCCAATTACTATTGTTTGTACCCCTAAAAGGCTAGATGAGGAGTAGGGGGGGTATGGAACAGGCAGCACCCTCAAACCTTCAGAAGTATGAGATGAACCCCAACAACTTGGAAAGGTGGATCTCTCTCACACGTACCAACACAGACTATCCCCCAATTTAACTGATCCCCAAAGGTTTTTGATTAAATAGCGGAATAGAAAATATGATCCAAAAAAAGTGTATGTATATCACACGTACACAACCACACTAGGCCCCAATTACTATTGTTTGTACCCCTAAAAGGCTAGATGAGGAGTAGGGGGAGTATGGAACAGGCAGCACCCTCAAACCTTCAGAAGTATGAGATGAACCCCAACAACTTGGAAAGGTGGATCTCTCTCACACGTACCGACACAGACTATCCCGCAATTCAATTGATCCTCAAAGGTTTTTATTGAATAGCGGAATAGGAAATATGATCAAAAAAAGTGTATGTATCTCGCACGTACACAACCACACTAGGCCCCAATTACTATTGTTTGTACCCCTAAAAGGCTAGATGAGGAGTAGGGGGGGTATGGAACAGGCAGCACCCTCAAACCTTCAGAAGTATGAGATGAACCCCAACAACTTGGAAAGGTGGATCTCTCTCACACGTACCGACACAGACTATCCCGCAATTCAATTGATCCTCAAAGGTTTTTATTGAATAGCGGAATAGGAAATATGATCAAAAAAAGTGTATGTATCTCGCACGTACACAACCACACTAGGCCCCAATTACTATTGTTTGTACCCCTAAAAGGCTAGATGAGGAGTAGGGGGGGTATGGAACAGGCAGCACCCTCAAACCTTCAGAAGTATGAGATGAACCCCAACAACTTGGAAAGGTGGATCTCTCTCACACGTACCGACACAGACTATCCCGCAATTCAATTGATCCTCAAAGGTTTTTATTGAATAGCGGAATAGGAAATATGATCAAAAAAAGTGTATGTATCTCGCACGTACACAACCACACTAGGCCCCAATTACTATTGTTTGTACCCCTAAAAGGCTAGATGAGGAGTAGGGGGGGTATGGAACAGGCAGCACCCTCAAACCTTCAGAAGTATGAGATGAACCCCAACAACTTGGAAAGGTGGATCTCTCTCACACGTACCAACACAGACTATCCCCCAATTTAACTGATCCCCAAAGGTTTTTGATTAAATAGCGGAATAGAAAATATGATCCAAAAAAAGTGTATGTATATCACACGTACACAACCACACTAGGCCCCAATTACTATTGTTTGTACCCCTAAAAGGCTAGATGAGGAGTAGGGGGAGTATGGAACAGGCAGCACCCTCAAACCTTCAGAAGTATGAGATGAACCCCAACAACTTGGAAAGGTGGATCTCTCTCACACGTACCGACACAGACTATCCCGCAATTCAATTGATCCTCAAAGGTTTTTATTGAATAGCGGAATAGGAAATATGATCAAAAAAAGTGTATGTATCTCGCACGTACACAACCACACTAGGCCCCAATTACTATTGTTTGTACCCCTAAAAGGCTAGATGAGGAGTAGGGGGAGTATGGAACAGGCAGCACCCTCAAACCTTCAGAAGTATGAGATGAACCCCAACAACTTGGAAAGGTGGATCTCTCTCACACGTACCAACACAGACTATCCCCCAATTTAACTGATCCCCAAAGGTTTTTGATTAAATAGCGGAATAGAAAATATGATCCAAAAAAAGTGTATGTATATCACACGTACACAACCACACTAGGCCCCAATTACTATTGTTTGTACCCCTAAAAGGCTAGATGAGGAGTAGGGGGAGTATGGAACAGGCAGCACCCTCAAACCTTCAGAAGTATGAGATGAACCCCAACAACTTGGAAAGGTGGATCTCTCTCACACGTACCGACACAGACTATCCCGCAATTCAATTGATCCTCAAAGGTTTTTATTGAATAGCGGAATAGGAAATATGATCAAAAAAAGTGTATGTATCTCGCACGTACACAACCACACTAGGCCCCAATTACTATTGTTTGTACCCCTAAAAGGCTAGATGAGGAGTAGGGGGAGTATGGAACAGGCAGCACCCTCAAACCTTCAGAAGTATGAGATGAACCCCAACAACTTGGAAAGGTGGATCTCTCTCACACGTACCAACACAGACTATCCCGCAATTCAATTGATCCTCAAAGGTTTTTATTGAATAGCGGAATAGGAAATATGATCAAAAAAAGTGTATGTATCTCGCACGTACACAACCACACTAGGCCCCAATTACTATTGTTTGTACCCCTAAAAGGCTAGATGAGGAGTAGGGGGGGTATGGAACAGGCAGCACCCTCAAACCTTCAGAAGTATGAGATGAACCCCAACAACTTGGAAAGGTGGATCTCTCTCACACGTACCAACACAGACTATCCCCCAATTTAACTGATCCCCAAAGGTTTTTGATTAAATAGCGGAATAGAAAATATGATCCAAAAAAAGTGTATGTATATCACACGTACACAACCACACTAGGCCCCAATTACTATTGTTTGTACCCCTAAAAGGCTAGATGAGGAGTAGGGGGAGTATGGAACAGGCAGCACCCTCAAACCTTCAGAAGTATGAGATGAACCCCAACAACTTGGAAAGGTGGATCTCTCTCACACGTACCGACACAGACTATCCCGCAATTCAATTGATCCTCAAAGGTTTTTATTGAATAGCGGAATAGGAAATATGATCAAAAAAAGTGTATGTATCTCGCACGTACACAACCACACTAGGCCCCAATTACTATTGTTTGTACCCCTAAAAGGCTAGATGAGGAGTAGGGGGAGTATGGAACAGGCAGCACCCTCAAACCTTCAGAAGTATGAGATGAACCCCAACAACTTGGAAAGGTGGATCTCTCTCACACGTACCAACACAGACTATCCCCCAATTTAACTGATCCCCAAAGGTTTTTGATTAAATAGCGGAATAGAAAATATGATCCCAAAAAAGTGTATGTATATCACACGTACACAACCACACTAGGCCCCAATTACTATTGTTTGTACCCCTAAAAGGCTAGGAGTAGGGGGAGTATGGAACAGGCAGCACCCTCAAACCTTCAGAAGTATGAGATGAACCCCAACAACTTGGAAAGGTGGATCTCTCTCACACGTACCAACACAGACTATCCCCCAATTTAACTGATCCCCAGAGGTTTTTGATTAAATAGCGGAATAGAAAATATGATCCCAAAAAAGTGTATGTATATCACACGTACACAACCACACTAGGCCCCAATTACTATTGTTTGTACCCCTAAAAGGCTAGGAGTAGGGGGAGTATGGAACAGGCAGCACCCTCAAACCTTCAGAAGTATGAGATGAACCCCAACAACTTGGAAAGGTGGATCTCTCTCACACGTACCAACACAGACTATCCCCCAATTTAACTGATCCCCAAAGGTTTTTGATTAAATAGCGGAATAGAAAATATGATCCCAAAAAAGTGTATGTATATCACACGTACACAACCACACTAGGCCCCAATTACTATTGTTTGTACCCCTAAAAGGCTAGGAGTAGGGGGAGTATGGAACAGGCAGCACCCTCAAACCTTCAGAAGTATGAGATGAACCCCAACAACTTGGAAAGGTGGATCTCTCTCACACGTACCAACACAGACTATCCCCCAATTTAACTGATCCCCAAAGGTTTTTGATTAAATAGCGGAATAGAAAATATGATCCCAAAAAAGTGTATGTATATCACACGTACACAACCACACTAGGCCCCAATTACTATTGTTTGTACCCCTAAAAGGCTAGGAGTAGGGGGAGTATGGAACAGGCAGCACCCTCAAACCTTCAGAAGTATGAGATGAACCCCAACAACTTGGAAAGGTGGATCTCTCTCACACGTACCAACACAGACTATCCCCCAATTTAACTGATCCCCAAAGGTTTTTGATTAAATAGCGGAATAGAAAATATGATCCCAAAAAAGTGTATGTATATCACACGTACACAACCACACTAGGCCCCAATTACTATTGTTTGTACCCCTAAAAGGCTAGGAGTAGGGGGAGTATGGAACAGGCAGCACCCTCAAACCTTCAGAAGTATGAGATGAACCCCAACAACTTGGAAAGGTGGATCTCTCTCACACGTACCAACACAGACTATCCCCCAATTTAACTGATCCCCAAAGGTTTTTGATTAAATAGCGGAATAGAAAATATGATCCCAAAAAAGTGTATGTATATCACACGTACACAACCACACTAGGCCCCAATTACTATTGTTTGTACCCCTAAAAGGCTAGGAGTAGGGGGAGTATGGAACAGGCAGCACCCTCAAACCTTCAGAAGTATGAGATGAACCCCAACAACTTGGAAAGGTGGATCTCTCTCACACGTACCAACACAGACTATCCCCCAATTTAACTGATCCCCAAAGGTTTTTGATTAAATAGCGGAATAGAAAATATGATCCCAAAAAAGTGTATGTATATCACACGTACACAACCACACTAGGCCCCAATTACTATTGTTTGTACCCCTAAAAGGCTAGGAGTAGGGGGAGTATGGAACAGGCAGCACCCTCAAACCTTCAGAAGTATGAGATGAACCCCAACAACTTGGAAAGGTGGATCTCTCTCACACGTACCAACACAGACTATCCCCCAATTTAACTGATCCCCAAAGGTTTTTGATTAAATAGCGGAATAGAAAATATGATCCCAAAAAAGTGTATGTATATCACACGTACACAACCACACTAGGCCCCAATTACTATTGTTTGTACCCCTAAAAGGCTAGATGAGGAGTAGGGGGAGTATGGAACAGGCAGCACCCTCAAACCTTCAGAAGTATGAGATTGTGTTCACTGTACCCCACAAAGATTGAGTTCACTGCACCCCACAATGATTGTGTTCACTGCACCCCACAAAGATTGTGTTCACTGCACCTCACAAAGATTGTGTTCACTGTACCCCCCAAAGATTGTGTTCACTGTACCCCCCAAAGATTGTGTTCACTGCACCCCACAAAGATTCTGTTCACTGTACCCCAAAAAGATTGTGTTCACTGCACCCCAAAAAGGATGTTGTTCACTGCACCCCAAAAAGGATGTTGTTCACTCCACCCCAAAAAGATTGTGTTCACTGCACCCCACAAAGATTGTGTTCACTGCACCCCAAAAAGATTGTGTTCACTGCACCCCAAAAATGATTTTGTTCACTGCACCCCAAAAAGGATTTTGTTCACTGCACCCCAAAAAGGATGTTGTTCACTCCACCCCAAAAAGATTGTGTTCACTGCACCCCAAAAAGATTGTGTTCACTGCACCCCACAAAGGATTTTGTTCACTGCACCCCAAAAAGATTGTGTTCACTGCACCCCAAAAAGGATGTTGTTCACTGCACCCCAAAAAGGATTTTGTTCACTGCACCCCAAAAAGATTGTGTTCACTGCACCCCACAAAGGATTTTGTTCACTGCACCCCACAAAGATTGTGTTCACTGCACACCAAAAAGGATTGTGTTCACTGCACCCCAAAAAGATTTTGTTCACTGCACCCCAAAAAGATTGTGTTCACTGCAGCCCAAAAAGATTGTGTTCACTGCAGCCCAAAAAGATTGTGTTCACTGCAGCCCAAAAAGATTGTGTTCACTGCAGCCCAAAAAGATTGTGTTCACTGCAGCTCACACACAGAAAAATGGATGTGGATCACTGACACCTGCCTATCTCCAATCCCACACCACACAGCAATATCGATTGTAGTTTGTAGAACACAGTTTCCCTAAAATTCAGCAGACTCTGTCCCTAACAGGATTGAGAAGAGATCGTAGATCAGGATTGAGTGCAGACCCCACCCCCCACACAGCAATATCGATTGTAGTTTGTAGAAGACACTGACCCTATAATTCAGCAGACTCTATCCCTAAAATGCCTACAAGTCGCCCTGCCTAAACACTCCGACCTGTCCCTCAATTCTATCCGGACACAAATGGTTTTTTCCTGCCTATCTTTCCCTAATCAGCAGCCAGCACGTTGATGTGTGCTCTGTCCCTGAATCTAAGCAGCATAATGACGCCGCTGCGGCTGCCTCGAACTTATAAAGACTTGGTCACATGCTTCAGACGGCCAATCACAGCTACTGAGACATTTGCAGGCATGGCTGGGATGGCTTAAGGCACACCAGTTAAACGATTGTTGATTGGCTGTTGAAAGCCCGCCATGAAAAGAGCGCCAAAGCATGCAAAACCCGGAAATAAAACGACCGAACACGGATTTTTACCCGAACATACAGTAAAGTGTCCGTGTCCGTGTTCGGGTACAAAAAATCCAATTATTCGGTACGAACACGAATAATACAGTCCGTGTTCGCTCAACACTACTACTGATAGCTCAGTTCTTGGGTCTACTCTGAGCACAGAGTGGTGATTGTCTCACTGTATCGCTGGACAGTGGAGAAGGCGGGAGCAGGCTGGCTCGTGCTCTCAACAACACACTGAGAGGCTGAGCCAGCTGTCGGTCAGGCATCAGGTTGGATCTCTATGTTATTGTTGGGATCCCTGCAGTGCCTGGACCAGCCCCTTGATGTCAGCAGACAGCGGAAATTAGCCAGCCGTCAGCTGAATCTGGATCACGGATCACAGGAGTGCAGAACTAAGTGAAGACTGCTGTGTTATTGCTAGTGATAGACTGCCTTGTGTAAGGAAATTTTTATTATACCTATAGTAACACTTTAAATCAGAACAGTGATCAGGTTTTAGACAATCAAAGGTATACATAGTTTTAACAATTAGTAAAATTTAAAACAAATACTCACATCTGTAGTTACATCCAGTGTGGAACAATTAATTCTCAAAGTTCATACTAGAAGACGTCAGTGACTCAGCACTTTACTCTCTCCCCTCTTTCTATGCACCTGCTTTGTGTTTATATTAGAGCATAAATGTTCCAATGAGGGCATTTTTTTTTTAAAGTTTATGTATCACTTGTTAAGTATGTGTACATATTTGAATGTCCATAGCTTTACCAGAGTTCTACCTTATGGCAAAGGTTATGAACAAACTATATGATAATAGGTTATCCTTTTTCTTTAAAAGTGAGCCACGGCACCTGTTTATAAAATGCTAGTACCTTCAGATCCCAGCTAGTATTTAGATTAGCAAAGATGGGCAAAACATTAGCAATCTGCCCCACAGCTCCCTACTACTAGTGATAAATATAACAGACAATGCATTTAAATACTTAAAGAAATGCCTGTATTAGATTGAAGGCCCATCTCAAATCTTTTATTTTAGTGAAGGTCTTGGTAGGTTTATAAACAATTTTTAATTTATTTCAGTATTTTAATTCAAAAAGTGAAACTCATATATTTTCTATAGATGTGTTACACACAGAGTGATACATTTCAAGCATCACTTTCTTTTAATTTTGATGATTATGGCTTACAGCTAGTGAAAACCCAAAATTCAGTATCTCCGAAAATAAAAATATTACATAAGACCAAAAAAAAAAAAAAAATTTTAATACAGAAATGTTGGCTTTGTGAAAAGACTGTCCATGCGCACTCAATACTTGGTCAGGGCTCCTTTTGTATGAGATTCAGCATCATTGTAACGTGGCATGGAGGCAATCATCCTGTGGCACTGCTGAGTTGTTATGGAAGCCCAGGTTTTTTTGATAATGGCTTTCAGCTCGTCTGCATTGTTGGGTCTGGTGTCTCTCATCTTCCTCTTGATAATACCCCACAGATTCTCTATGGGGTTTAGGTCAGGCAAGTTTACTGGCCAATCATGCGCAGTGATACCATGATCATTACACCAGGTATTGGTACTTTTGGCAGTGTGGGCAGATGCCATGTCCTGCTGGAAAATTAAATCAGCATCTCCATAATGCTGGTCAGCAGAGGGTAGCATGACGTGCTCTAGAATTTCCTGATAGAGGGTATAGAATAGAGTGCATACTATACTGTACATAGACATACTTTTCAGTAAGCCACCATTTCTGCATTGAAAATCCTTTTTTTTTTTTATTGGTCTTAAAGTATGTAATATTCTAATTTTCTGAGATACTAATTTTTGGGTTTTTACTAGCTGTACCATGATCCTCAAAATGAAAAGAAAGAAATGCTTGAAATATATTACTCTGTGTGTAACACATCTATATAAAATGTAGATGTTTCACAATTTGAATTGAATTACTGATATAAATTAACTTTTTGATGATATTCTAATTGTATGAGATGCACCTGTACTCTTTAACATTTTCCATGTTGCACATATACCTTGCCCAAAATTCCTTCACGACTCCTGAGTAGGGATGATCGAACGGTTCGGGTCGACCATCGGTTCGACCCGAACATTGACTGTTCGAGGTTCGGCCGAATTTAGAACTTTTTGCTGAAAAAGTTCGGAATTCGGCAACCAGAACCGACCAAAATGCAATGGGCCAGGAAATGTGCTTTAAAAGCCCCTGATTGGACCAGAACCATTAGCAAAAGCCAATTAAGGGGGCAGGAGAATGCTAGGAATGTGATTGGAGTGACTAGGGGGTCCAGAGGCCAATCATTAGTGAATATGCCCCCCAGTATATAAGATAGCCCCGCCAAATTCCTAGCATTTTAATACAGGGACATGGAAGAGAGTGGAAGCAGTTCTGTTACTTCTGCTTCAAAAGTGTCATTTAGCAATTATTAGTGTGAGGAAAGGGATATCTAGTGTAGTTAGGGTGCTATTTTCCACTATAGTTAGCTTAAAAAAATCTAGTTTCTGTAGGGAAAGTGTTAAGTGCCAGGGTGACCGTAGTGTAGTGTAGGGTGAACTGACACTGACTGCTATGGCAGGGTGACCAAACCCTTCCATTTCAGGGTGACCGCTATAGAGAAAAGATTGTTTCTCTTATGTGAATTACAGAGCAGCGATATGGCTTCTCGCCGGTCAGCCTGCTTTTTGCTGCAGGCGTTTATTGCAATTTTTTGAGGACATGTTTGGAGTCAGGCATGACATCTGAACTTGTGTATAGGGGTATATATACACACACATGTATGTATGTATATATACACCTACACATATATAGGTGTGAAAAGAGCAGAACACTATGCTTGCACTAATGAAATAATTAACAGGCATATGGCTCCGCTCCTATCACACCTATATGTGTGTATGTGTATAATACATATAAGTGTGTGTGTATATATACCCCTATACACAAGTTCAGATGTCATGCCTGACTCCAAAGACCCCAAAAAAATGCCCAAAAAAACGCCTGCGCCAAAAAAAAAAAAAACGCCCAGGTGTGTTATTGCAGGCGTTTTTTTTGGGCATTTTTTTGGGGTCTTTGGAGTCAGGCATGACATCTTAACTTGTGCATAGGGGTATATATACACACACACTTATATGTATTATACACATACACACATATAGGTGTGATAGGAGCGGAGCCATATACCTGTTAATTATTTCATTAGCGCAAGCATAGTGTTCTGCTCTTTTCACACCTATATATGTGTAGGTGTATATATACATACATGTGTGTGTATATATACCCCTATACACAAGTTCAGATGTCATGCCTGACTCCAAAGACCCCAAAAAAATGCCCAAAAAAACGCCTGTGCCCAAAAAAAAACGCCCAGGTGTGTTATTGCAGGCGTTTTTTTGGGGCATTTTTTTTTAGGTCTTTGGAGTCAGGCATGACATCTGAACTTGTGTATAGGGGTATATATACACACACACTTATATGTATTATACACATACACACATATAGGTGTGATAGGAGCGGAGCCATATGCCTGTTAATTATTTCATTAGCGCAAGCATAGTGTTCTGCTCTTTTCACACCTATATATGTGTATGTGACTCCAAAGACCCCAAAAAAATGCCCAAAAAAAACGCCTGCAATAACACACCTGGGTATTTTTTTTGGCGCAGGCGTTTTTTTGGGCATTTTTTTGGGGTCTTTGGAGGCAGGCAAAACATCTGAACTTGTGTATAGGGGTATATATACACACACATGTATGTATATATACACCTACACATATATAGGTGTGAAAATAGCAGAACACTATGCTTGCGCTAATGAAATAATTAACAGGCATATGGCACCGCTCCTATCACACCTATATATGTGTATGTGTATAAATACATATAAGTGTGTGTGTATATATACCCCTATACAGAAGTTCAGATGTTTTGCCTGCCTCCAAAGACCCACAAAAATGCCCAAAAAAATGCCTGCGCCAAAAAAAAACGCCCAGGTGTGTTATTGCAGGCGTTTTTTTGGGGCATTTTTTGTGGGTCTTTGGAGGCAGGCAAAACATCTGAACTTGTGTATAGGGGTATATATACACACACACTTATATGTATATAAACACATACACATATATAGGTGTGAAAGGAGAGAAGCCATATGGGTGTTATTTATTTCATTAGCGCAAGTATAGTGTTCTGCTACTTTTACACCTATATATGTGTATGTGTATATATACATATAAGTGTGTGTGTATATATACCCCTACACAGAAGTTCTGATGTTATGCCTGCCTCCAATAGCCCCCAAAAAATGCCCAAAAAAACGCTTGCTACAAAACCGGCAAGGTGTGAAAATAGCGGAGCCAAATCCCTGTTCTATAAGTGACCTAATAGAAACTATCTTTTTTTTCTGGTTCTGGACATGCTACCGAGCTGAAACTTCACAGGTACACTTTTTAGACCCCCCAGACACAAATCCAAAGTCAAAATCAAAAAATCTAATTTTTTTTTCAATAATTTTTTCAATAATTGGCTCTCTATCAAAAATGACAATTTTTAAGAACTTTTTTTTGTGTGATTAATAGTCTCTGGGGCACTTTTTAGGGCCATTTATTGGGTTTTAGGGCTTCAAAATGGTGTTTTTTGATTACCGAAGTTCGGGTCCCATTGATTTCAATGGGGTTCTGAAATCCGGGCCGAACTTTCTGGAAGTTCTGGTGTTCTGGTCGAACCCAACTTTTGAAAAGTTCGATCATCCCTACTCCTGATTAGATGAAACATGTCCACTTAGTGCTAAAAACAATCTGGGCCAGTATCAGTAGGGAGGAAGGCCATGCAACAGTAAAGAAATTAAAATATTAGCCAGAATGTATGGCTGGTATCTCTAAATATGTTAAAGAATAAATAAAAAGTTTTTTTTGTATACAAACTTTTTTATTAGGGTGAAAAAATTGTGATACAAAAGCGTATATTAAGAGGATATTTTTAATTTTTTATTTGAAAATGATTTTGAACTGTGAACTTGAGATGAGATGAGTCTCCAATTTGAGGCATTTGCTCTTTTCTACTGATTATAATCCCAAATAATGCCGCCCAATAAATATAAATATAAATATAGGCTATATTTTAACTGTGCAATAAAGTGCTCTAAATATAGGTAAACCTCCAACATATGAATATGTGCTAAATAACAAATGTAGGATCATACATCTATATAACATATAAGAATGCCTAAATAACTACATTGTGCAGTAAAAAAGGTTAATATAATATATTAAAAAATATTAATATATTAATATAGTGTAGAAAAAAAGTCCATATAAATTAAAAGTGCTGTCACAAACAATCCTTTCTCCAAAAAGTGCCAGTAGTGCTGTAGACGTGCCAATATCAAGCTCAAAAAGAAATACAAAGTGACAATGTGCTTCAAACAGTGTCCCAGTGAAAGTACACCTAGAACCATGCACCCCTCGTGGCTGGGTCCTCACCTCGATTAATGCGACCTTTGGATTAAGCTTGGTCAGAAAACACTTTCCTAGGCTAGGCACAATCTTCCATTCCCCTCAAGTGGGGATCCTCCCTCAGGGATCGCTCTTTGTAGAAAACAGTGATGATATCATACATACATGATTGCCATTGTTGAATTTGAGTAGCTTTACCTTTGGTTCAGATCACACAGAATTCATTGGCTAGGGCGATACTAAACATAAAGCAAAAGCCATCTTGTTGCACTTAGGTCTTTGGAGTACTAATAAGTCCAAAGCTTTGCTGTTCCCTCCTCCTTGCAAGGTACCTCATCCCACTAGTGTTTATAAATGTATGGCCTGGTATGCTGCAGGCAGGAGAGGTGTACACCTCCCCCCCCCCCTTCCCTTCTCGGCCACCCAGGCTGCATGCCTGGAAAAGGGTATGGTATGAACTTTAGAGGGAACCCTATGCCTCCTTTCTTTTTTCCTTTAACTGGTTCCGGACCGCCCACCGCATATATACTGCAGCAGGCAGGCCCTCCTGCGCGAACCGACGTAGGGCTACGTTGGTTGCGCGCCTGCAGCTAGGGGGCGAGCGTGCTCCCACCCCCACTTGGCAGCGGGGACTCCGATGCACGGGGCAGGCGGCTCCGATTGCCGCCTGACACACACAATCTTTGCTGAAAGAGAGAAGAACGGTCAGCTGTTGTAAACACTTTTCTGCCAATTTCATTATTACAGTAACAGTGCATATTTTTAGCACTGATTACTGTAGTAATGTCACTGGTCCCCCCAAAAGTGTCAAAAATGTCAGTTAGGGACCTGATCTGTCCGCCGAAGTGTCGCAGTCCTGCTAAAAATTGCAGATCACTGCCATTACTAGTAAAAAATAAAAAAAAAAAAAACAATAAAAATGACATAAATCTTTCCCGTAGTTAGTAGACGCGATAACGTTTGTGCAAACCAATCAAAATACGCTCATTGCGATTTTTTTTTTTTTTTTACCAAAAATATGTAGCAGAAAACAAATTGGCCTAAAATGTTAAAAAAAATTTGATTTTAATTTTTTTTTTTTTTTGGGGGGGGGGGGGGGAATGTTATATAGCAGAAAGTGAAAAATATTGTTTTTTTTTTTTCAGAATCGTCGCTCTTTTTTTGTTTATAGCGCAAAAAATTTAAATCATAAAGGTGAGCAAATACCACCAAAAGAAAGCTCTATTTGTGGGGAAAAAAGGACATCAATTTTATTTGGGTACAGCATCGCATGACTGCGCAATTGTCAGTTAAAATAACGCAGTGCCAAATCGCAAAATATGGCCTGGTCATTAAGGGGGGAAATCTTCCGGTCCAGAAGTGGTTAAGGGACACTACATATTAACAAAAAAAAATAAAAAAACAGGGACCGTCAATTACAATGACTCAATGCCAAGTGATGTTTCCTTGACGCCCGAGGATGTTGCCCTGCTACCATGATGATCATGTTACACTACCGCTGCTATATAGAATTCATGGTGCTGCTGGAATGCAATCAACAGTGTCAGACACTGGGGTAATGTCATCGACCAAATATGTCTATGGTCAAAAGGAGTCTCTGTATTTGTATAAGACCTCCACGCAAGCCCCCACATCTTTTTTGCTGCCTCTCTCTTGCAAGGTCCCCCCCACCAAATATTTTTTTTTTAAACAAACAAAACTTTATTGAGTCACAGACATTACACAAACAAAAAAAAAAATTACTGTACAGGCAGCAGGTGAGAATGCAATGGCACAGAAGAAGACACTTGAGTGAATACAAAGTACAATGGCAAAATCAGAACAATCGTCATATAGCATGCAATATATAGGACAATAAAAATAAAGATGTACAAGAAGTCAAGTGTGTGTCACAAATATGTTAGGGTTTGGCCGTAAGCAAAACATGGATCAGCATCATTTAACCAGGTGATTACGGTGAGGGGCGGCCCACACTGAGGAACATGTATAGGCATACTCAGCACACACATTATGGGGAGCAAGTAGCAGAGGCCTCCAACCACCTGTCCCAAATCTTGTGGTACCACTTCGGACCTCCCCTGTTGACATAGAGCACTTTCTTATAAGGAAAAGTGGCATTAACATTGGCTTTCCAAGCAGACAGGGTGGGAGGGGACGATTGGATCCAGGTACGGGCTATCCGCTTTCGAGCACTAAACAGAGTTTCATGTAAAAAGCATATTGTGTACTTGTCCATGTCCTCGTCGGGGAATATCCCCAAGAGGCACAACTTGGGGTCCAGTGACACTGGGGAACCCATGCAATCATGTAAAATTTGGATCACCTGCATCCAGAAGCCCTGAATGCATGGGCAGTGCCACAGAAGATGTCCAAAGGTGCCAGGGGACAGCAGACACTTGGGACACGTAGATGAACGAGAGCGGTCGAACCTGGCCAATTTATCCGGGGTAAGATATGCCCTGTGCATGATATAAATCTGAGTAAGCCTGTCAGAGAGTTTCGGGGATACATGCGTACAAGCCTCTAAAGCATCACTCCAGTCATCATCGTCGTGGTCTCCCACATCTGCCGTCCAGATCATCTTAATGTCAAAGCCTAATTCAGTCGTCCATTTCGTCAATAGTAGGTCATAGAGCAAAGAGATAAGTTTTTGTTGGTCCTGTCCCTGGAGCACCGCCAGAAAATCTTGGGAGGGTAGTGAAGGAGCACGATTGTCAAGTTGCGCAAGCAGTGCGTGCCGAGCTTGGAGGTAGCTAAAGTACATGGATACAGGAAGCTGGAATTCCTCCCTGAGGCTATCAAATGGCTTAATATGCCCTTCCAGCAACACATGGGAGAGTAAATAAATCCCCCTAGCCCTCCAGACACCCAGGTCGGAAAGTTGAAGGAGCTCAGGCAAGCATCTGTTAAACCAGAGGGGCGTCATTGTATGAAAGATGGCATCGCCTATGCATGAGACCGCCAGGTCCCACACCCTCCTGTGGTGGAAGAGGAGGCCGGCGTGATCAGATGTCGCAGGGGAGCCATTCACTCTGCGTAAAAGGTCACAAAAGGGGTGTGGGAACCGCAAATGAGCCGGGGAGCTGACTAGAGAGAGATATCTATGGCTATCATGCTTATCAGTGTGAAAAAAGTGGGACAGTTGGGCTGCCAGGTAGTATGCTGCAAAGTCTGGGAAGGCCATGCCACCTAGCTTAGTTGTTTTTTGCGCATGGCGCCACGCTATATTGTGTCTGCTCACACCCCACATAAATGATCTCAGAAGTTTATCCAGGATCGTGAAGTACCTATAGGGAACATAGACAGGGGAATCCCAGAGCACATAAAGAATTTTGGGAAGAAGAATCATTTTGATCAGGCCAACCCTACCCATCACCCCCAAAGGGAGCCGCGCCCAAGACTGCATCTTGACTTTGACTAACGTAAAGAGAGGTTCAATATTCAGTGGGATATAGTCAGGCAGGGAACGGGACACATAGACTCCCAGATGTTTGAAAGAGGCAACCCGGGACAAGGGGAGCGTGGACTGGTCAGCAGACGGGTAGAACACGTCTATGCGGAGAATTTGGGATTTGTCCTAGTTAACTGTAAGGCCTGAGAAGGCACCAAACCGCCGGATGAGCTGCAGGGCCGCGAGGAGGGAAGGTCCAGAGTCTGCGAGATAAAGGATCATATCGTCCGCGTAGAGACCAATCCTCTCTTTGAGTGTCCCACAGCCCAGCCCTCGTATATCAGGGTGAGATCTTATGGCTATAGCCAGAGGCTCCACAGCCAGGGCATACAGAAGAGGTGAAATGGGACACCCCTGTCACGTACCCTGCGACAAGGGAAAGGACCTAGAAATCCAGCCGTTGGCCAACACCTTGGCCCGCGGCCGGTGATAAAAAATGGTGAGCCACTTAATAAAGTTGGGGCCGAATCCAAACCGGCGGAGTCACTGCCAGAGATATTGCCACTCTACAGAGTCAAACGCCTTAGTGGCGTCACTCTGGAGCCTATGCAGTCATGGGAGGCCTGTATGTTCATGAATAACCTTCTAGTGTTGAAGGCGGTATTCTTAGCCGGCATGAAGCCAGTTTGGTCTGAATGCACCAGGGAAGACACAACCTTATTCAGGCACAATGCTAGAATTTTGGCTAAGATTTTAATATCACTCTGGAGCAATGAGATAGGCCTATACGATTCCGGGTACAAGGAATCTTTACCAGGTTTGGGGATCAGCACAATAAACGCTTCGTTCATAGAGTCCGGCAGAATGCCACTCTCAAACATAGCGTTGTAAACAGTCCCCCCCACCAAATATTGAAAGGCATGTGACCTGGCATAGCTCAAAAAATGAGGGGGGGGGGCAAATGCTTGCACATGCTCCCTTTTCTGGCTACCCAGGCTGCATGTCTGGGTAAGAGTCTGGGTTGAATCCAGAGGGACCACACACCATTTTTCCAAATTTGTTTTCAAACTGTCACTTTTAGGGGGGTACATTTTATACTATTTTGTAACTTTAAACACAGCTTGAAGGCATTCCACTAGCATATTTTTTATGGGATTTGTGTAATTTCAGTGTTATCCTTTAAGCCGCATTAAAAGACCCTCTCTCTGCTTAGCAGTAATTTTTTTCCAATGCGTTGCATCCCGCTAACAGTCAGGCCCAAACTTTCTAACGTCACCAGCTCTTGGGAATCCAGACCCCCTCCCCTCTCCCAGATAAGAAGTTCCAGCCATTTGTGAAAACTAACATATTCAGACTTTTAGACCGAGATGGAAGCTGAAAATCCCACCTGATCAAAGAGAGTTTATTCTATTTTTTAAACCAGTCTTCTATCTCCTTAAGGTTGCAAGTGAGTGGGTAAAAGCTCTTAACTCAGTGGTATAGGGTCCCTGCAAGTCAGCACCATATTTTTCATATGGCCCCAATGGTTGGAGATGTGGCACGGCTAGGGGTTCAATCTTCCACATTTTCTGGTCATGTCATAACTCCAACCTTTTTGGCGGGATGTATGCCTGATTCACGACCTTACGGATTTGTCCCTGGAACAAAACCCTGCAGCATGCCTCTGAGCCTCAACTCCTAATATAAACGAAAATACCAGCACTCTCTGGTGGCATACCTCATTACTGTGGCCAGGGTCTGTAACTCAGCACTTCGGAAGTCCTCATCGCTTCCCACTGGGTAGCAGTGGATAAAATCAGTGAATGGCAGCTCGGTTCTATAAGACAGTTTTATTAGACCCAGTTTACCTTCACAGAGAGTCACAGTATTCTGCTTGTATCCAACTCAGCAAGAATTAGAAAGGAACCCCCCCTTTCCACCCCTTTTTTTATTATTTTTATTTTTACCCCTCCTTCTCCTCACATCCTCCTACACTTTTCCTTTTTCCTTCACTTGCACACTTTTCCTTCTCCCATTAACTCTTACGAAATATACGTAAAACCCCTGTGACTGGATATGACATTCCCTATCCCATCTGCAGCAAAAATCCTTGGATTCACCTGCTCTTACTCACTTTGTGATTCCAACATCATGGGTCGCCCTGTAAATAGCAAATTCACATATTTCTTTTCCTCCGCATATGGACATGCTGTTTGTCTTGCAGATTTCCCCTTTGGTGGAATAATCTACTACGTTTATTGAACTACTTGTCATTTCTATGTTTGACCCACTCTAGTCTGATATATAGCAAGCTGTGATGTCATGGCTTTTTTTTTTTTTTTATGTTGTATTGTGTCTCTGAAAATAAAGAATTATATAAAAAATGTTTTGCATTGGTATAGGTTGCCCAAAGCAGTGTCCAACTACTCATGCCCTTTTTTAACAACAACTTGCAAATTAGCATCGATGAAGGCTGGGAACATAAAGCAAGATTTGGCTCCCATAGACTTCAGTAGGGTTCAACATCATGTTTGGGGTTTGCTGAACCTCAAGCAAATCAGATTTTTCCCAGTTTTCTCATCCCTACATGTAATCACTCTATTCAAAATGTTAAAAAAAGTGAAAATGTTTCCATTTCCATTACAGGCCATATACACTATATTGTCAAAAGAATTGGGACACCTGCCTTTACACGTACATGAACTTTAATAGCATCCAGTCTAAGTCTGTAGTTATCAATATTGAGTTAGCCCACCTATTGTGCACTGGTCCACATCATTTGATGGAGGGGAGATTATGGTGTGGGGTTGTTTTTTTAGCAGTTGGGCTTGGCCCCTTAATTCCAGTGAAGAGAACTCTTAAGACGTCAGCATTTTGGACAATTTCATGCTCCCAACTTTGTGGGAACAGTTTGGGATTGGCCCTTCCTTTTCCAACATGACTGCACACCAGTGCACAAATGTATATATAATAGCTTGTATATACAGATAAGATAAGTAATAGGCATGATTTAGGAAACTGATAATTTCATTATCAATACCTAATTATCATTGACTTAAAAGTTAATATTTAAGGTTGTTTGAGACAAGTGACCATTAAATTGTATGTTTAAATAAGAATGATAGTTCTTTAATAAGCATTAAACAATAGCTCTGCAAGCATACCCTCCTATATCATCCAATCAGGTATGTTCATTTTTCTGGAAAACCAAGATGAAAATGTATTGCATAAAGAACTACATAGCAAAAATGATGCATAGCCCTGCTGCTTCCTTTATTGTAGAAAAATGTTCATATGTGGAATGTGGAGTTTATAACGTGATTTGTAATAGACAAATAATGTGATATTAACCATATTAGCGTAAGCGTGTATCTTACTACATGAACCAGTGTGTATTATTATTGTTATACTGGATTTATATAGCACCAACAGTTTACGCAGCGCTTTAGTATGAAAAATTCAAACCTTTTACATTCCCAGTGGCAATCTAGAATTCTGGAGAATATTGAATCTTGTTTGTGTGATTGCTCCGTCCTCAGTACATCACAGCCACTGAGCTAGTAAAGTAGATAGCTTAGTTCCCATGATCCAATGCAAGATATTGGTTTGTAAGCTGTACTGTGAAGGTTATAAAGTATAGGGCGCGGGACAGAGATGTCAATTTTCTGGTCAATTGTGTGCTATATATTGCAATTCCAACTGATCTCTAATTTCAAAAAAGGAAAATATATTTACAAATATATTTTATGATTTAAACAGCTTCTTTTTTAAGCAACATTTCTATGTAGACTCTTTCTATTTAGTTTTCCTAAAAAAAGAAAAACTGTTAAATTATATCGCTATCATACAGTAAAGATCTGAATAAATCAATTTCAGTAGTACCTGATGGACTATCATAAGTTGATTCCATGGGGTTATGCGTAGAGTACCCTATGTGTAACCTGACAAACAAGTACAAACGTCATCATGTTCTAAAAACATGGGCTAAAGTGTTAAATTAGAATCAGTTGCATTAATAGCACTCACATAAATTTTACACTCACTGGGGAAAGAATAATCGTCCAGGTGCTCTTTATCTCTGATTTCTTTTTCTGCTATGTTTTATCTGCTGCTTCAGGGGTTATTACCCAACACATGCTGCAAACACATGGCAAACTTGACTTGACTTTTATACATTATTATTGCTTTGTGTTCATTGTTGTTTGGAAAATTGTGTGTCTCTCTTCATCTCTTGTTTTTTTTTTTTTTTTAACTCCTACAATTTACTTTTATGAGTATACCATTGGGTCATCAATAATGTGTTTTTTATCTACAAACTTCTACTTCATGATCAGTGCTGGATTAAACTCTGTGGAGGCCCATAGGCAGGCAAAACCTTTGGGCCCCCCTCACAGGTTTCTGGAGGCTTCTTTTGCGCATGCTCTAGTGGGATAATGTTGAATTAAGTAGTGTGCACATCAGCCGCCAGATGGAGATGGCCATCACTACGGCACATTAAACATACGTGTACTGTAGGTTGCAGCCCATGCGTGAGATGAAGTGTATGACATCATGGGCCTCATCTTGCACATGTGTACGAAATTACACTCATCTGTTGGTTTTAAAAAAAAAGCTTCACCCACCCCCTTCACTGAGATCCCCTGAGAGGCTTCTTTTTATTAGCTGTAATGTAGTACAGCGCATGCGCCAGATGGGGTGCATGACATCATGCATTTTGTACAATAGTATTGTGAAGAAGCATGGCATTTATTTTTAAAATAGTTACGTGGGAGTGGGGGCACAGACACCACAGAGCCCATCTGAAAAGACTGAGAATGAAGAAAAGTAACATAACATATTTAGCTGTACTTACCTAGATACACCTCTTAACATATTATTGATGTTTTTAATAGGGGGGGGTCTAATTTGAAAATATCTTTTTTTATGAAAAACATTTGGTTGATTAAGTAGTACTTAAAACCCATGGGTTTTTCCACAAGAAAAAGGGAAGAGGATTGTATTGACCAGTGCGTACACCCGAATCCAAAGCCTCTCAACTTTTGGACAAGTCTACCAAATATGTTTCATATGGTCCGAGCATCTCCTGAAACAGGTGGATGGTTAAGACATTGAGCAATCCTAGCTAGAGAGAGATACCACCGAGTCGGAACCTTATATGAATTCTCAATTGCCAGAATATTACGAGAAGATTTGTGAAGTGTCTCCCATATCTTGTTATATTCCACAGGAGGTTTAGAGGTCACAAAGTCTCACCTCTGTGACTATTTCTATGTGAACTCAACAGATTATTAGTCAGGCTTATCCTGTTTGGAATCTGCAGTCTTCATTTTCTGTCACTGCTCATTCCATTAGAGGTTTTCCAGGTTTATAAATCAGCCAATTGGTCGTCGTTCATACTTTTACCAAATTTTAAAAGACATTCTCACTTCCTCTGATGCTATTTTTGGGCATAAGGTCTTAAACTGGGTACACATGGGCCGAATGTTGGGAGACATTTGCTGGCTTCTGTCGGATGAGCATCCTGGAAAACCAGCAGCCGGCCAAATCTTGATTAGCATTTTAACCACTTTACAACCGGAGGATTTTGCTGTCTTCCGTCCAGGCCACTTTTTGCGATTCGGCGCTGTGCGACTTCAACTGACAATTGCGCGGTCGTGCGACGCCGTACCCAAACAAAATTTACGTCCTTTTTCTCCCACAAACAGAGCTTTCTTTTGGTGGTATTTGATCACCTGTGCAATTTTTACTTTTTGCGCTATAAACAAAAAAAGAGCGTTTATTTTGAAAAAATAACAATATTTTTCACATTTTTTTATATGAAATTCCCCCCAAAAAAGATGTAAAAACCAATTTTTTTAAAAGTTTTTGGCCAATTTGTTTTATGCTACATATGTTTGGTAAAAAAAATCGCAATAAGCGTATTTTGATTGGTTTGCGCAAAAGTTATTGCGTTTACTAACAAAGGGAAAGATTTCTGTCATTTTTGGTGTTTTTTTTTTTAACGCGTAATGGCGGCGATCTGCGATTTTTTTTGCGGGACTGCGACATTGCGGCGGACAGACCGGACCCCTGACTGACATTTTTGACACTTTTGGGGGTACCAGTGACATTACTGCAGTAATCAGTGCTATATATATGCACTGTTACTGTAAAAATGACACTGGCAGGGAAGGGGTTAATTTTATTGGAGAGGGAGGGGTTAATGTATGCCTGGTGCTTACTGACGTGTAGGGGGGGAGGTGACTATGTGATTCATGGACAGATCGGATGTCCAGCTATGCTGAACAGTCCGATCTGTCACTCCCTGTCACTATGGAGATCCGCCCGCTGTGTTTACACACAGCGGGCGGATCTCCAGACTCGATCCCCGACGATCGGGTAAGAGCAGCGGCGATCGCCGCTGCTCCTCCCCTGGCCCGACTCCCGCTGTGAATGAAAACAGCGGGAGCGAGCCTCCGGCGGCGCGCAAGCGCCGCCCAGAAGGGGAGGAGTCCAGTCACGTTAATACTACGTGACTGGACGGGAACGAGCCACTCTGCCGCAGTACTATTACCGTGAGCGGTAGTAGAGTGGTTAAGCAAGTAGCAGAGAGCACTGGTTGGAGTATTCTGGTGGGGGGATCATCTGCCTGTCAGTACACAATAGCTCAGGGGGGGAGATCGCTATAATAACTTTGCATAGTTATTATAGCAGCTCCAACAGGTGGGTTGAACGGAAAAAAACTAATAGTGTGTACTAAGCTTTACAGGCGGCATGGTGATTGCTGGTCTTGCCTTCTGCATTTTCCAGTCTGGTTGTTGTTTTTATCTTCCCGGCTATTCTATAGACATTGTTTTATGATGTCCCAGTGATCATTATTTCCTTCATTGAACAGAAGGGAAAACATTACTTTTTTTACTCACCACAAAATATTTTTTACTGCATTCATTGAATGGCACAGCTCCTGTCCTTATAATTATGTTTGCTGTTTGGAGTTTTTATATTGTCCTTTTACTGCTTGCTACTACCGGAGGCTATGTTAGCAGATACGGGGTTGGCCACCAACAGGGGGTGCCCTTAGGCTGTTTGGTTGTTTGTATCTAGGGTCCTACTCTTGCAGGGGGCAGTATAAGCCAGTGGTCAAGTTGTATCATTCTTCAGTTTCTTTTCATACAAACATCATTATAGACCTTTTTCATGGGTGCAATGACACTAAGGCGAAACATTAATAATGATGCATTTAGACCCATGAGGAAAGTAGATGCACTAACAAAGCAAATGTGAATGACATTCTTCTAAGTCTAACTTCTTGCAGCACAAATCTTGAGTTTTCATATATTTCATTTCCTCCTCAGTATACCTTTTAGGCAAAACCCTAAAATGCCATCACCAAGGACACTTTCTCTTACCTAGGATCTAGTTATCGTTTAATTTAAACTTCAACCCAGCAGAGGAGTACTGGAAAGCCTAAAGGGGGATGAGTTTTACTTCTGTTCAACTGATCTTTAGCCTACTGTAGTTACAAAACACTGACTGGAAATATTTTTGCTGCACCCCAAAATTTGAAACATGCAACGTACAGTATATGTGTGCATCATTGATACAAATACATAAATCATAACTATATTTTTTCAATAATTTTACATATTGTGGATGAGAGTTTTAGGGCTTAATGATCTGATGCTTGCTGCATGATCAATACTGAAAGAAAATGTTTTTGGTCAATGTGACCTGAGTTTTTTTAATTTGGTAAATGCACTTTGATAATGAATTAGAGCAGCACCTATGTGAATTTAAGGCACTGTAGCTGAGTGTTATAAGCAGCATGTGTCCAGTTGAAATAGCAGCCTCTGCGCCCTGCAGGACTTTTATAAGCGTGCTGCATCCAGTGAAACAACCCATTCTATCTGGTTATGGAGACGTGTGGGTAGGCATGGAAGACAATGGAAGCACATTTGCTGTACAATGCAGAATGGAGGAGCCTACAAAGCATCATAGGAACTAAATGTGAAATTAAAAGTTTGTCAGTGAACTATTCATTTTTGGTGAATATCTGCCTTGTTGAATATCTACTTTGAGCAAATAATAGGATGCAGGTCATAGCCCAGTTCACTTAAATCAGTTTACTAATCTCTACTAGTCATTAAAGTAGGTCTTTATGAAAGTTGCCAATCCATACACAAATCATGTAAGAATATGGTACCCATTTGTAGAATTAATGTGATTACACAATAAGCGTAACATGGTATCTATTATTTATAAGGATTAAATAATGTTCCTTCCCAGTAGGGCTTATTCTGTAATGTAATTGTTATTGGCTATAACCTTACTGTACTAGCTTAGCTTTCCAGATACAATACAGCTGCTATTGTTTAGTGTACCTCCTGGTGCCCAGAATGGAATCAATGTTAGTACAGCTCCCAACTGAGAGTATTACGCTAAAGACACAACTGCTTCAGTCACTGTAATAATTTTATGTAAGAAACAAGTCTAACACAGTATATGTACATGCAATATCTTACAATATACTTACTCTGCCTGTGTGTAAGCATTTTATTTTGCTACAGTTTAAAGACGTGTGCATACAGAAACTTATGTTAGTCCAGTCTTTGTAAGTGAAAACATCAAAGGTTGTAATGCTGATCCTGCATTTCTCTTTGAAAAATGTATATTCTATAGGTAATGATAGCTGCATGCTAGTTTATGAATATTGTGCCCCATAATGCTTCAAAAACCCATGTATCCTCCTGTCCCTCCCTTCTTTCCTCATCTACCCTAGTTGAATAGATTAGCGAGCTGTACAGAGCCATTTCTGGAACCATTACCACTCTCCCCACCCTGGTCCACTCTGTATAGAAACATTGGGTTAAAGACTGTCCTCCTCACTTTCTATATGCTCTATGTCTCTCTGAGTAAGAAGCTGCAGAGCTCAGTATTGGTGCTAGCCCCCATACAGTGGGTTTAATTTACTAAAACTGGAGAGTGCAAAATCTCCTGCAGCTCTGAATAGAAACCAATCCGCCTCCAGTTTTTGTTTGTGAAAGCTTAATTGAACAAGCTGAAGTTAAAAGCTGATTGGCTACCATGAACAACTGCACCAGATCTTGCATTCTCTGGTTCTAGTAAATCAACCCCAGTGTCTTTCAGGCAGGCTCATGCAATTTAGTCAGCAATGTTTGAAATAAATGGCAGGCATGCATTAGCTCTCTCAGGCTCAGCTTAGACTTAGTCTGGTTACATCATGTGCTCTCCTGGTAAATTTTCTTACTCGGGCTGGATTATGTCAGTGCTGCGAAGAAGCCCCAATCATATTTGCAATAGCATAGGTCCAGAGTTGTGGCACAGCGTCTGGTGTGACCCAGTCTCTGAAGGCTCAAGCAGTGGGTAGACCACTGGTCATGATGAGACTAACATGGAATGTCACCTTCAGGCACTGGGTTCTGCATTGAAACACTAGTCAGACTTCTGTGTACTGTGATCTGTAGTTCTAGAGCTGTGGCACTCCCTTTGGTGTAACCCAGACTCTGAAGATTCATGTAGTGATTAGGGCCAGGCAGGCTAAAGCAATTCCTCAGTTGATTTCTTCGGGCAACATTTTAAAAATTCCTGGCCATATTAGCGCAGTAATTTTTAAGGCTGAGACAACTGAGTGCGTGCATCATCCACCAGGTGGAGTGTTACATGCACGTGAGCTTCATGCTTTTTCTCCTGCCATTCAGACAATAAGAAGCAACTCATTGTTACTACTCCTGCTTTGGAAGCACTTTGTGGATCCACTGCCTAGCTTCAGTGATTTAGCCTCTCCTTGAGCCTAGTTTTTTGTCTGCTTCATGTTGCAACATGTTTTTTAATAGACTAAGGACAGACCAGCTGCAAAAAGTGACTTCAATTCATACTCTTTTATTGTTGATAGGAGCAATTTCTCGGTGTCCCCAAAAGGGACTGACATCTGCAACATAGATCCTGGGACCTCTACTACTATAGAGCCATCCTCATCGAGTCCTTTACTGTATATCTCCGCAGAGTGAGGATGAGACCTCCCAGATGTTCAAAAGACTGTTAATATCCACTTCCGATTTTATTTTTAGTTTGTGCAAAATTATTGCAGCAATTTGCTTGTAGAGGTTCTGAGTGTTTTCTGGTACCATCCATGTAAGGACCCACTTCTGGCCTCACTGGACCTCCACCTCTAAGTGTACCTAAGGATTCTGATTCAGATTTAGAGTCTTCTACTGAAGACCCTGTATTTCAGCAAGTTTCATATAACTCAGCTTTACAAGATTCTTGGTTATCTTATCTGGTGCAGTGAATTATATCCTGCATCTAGAGGGTCAGCCTGCTGTCCAGCCACGGGGTATTATAGAGCTGTTATGGTTGCAAAGACCTTCCCAATACACTCTGTGTGTAAAACATTCCTCTATGAGCACTGGAAACAACCTGAAGAATCATGGCTTCCTCCTGACAATGTGAATGAGCTTTTCCCTTTGAAAGGTAGTTTATTAACAAGTGGTGTTGGCCCACTGTATACTTTCCTGTCATCTAGCATAACACCAAACAAGTTAAAGAAAGTTCTTACCTTTAGGTGTGGATATACAGTAAATATTTCCTCCATTCTAGCTGGATTCTTCTAATGATTGTATTCACTTCCTTTACCTTGACTTTGGTTTTATAGAGCAGGTAGTTTCTCAATTCAAAAGGGGATCGTTCTCTTGATTGGTCTTTGAATCGGACCTATGCTATCTCATCTGGAGGTTGTTAAATATTCCCGTTAAACAACTTTGAGGAATTCCCCTGCATTTAATCAGATTATCTATTCCCAATGCTGGTTACTGTTTTATGTCACCTTCTTGACCTTTTTTTTCTTCTCGGAATCAAGATATTGCCGCCCAAATCCCAGCATCTGACGTATACCACCTTTAAAAAGGGAAGGTTTTACTCTACACATCAGTGTGCCTTCATTATTTCTTGTTAGAAAGTTTCCTTTGCTAATAACCTGTGTACTTCCTTGGATGATTACCAACCAGAATACTCAATCACCCTGTTGTACTATTTCCCTAAATGAGATACTGTTTGGAGGCCTTAGTAAAACCTAGTTTCTGGAAGATAGGTCCTCTATTGTAATTTTTGAGTTCCTCTATTACTTCTTTTCCCTTTTTTATATCAAACTATTTCTACCCTACTCCCTTTATGGAGGATTCTGCCATTTACAGGGCTATGTGTTATGATTCTTACAGTCTTATTTTCATAGTTGGTTAGGCAGCTTTGCTTTGCAGATATTGCAACCTCAAATCACTTACAGTAAGTGTTATTGAAATGTTCTACTTCTCATACTTTTTTAGTCCTAATAGCCATATACACCAGTTGCATTATGTTGTATCTTTACCCCTGTCTATCACTTTTTTTTGAATACAGCTTTTGTGGGTCACCCTGCCGTCTTCTTTCATAGTTATAGTTATGACTCTTTTATTTTCCCTAGCTTAGGGTTTCTTTTCAATCTCTCCTTTTAAAACTACATCATAGAGGTTTCTCATATTCATGTGTAGTCGTTTTTTCCGGGCATACCTTGTTCATTATTGCTTCATTCCCTGAAATCAAGGAATAAGTATATTAGGCTTAGACCTTTACCCTAGTACACACGTCTTGTTGTGGGTAAGTTTTCTTTCCTTTTAATTTAATTTTGTTATTCCATTTGCTTTCCTTATAGTGGATGAATGGTTGCCTTCCACTTAGCGACTGGCTGATCATTTTTCAGGTAGATTTTTTTTCCCTTACTAGCAATTACCTATCCTGTTTTTGCGCACTAGGTTGATCCTCAGTTTTCTCCCTTGGGGTTGTGGCAAGTTTGGTTGGCTCTGCTTCATCTATCCTTAAATCAGGTGTTTGTCCTTTCAGATACTCCTTGTAACTTAATTTTGACATCTGTGGAGTAGCTCACATTTGCCTAACCCTCAGTTAGACTGCTTTTGGACTGCTCACATGTCTAAGAAATGCATATATTCCCATGTCTCCGAGAGGGTGATAAAGAAAATAAGACTTTTGTACTTACCATAAATCTTTTTTTGAAGTCCTGCCACATTGTGTTGTTGGACTTTTGTGCTGATTGCTCTCAAAACTTCATCTCCATGATTAAGCTCATGAACAGTGAAACGTGTTAGAGGGCATGGTTCCGGAGGGGATTGAGTTGAAACCGTCCTGTCATACTTGAAATCGAGTGAAATTCGGTGTGAGCTTCCATATTTTATTTTTTAAGTTGCTGACAGTGGGGCAAGATGATCCCTGTGGGAGCTGCACCCGACAGGGATTGAATTGCTGGGAGACTGTATCAGTGGAGCCTGGAGTGGCACTGCATGTTTAATTGGGGTTCTGTGAGGCATGACAGTTGGAAGCGTGGTCATACAGGGGCTGGCTTAAATGTTTTTGTTTCCCAGTGTCTTGTGAAAGTTGTAGTATAACCCACATGTCTAAGAATTTAACCCATTTCTGTGTCCTTCAATTGACTTCAAGATAAAGATTTACAGTAGGTATACAAATCCTATTTTGTACAAGCACCAGATTCGGCTGCCTTTATGCAAAAAATTAAGTGGCGGTCCTTATTTGTAAGATATTAATGTGTAATGAATACATACAATACGTAGCACCCTCCTTGTTTTGGTGCTTTAATTTGAGGCAAATTTATTTTTGGCTCTGCTATCTGAAGTGGAGACATAACTGTGTTTTGTCTACCGTGAGTTCTGCAGATGCAGGCTTGCCTTTCTTTCCCTGTCTTTCCAGAGCTTTCTGGAAACATAGTGAGCAGGAGAGGGCAGAGTGTGAGCTGGAACTGGATACAGTCTCAGCTGCTCCCTGGTCGAGAAGAGTGACCAGCAGGGGGCTAAGAGTGGTATATAAGGGTGAGAGCAGCAGGGTTATTTTGCCTGCTGAGAGTGACTTAGCCTGGAAGTGCTGTTACATAGTTACATAGTTACATAGTAGGTGAGGTTGAATAAAGACAATAGTCCATCCAGTTCAACCTGTGTAGGCATGTGTGGCTGTAATCATCTCCCATACCCCTGAATGTTCTGATCCTTGAGATGTAAGTCTAAGAGTCTTTTGAAAGCCACCATACTACCCGCAGAAACCACCTCTTGTGGTAGAGAATTCCACAATCTTGTTGCCCTAACAGTAAAGAACCCCCCACGTTGCCTGAGGTTAAAACGCTTCTCCTCTAATCGCATTGTATGCCCTCGAGTCCTCATGCAATCCCTTCGAATGAACAGCTTTTTTTCTAAGCTGGGATCCCCATTAAGATATTTATAAATTGCTATCATGTCCCCCCTCAGACGTCTCTTCTCCAGGGAGAATAAATCGAGCGATTGTAGACGCTCTTCATAGTCAAGGTCCTCCAATCCCCTAATTAGTTTAGTTGCCCTTCTCTGGACTCTCTCCAGCTCCAACACATCCCTCCTGAGGACTGGCGACCAGAACTGGACGGAATACTCCAGATGCGGTCGGACCAGAGTTTTATAAAGTGGAAGGATTATAGTCTTATCTCTGGAATGCATCCCTTTCTTTATGCATGCTAATATTCTGTTGGCTTTGGAAGCTGCCGCTTGACATTGCATGCTGTTTCCTAATCTATCATCAACCAATACTCCCAGATCCTTCTCCATTTTTGATTCCCCCAAGGGCTCCCCTCCTAACGTGTATTGTGATTTTATGTTTTTAGTCCCCAAGTGCAAAACCTTACACTTCTCCACGTTAAACCTCATTTGCCATGTCGTTGCCCACTCTGTTATTTTGTCCAGGTCATTCTGCAGGATATCTGCTTCATGTTGTGAAGTTATTGCCCTGCCCAATTTTGTGTCATCTGCAAAAACTGATATCGAACTACTGATCCCGACCTCAATGTTGTTTATGAATAAATTGAACAAGGTTGGTCCCAGGACTGAGCCTTGGGGGACCCCGCTTACCACCTCAGACCAGTCTGAGTATGCGCTGTTTATTACTACCCTTTGGACCCGCCTTTTTAGCCAGTTCCGTATCCAAGAGCAAACCCTGCTATCGATACCTGCAGACCTTATTTTATAAATTAAGCGCTTGTGGGGAACTGTATCAAACGCCTTAGCGAAATCCAAGTACACCACATCCACTGGTCTCCCCCTATCTAGCTCACAGCTCACCTCCTCGTAGAATGTAAGGAGATTGGTTTGACAAGAACGCCCATTTGTAAACCCGTGCTGATTACTGCTGATGATGTTGTTGTCCTTAGCAAACTCTACAATATAGTCCCTTATCATCCCCTCCAGAAGTTTACATACTACTGATGTCAAACTGACAGGCCTATAATTTCCCGGGATATGCCTCTGGCCCTTTTTGAATATTGGAATCACGTTAGCTTTCTTCCAATCCCCTGGTACATCTCCTGTCCTAATACTGTCAGCAAAGATCAGGAACAGTGGTCTCGATATAACTTTACTGAGTTCCTTGAGTACTCTCGGATGTATGCCATCCGGTCCTGGCGATTTGTTTGTGTTAAGTTTATCCAGCCTTTCCCTGATTTCCCCCTCTGTTAGCCATGGTGGCAAGTCCTGTGTATTACTACTAACCATACAGTCATGGTCAGTGTACCCCTCCTTTTCCTGTGTAAAGACTGACGAGAAAAAAGCATTTAGCACGGTTGCTTTTTCAGTGTCCTCTGTAACCATCCTCCCATCATTGTTAATTATGTGTGCAATATGCTCTGCCTTAGTTTTTTTGCTGTTGATATATTTAAAGAATTTCTTTGGGTTTTTTTTACTATCCTCCGCTATTTGTCTCTCAAAGTTGATTTTAGCCATCTTGATTTCTTGTTTACTTTTCTTATTTGCCTCCTTGTATTGCTCGAAAGCCGATACTGTGCCCTCTGATTTATACTTCTTGAAGGC
The DNA here is from genome assembly GCF_965119305.1 of Pelophylax lessonae. Lineage (NCBI taxonomy): Eukaryota > Metazoa > Chordata > Amphibia > Anura > Ranidae > Pelophylax > Pelophylax lessonae. The sequence goes on along the minus strand of NC_138768.1, from coordinate 536,416,979 downwards.
CAATTTTTTCCCCCTAATAAGTTTTATGACGCTACAGTTTAGCCAGCCAGGTTTGGCTTTGTCTCTTCTAAATTTATTTCCCATAGGAATGCACTGCAAGATGCCTTTGCCTAATATGTTCCTAAAGCATTCCCATTTTTCCTCTGTGGTCAGGGATCCCAGGGTTTGGTCCCAGTTTACCTTTTCCATCATTGAGTACAATTTTGGAAAGTTTGCCCTTCTGAAGTTTAGGGTTCTTATGTTCCCCACTTGTCTTGTTATGTTGTTATTTACACTAAATGTGATCATCCTGTGATCGCTAGAGCCCAGGTTGTCCTGGACTCCTACCTCCGAGATTATGTCTGGGTCATTAGTGAGCAATAGATCCAGGACTGCGTTTTCTCTGGTGGGGGAATCCACCAACTGTGACATGTAATTATCCAGTAAGGTTTCCGTGAATAGGCGGGCCTTCTGTGAGTGTGCAGTCCCCTCTTCCCAGTCAATGTCGGGGTAATTGAAGTCCCCCAATACGATGACTGATCCCAATTTTGCCACTTTACCCATTAGTGCTAAAAATTCCAGCTCTACCTCCTCCCCTTGGTTAGGTGGCCTATAGCAAACCCCCACAATTACTTTCCCCTTTTCTCCTTCCCTATGGAGTTCAACCCACACAGATTCTAAATCCATGCTCATCCCATCCGTAATGTCACTCCTTTCTGTCACCTTTATATTGTTCTTGACATAGAGACATACCCCTCCCCCTCTTTTTCCTACCCTGTCCTTCCGGTACACCGAATACCCTTGGATATTGGCCAGCCAGTCATGTGAGGGGTCGAACCAAGTCTCTGTTATTCCCACAAGGTCTATGTCCTCCTCATGTACTAACATTTCCAACTCATCCATCTTATTAGCTAGGCTCCTGGCATTAGCATATACCCCTCTTAGTTTTAAGGAAGTTAAGCGCAATTGGCGGTTATGTTTATTCCTGTTTGGTCTGAGGTTCTCCCGCACAGACCCGCCAATTGACCTTGTGGACCTACTGTCGCTGCTGACACTACAGCTGCCTTCAGTCCTCTGCTTCCTCCTGACTGACTCTACTTCTGAGCCCTCCCCCCCGTCTCCTAGTTTAAAAGCCCCTCCAACTTGGTGGCCATCTTTCTCCCCAAAAGAGCTGTACCGTCCCCATTAAGGTGCAGCCCATCCTTACTAAAGAGCCGGTAGCCGACTGAGAAGTCAGCCCAGTTCTCCAGGAACCCAAACCCCTCCTTCCTACACCAATTCCTCAGCCACTTGTTAAGTTCCCTAATCTCCTTCTGCCTCTCCTGTGTGGCTCGAGGTACAGGCAGTATTTCAGAGAAAACCACCTTGGAGGTCCTTTTCCTCAATCTATTACCTAAGTCCCTGAAATCGTTCTTAAGGATCCTCCACCTACCTTTAACTTTGTCATTAGTGCCCACATGCACCATGACCGCTGGGTCATCCCCAGCCCCGCACAACAATCTGTCTGCCAGATCTGCGATGTGCCGAACTCGGGCGCCCGGTAAACAGCAAACTGTTCGGTTCACGAGATCTTTTTTACAGATTTCCCTCTCTGTCCTCTTGATAATTGAGTCCCCAACTACCACAACCTTTCTAACCTTTCCTGAGTTACGGCCCCCCTTCTTCCTGGAGCCGTCCCTCCCCTGGCAGCTGGGGGAGGGTGCATGCTCCAGCTCTGCCACCCCTGAGCTGATATCCCCCTCAACCTGCAACTCGACAGATTTGTTAGGGTGTACCAACTCAGGATTGGCCTCCCTGGCTCTCCTCCCTCTACCCTTCCTAACAGTCACCCAGCTGCGTACCTCTGCTTCTTGCGTCTCCTCTGTTCCTCCCTCCTCTATGCTGGCCCCTACCAGCGCCTGATAGGTAATGTCCAAGCTCCTTTCCAGGTTGTTGATGCCACGCAGTGTTGCCACTGTGTTCTGTAGGTCCAGGATCTGGTCTACCAGAGCAACAAGTTGCTCACATCTTGCACAGCAGTATTCGCCCTCGAATGGTTCATCAAGGAACGCATACATGCAGCAAGAAGTGCACTGAGTGGCATCCGCAATCCTGTCGGACATTATTACCCTCTACTCTATGGGGATAATGTTAACGACCTGCTCTTCCTTACCTACCCTACCTCTAACTTCCCTGGTACTAAACCTGGGGTACTCACCAGTCGCTAATATACTAACCAGTCGCTAAGATACTCACCAGTCGCAAAGATCCAACAGACGCAAGATACTCACCAGTCGCAAAGATCCAACAGACGCAAAGATACTCACCAGTCGCAAAGATCCAACAGACGCAAAGATACTCACCAGTCGCAACGATACTCACCAGTCGCAACGATACTCACTAACCGCAACGATACTCACCAGTCGCAAAGATCCAACAGACACAAGATACTCACCAGTCGCAAAGATACTCACCAGTCGCAAAGATACTCACCAGTCGCAAGGATACTCACCAGTCGCAAGGATACTCACCAGTCGCAAGGATACTCACCAGTCGCAAGATACTCACCCGATACACACCAGTTGCAAATATACTCACCAGTCGCAAGATGCTAACCCTCGCAAGATGCTAACCAGTCGCAAAATGCTCACTAGTCGCTAAGATACTCACCAGTCTCTAAAATACTCACGGTCGATCAGTCAAGAGCGCCGTCGGTCGGTCGCAGAACAGTCTTGTCGGTCGCAGAACAGTCTTGTCAGTCGCAGAACAGTCTTGTCAGTCGCAGAACAGTCTTGTCAGTCGCAGAACAGTCTTGTCAGTCGCAGAACAGTCTTGTCAGTCGCAGAACAGTCTTGTCAGTCGCAGAACAGTCTTGTCAGTCGCAGAACAGTCTTGTCAGTCGCAGAACAGTCTTGTCAGTCGCAGAACAGTCTTGTCAGTCGCAGAACAGTCTTGTCAGTCGCAGAACAGTCTTGTCAGTCGCAGAACAGTCTTGTCAGTCGCAGAACAGTCTTGTCAGTCGCAGAACAGTCTTGTCAGTCGCAGAACAGTCTTGTCAGTCGTTGACGGTCGCAAGCAAGGTCAGTCAGTCACAGATCCCTATGGTCAGTCAGTCACAGATCCCTATGGTCAGTCAGTCACAGATCCCTATGGTCAGTCAGTCACAGGATGGTCTGTCAGTCCGTCAGTCACAGGTCCCCAAAGCACGTCACACAGCTGCAGGGAGATACTCACCAGTCGCCGCTGCTCCTCCTCCCCTGCTTCCGTGAACCTCCCTCCTCAATACTGTGTGGTGTCCGTTCACCGCCGCAGCCGCCGCTCCGCCGTCTACGGCCGCGGCTTCCAGTCCCGGTCCTTCACGTCCTGGTCCCGCTCTCTGTTCCGGTCTCTCTGTCCCCTGTCCCCTGCACTCGCGCCGGCTTCTGGTGACTTAGTGCGGCTCCCCCGCACGTGTCACCCGGCTCTCCTCCACGCTCTCCTCTACACACACTCCTCCGGCTGCTCGCTGCTGCTAAAGAACTGTTAAACCTTCCAAGGCTTAGGAGGAGCCTTATGAAGTCCTGGATGATTCTCGCTCACCAAGGGGCCAAAAGATCACCCCTAAAGTTGCAGGAACGCCCAAGGCAACATTAAGAGGGGATCTTCTTGGGATACTTTATGCACCAGGAAACAGAGACAAGACCATTTAGTGATAAATTAACTAAATGTATGGGTACGTGTAAGAATAAATAGTGGTTTGAGCCTAAATGAACACACATAAGGTAGGTTCAGACATAGTCTGCTAGACAGTATAATCACTATGCCAAAGTAACTTAGAAAAGGGTTCTGTACCACTAGACTGGGATTAACTCATGAATCAGCAAAGTCAGCAATAAAGAGTGAATATAAGCGCTAACTGCGAACAATACTATAATTAGTCTAGAGTGTACTATAGGAGAATGGCTAGGATACAATGCAATGTCCCCTGGGAGGAACCTCTTTTCTTCTCTGTATAGCAGCTGCAAATGGACAGTCTTTAGTTCTCACTCTTCATTAGGCTAGGGTTGGGGCCCAGTTGTACTGTTACTGCACGTGAGAATAGTTCCAGTCAAACCTGCAGGCAACAATAAAGCTGCCAAATGGCTCTATAGTCAGTTCCTAAATGGCTCAGTCTCTTTAGCAGCAGATAGTAAGGCATCACAGCAGCAGCTCACCAGTCCCAGTGATATTGCAGCTCACCATCTGGTCATGCACAGCGATAAATCCACTGTCTACTCTGCACCTAGGTGTCTTTGGTTGTCAGCGCCCCTGAATTCAGCACTCTGGATCCTGCTCACACTGCTGATATACAGCAGTGAGTTTGCACATTAGATGGCTTCCTTATGGAAAGAGCTGTGTCTTCCACAGTCTGGGAAAATGCAGCTCTTTTCCTTCCTCTTGGAAATCTCTCTCTGGGAAATGCAGCTTGAAAGCTCTTGATTGAATAAAGTAGAGTCTTTCTACAGTTCCCACAGTGCAGAACTACACAACTACAGTTCCGTTCCCACAGTGCAGTACTGCCTGACTCAGTCTATTGTACTCTTTCTGGTCAGTACCTCCCTTCTCTTGCTGAAATAGCTGTTAACCAGTTTAGCACCGCAGGGCAGCAGCTACAGGGAACAGCTGTAGCCAGTGTCTCTCTCTCACTCTCCAGTCTTAGCCAAGCACTTGGCTGCATATATAAATATGCATACATAACTACCATTAAAAAATAGGTTTAGTGGTCACAACATCTACTGTTGTTTAACCAATCTACAACACCAAGGGATCTTTTTATATTTCTTCTGGTTGCCACATGTACATAATTTAACAGACCAATAAACAATCCTGCACTAGTGGCTAAAAAACACTGGTTTTGAATTGTTGAGAGCTTATATCAGGGAGGGGGCAATGTATTGAAAGGAAGCAGTCAAGGCCTTCAGTATATGGACAATTTGGGGACTGTTTGGAGGATCTAACATTTCTTGAGTGTACCTTTTGGTATGTGCATTTTAACAATATTGTTAGGGTATACTATACTATACTATACATTCATTTTTCTATCAAAAAATATCAACTTCACATATCCTGATATTATTAAAGTCACAGTTTTTCAAATGACTCGGCCTTATTTAAAGAGAAAAAAATTGCAAAACAATTAGAGTGAAATGCATGTAAGCAGCTATAATACAATGTTGTACTTCTGGACTACTTGGAGTGTAATTTTACCTCATCTGTCCACGTTATGATTAATATCACGATTAAATTAAATATTGCCTAAGATCTAGTGCTTTTTTCATTACGTACTTAAATTTTAATTTTGAGTCATTTGAGTCATAGCAAACAACACATTTAATTGCTTTGTAATAACAATGCACTACACGCAATATTCTACTATACCTAGACTTGTTGTCTGCAGGATAATATAGCCTTTGTTTATCTTCAAACAGACAGGAAGGCTGTAGTGCTTTTCAGCTGCATATTTAATTTTCATTTTAATTAACTTATAAATGACAATCAGAAAGACAAACTGCACAAATTTTAATTAGAAGCAGATTTAAAGAATGATTTCACTGCTGTCATCATATAGTTTGTATTCAGGGTATGTCCAAGCCAAGGTATATAGGTATGTTTCTGTTTTGTTGATCTCCATCTTTATCGCTCTCTTTATTTGTTCCTTTTTATTTGTTGCATCATTTTAGGCTTTCTCATATTATCAGATGAAGGCAACTATGGGGTTGGTTTACTAAAAGGCAAAAAGGCTGTGCAAAAAAGGCACATTTTCAAGTGCAGTTGCTCCAGAGCTTAGTAAATGAAGGGATGGTCTGCCTTAATCACGTACAAGCAAAAAATGCTGTTTTTTTTAATGTTTTATGCATGCGATTGGGTTTTCTTTTTAAAGTGACTGCCCTTACAAAGTGCTCAGTCTTTTTGTGTTCAGTAAATCAGCCCCTACAATATCAGTTGTATGTATTACTGTATCAGGTATTTGTCTGCATGCTGGCCATAACTAAAAAAATGTGGATATTTTAGATCAATCTTAGTTTATTGAGAAGAAAGAATTTGTACAGAGTTTGGAGAAAAGCAGGAACAATAATAAACATAGAGAAAAAACAACCATGGTACATAGCAATCATTATCAAGAAGTGCAGATAGTAAATGTAAACCTCCAGGTCCAGTGGAGCCTGGTTGCATCACAGAGTAACAAACATCATCTCGGTATAACATTAGGCAACTTAATCAAAGAAAACAAATAACAACATTGCTATAGATACCACTATATCAGGTAACGCAGTAAGAGGTGTAATCCAGTACTTAAGGCAATGGCATATATCTAGACTCTGTTTTGGGAAGAGCCCAAAAGCAACAAATAAATGCAAAGAAGGGACTGCACTCGTAGCTGGTGGCACACCAGTAGAAGGGTATAGAAGAGATTAAGGCAAGATACTGCAAGAAAGGAGCAGACAGAAGGAAGCTGAGGGGCCAAAAAGGGGAGAGGAGATCAGGAAGGGCTGCTCACATCCCACTACGGCCCATCAGCACCCGGCAACACGTGTGCTCCAAGCCAAGATTTGAAGTAATCCTAACACCTAAACATGTCCCAGGACGACCATGTGACAGAGAACCGTTCCTCCCTGCCTCCCTCCCGTGCCAACACATTTTTCATGTCCTTAAGTCTGTCTAGTTCCAGGGGCCACTCAAGCTTAGAGAGTATGTGCATGGTTTTCCAGTGTCTGGGGAACACCATCCTAACAGCCACAAAATTGGATATTTTAAGGCAGGTTACAGCTGAATGTAACTGCCTGTAACATGTTCAATTTAAGAGAACCAGTCACTTGTATAATCTTGTATAATTTGAATCTTCATTGTTAAATAGTGCCATACTGTAAGGCTGTCCTATCTCTTGTCTGAGTTGTAAAATTGGAACTATATGGAAAAAAGCTAAAGGCTTTCTTAATTGACACACTTACCCTCCATCACTAACACAGATTGTCTGAGTGTCTGTTATCAGCGCTGAGCATGGGCATGAGAAAGGTCAGCCACCATGGTGGCCTTGGATTTTAGTAGGAGGTAATGCCACCCAATAACAGCCACCCTGTACAACTGTCTCTGAGATGTAACACTTTAAAGGTGGAGGTTTGAATTTCTTGACTGATTCTCCTTAACCTGTCTCTTTCATTAAATCTAACCAGAAGTCTAATATGCACTAGAAGCCCATTATGTTCACAATCACGACCCTTCACTATGAATCTGCTGCTGCCTGTGATCTTGAACTAATAAATGATTATTTCAATCATTAGTTTCCTTTCTCAAATGGGAGAGGGTCGGGTGGCTCTCCAATATAAACGGTAGTACTGTTTACACTTGTGATTATTGTTATTTGTCATCTCAGTGATCACATGGTATAGATCTGCTTGGATTGGCTCTGTACTCTGTTTCTGCTTTAAATGCTGGCAAATACTCTAGTAGTAGATGAACCAAAAAAAAAAAAAAATGCTTTTTATACAAGAAGTATTACATTTTACAGAACACCAGAGTAAATCATAATCCCAGTTATTCCTAATAAAGCATTTATAGTTGAACCGCACTTTTCAAATCAAGTGTATAATCACAGTAGGTTAGTCACTGTATATAGAACAGTGTTTCTCAACTCCGGTCCTCAGGGCACACTAACAGGCCAGACTTTAAGTATTACCTTGGGGAGAGGCAGACTAGAATACTGCAATCACTGAGCAGCAAATGATATCACCTGTGATGTATTTCAGTTTTCTTGCAAACCTGGCCTGTTAGTGTGCCCTGAGGACCGGAGTTGAGAAACACTGATATAGAACATTTGTTTTCCTTTTATTACAGCTGAATGGCAACTGTTCCTTTTTCTAAAGTTGAGTTACCTGTATTAGTGTTTCCAGAGTCAGTTAAGGAGAACAGGCTGATATTATCATAAAATTCAAAAGCATCATGGTTGATACACTGTTATCAGATGTTTTACCATATCTATGTATAATTTTTTCAACCCAAAAATGTGTGGTCCACTTGAACTGAGCAAGGTGTAGTAAGGGGAAATTTAGAGTCTCCTGAGTCTTTTTCAAGAATATTCAGATATTTTGTTTTGATTCACAACCAATACATTTCCCAGAAGTTGGATGACTGAAAACTTTCATTTCCACTAACAGAAAGGGAAGTGGTGGGAAGAGCAGCTGTACTGGAGCAGGGAGCAGTGTTGGGGCAGGAGCTGTCGAGGGGAAAGAAGAGCTGGACGCTCTGCTGGAGCAGGGAAAGGCAACGGGGAGTGGGGGAATAATGTGCAGGGAGGTGTGTGGAGAGATCTAACAGATGTCTATGGTAGCGTGGGATTGTGTATGAAGGTGTTAATGTGCAGTTGGTGGAGTAGCAATGTTCAATTGGAGTGATGTGCAGTGCAGAGTGGGAGAGTTGGCAGGGCAGCAGTGTTTAGGTGGACAGATGTGCAGTGTAGGGGATGGATTGAAAGTGTTGTGGAGTAGCAGAGAAGAAGTACAGTAGCACATTTTTTTAGGTCTGATAATGCGTGTTGGTTGTGCAAACTTATTCAAAGGAAAAATCACCCTCCGATCACCAAAGCAAAAATTCAAATAAGAATGATATTCAGGGAAAAGAAAGTGTGGGGAAAAAAGCATTTCATTTAACAACTATATTATTACCACCTGCTACCCAGGCCCATTTTGACATTTCTTACATACATATAAACATCAGGGGGTTTTGTACTAGAAAATTACTTTGAACCCTCAAACTTTATAAATATTTTTTAAACAGATGGCCTTTTAGGAAAAAAATACATTTTAATGAATTTTAGTGCATACAAACACAATATAATACCCATTTTTTTTTGATAAGATATAAAAGATGATGTTGCATCAAATAAATAAATACCTAACATGTCATGCTTTAAAATTTTGCATGCCCGTGGAATGCCGACAAACTATGGTACATTCATTTATCCATAGACAACATTTTAAAAGCCTTTATAGGTCCCAAGTTTAGAGTTAAACAGGAGGACTGGTGCTATAATTATTGATCTCAGTCACATGTGTGGTACACGCTTGCATTCGCTTGTGAGCACGGGGGCAATGTTTTACATTTTATTTCTTTATTTTATTTCAATTCATTTTTTGATTCTATCCCTTAAATTTTTATTAACTTTATTGTTATCACAAGGGCTGAACAATATCTCTTGTGATAGCATGGGCAGTAAAAGATACTCTTTACTGAGAAGTCTGGGTTCTATTGGACCCCAGATCTCTCTCCTGCCCTCCAAAGCAGCCAATCAAGCCAAGCTCAGTTTTATTGGCTGCTCCACCAGCCGGTAATGGCATGTAAAGAAAAAAAAAATGGAAACAAAAAAAAAAAGGAAACCGGAAGTAATGAAATCCTCATTGTTTCCAATTTCTTAAACCATAGAGATGTTTGAGGAACAGAATTTCCTCCTTCATTTCTTTAGTCAGTTGGTGCGACCGCACACAGAAGGGGGGAGCTTCTGCTGCTTGTAAAAGTGATTGAGCGGCTGTTTAGCCACTCAGATCCCTTTTACAAAAATGACATTGCCAGCTGAAAATAATGATATCAGAATCATGGCTACAGCTGCAGCCTTGATCCTGAAATCACCACCAGTTCCCCAGGATGTATGAATACTCACGTCAGTCAGGAAGTGGTTAAGGATATCACCTGTAAAATCTTCCTAGGGGGTTAGCAAATGTAAAGAGGAAAGGATCACTGCTACTTCCGACCAGCCCAGGTAAAGAAACGATAAAGAACAGACTCTACATGTCTCCACCAAACCACACACCCTGATGCATTTCCCCCTACCCACCCTATGATTAGGTCCCAGTGGGTAGAGCAAAATGCATCAAGGTGTGTGGTTTGTTGGAGATATGTGGGCTGAGGCTGCTCTTTATTGTTTATTCTCCCGGCCTGGTCAGGAGTAGTGGTGATCCTTTCCTCTTTACATTTACTAACTCCTTGGATTACTATCAGGACAAGCCTGCATCGCATGCTCTGGGACACAAGGATATGCTTTCACCTCTAATTTGAGTGGCACCATAAGCAATCAAACAGGTTGCAGTGTAAAATCTTCCTGTTTACCTTTTTCGTTGTAATTTCAGTATGAGGTGTTTCATGGGAAATTTGTAGTGCACAGTACATTTAGCATACTTTGTGCCCGAGTTATTTGCATATAAAGTTTCATGATATTGTGTAGATATAGGCTATATTTTATACTGTTTCATGCAGGTATGTGAAAGGACCACCAAAGAAGAATCCATACAAATATAATACACACTAATTTTATATGTGTAGTTATAATAATTTGTTGAGTGGATTATATGTTCAAGTTTATAAACAGTCTGTGTAAATCAATGAAAGTAAATAAAAAAGGTCACACCAGAGACACATGGTTGATTCCGCTGGCTAGTGAGGGTGCAGGCAGAGGAAAGGTCCATCCAGACCCAAAGCATACTGCAAAAATAGGAAGCAATAGCCCGGCTGCCGTACACCTCACCCAGCCCGAGTGGTTAGCATGTAAAAACAGCCTCAGCTTGATTCATCCAGACCACAGCTCTAACAAGTTTTGCCCCACCCTCGGGGCTTAACCATGGAGGACAGGGCAAAACATGTTGGAGTTATGGTTTGGATGAATTGAGCTGAGGCTGCTTTTACCTGCTAACCATTCGTGCTGGGTGAGGTGTGCGGTGCGACAGTACAACACCCTGCTGCATTGAATCTTTCCAGCTCATGATCCATTAGCACTGTCTCTTCTAAGGAACTTGACACAAATATCTTTGATCCTTGTCCTCCGCTTAAGTCAACTGACTTCTCAGAGCTTCCCATGGCTCTGTAAGTTGTGGCCCCCTTCTTCTGCCTTATCCAGGGAGTGTTCTTTACAGTTATGCTAGATTTTTGGGCCAAATTGCAAATATGACTGCTAACTCTGACCACAGGGGCTCTAAGCATAATTCTCCTACAAAGGCTTTCTCTGACATTCTCGCACCTGTAGAGTTCTCTGAGCCCTCTGTTGTGGATTCTCTACCTGACAAAGTGTTTCACAAATCCGTTATGGATGACTGTTCCTAAAGGAGCCTCAGACTGCTAAAATAGCTACCAGACTAAAGGATACCATAGCAAGCCTCATCAATGCTGTCTGAGTCTCTCTAAAATTGAAGCAGCCTGTATCTTCTATTAATGCTTTTACTAGTCTGAGATCCCCAAAAAGGCCCGTCAAAATCTTTCTGGTATAATACTTACTGTAACCTGTTTTATAAAGAGCCTGGGACACTGCTTACGATTGATTTTTTTAATCAACCTAAATGAATTGAAGATCAATATCTGTATGACAAGGGTTTTCAAAAAAGTGGTCTGTTCCCACTGTGGATCTGGCAATATTGTGCCTTAACAAAACATTGACTTTACTTTTTGAGGATGCTCTAGTGTTTAAAGATCCCACTGATGTTCGTAAGCCCTTCCCAGCTCCTTATTTTTGCTATCTGCCCCTAATATTCAACCTGCTCTAGCTGTAATGTCAATATGTCAGATCTTAAGGGAATGGACTCGGCTGATGGCGAAAGATCCAGCTACAGTCTTTAGTAATAGAGTGCTTAGAGCTTTTGCCAACAGCCCTACATTTTTGTGCTGACAGTTTGGTTGGGCTCCCAACCTTAGTCCTCAAGAAACCCCAACAAGACATGTTTTCAGGATTTCTTTCACTGTGCTTAGTTGCTTTAAATAAATGTCAGTGACTTGATATTTATGACAGATATTTTATCTAAGGGAAATTCCCCAAAATGGCAAATTATTTTGGGTACTTAAGGACAGAGCTTGGGAATCACTGATCCAGCCTATATTATCCATTATATCTCCCAAATGAATTTCCCGTGTTTCAACATATGGAGAGCTCTGTGGCTAAAATGTTGATCTTTAAAACAGAAATGTAAAATATACCTTTGATGACAAAAATCTTTTTTTTGGTGTTTTGCTGGATAGTTTTATAAAGGTCCATGGTAAGAGTATTCATTTATCTCAGCCAAAGAAGCCTAAACCTCAATACAGAAAATATTCTGCAGCTCGCTGTGTGCAGATTGATTCCACCACTCGCCCCCACAAGGATCTGTGTGAGAGCGGGCTCTGTAAGCATCCCTCATTAATCTTTTCCCCTCCTTCCTACGGGGAAGAGTTGGATCCAGTCAGCAGCAGGGAGTGAATGCTACAAAGGACACTGGGACTTGTAGTTTCTTAAAGAGCACAGCACAATACAAGTGAATGAATGACAGATGGGTACCAAGCTACAAGAGCTAGAATCCCCTGGAGAGGAGGAGAGACAGGGCTGTTTTCCTGGGTGAAGGAGGGAGACTGAATTAGTCTTGTGAGGGGATGCTGTGCTTCAAGGACCTGCTGTGAGATGTGCTGTCAGTGCATTAGAGAGGCAGAGACTTGCAGAGGGCCTTGTCACTGGAAACTGACTGCCTAGTCCGGAGGAAGGACAGATCTGTCACTGAGGCTGCTGAGCTGCCAGAGACTACCTGTGTGTGTACCAGAGCTGAGAGACAGAGCCTCCTGAACCTAATGTTTTTGCTGCTAACCACCAAGCGTGTGGGACGGTACCCACTGCCTTCTAGTGGTGAGAGGAGAACCTACATTCAATCTATTGTTACGCCTTGTTTCACATAGACTGCTCCTTACTTAGCCCCTATACTAAAGAGACAGTCTTTTGAGCACTACTGACAGAAGGGCCCCACTGCAAGTCAGCCAAAGTTAGCATTAAGGCTCCAGGTACTTCTTTGGCATCACCTTCAAGGGATACCTTGCAATTGAGTGTACTCATGAACAATATCCTTGTGTTTTTATTGAATCTAATATAACTCAATAGTGATTATCTCAGTAAAAACTTGGTTTAATATTACCATAGTTCAGTTAGTCACTCCTGTTATAGGCCAGTATTCACTTTATTCAGTTCTGCAACTTTGAAGTGTTTTATTTGCTTGATACCAAGTCTTGTACTGTTTACCTGCTTTGAGATAATACATTTACTTAACCTGCTATCTGGTAGTCTGGGTCTAATTTTCTGTGAATTGTCACATTGTTTTGAATCACTAATGCTTAAGATGTCCAGGAGTACATGGGCCTCTCTCTCTAACCATGTGTGTCAGTGGAGAACAAGTGGTTTTAAGAGTCGTAACAGACCCATCCACATCAGTGGCTCCTGCCGGATGTGAGCATTACAATGCCTCAACCCAGGAGCCTCGTCCCAGTGCCACTCTGCTCTCCTCATATTATGCCCCTGCTGTGGGTTGCCCTGCTGATGCTGCGGCAAGGTCATCTTGAACCTTATCATTCCCCAGAACCAGCAACCTCCCCTGACAGGACTCTGCAAGGCCTTTCTCTGTGGATCACTCTGCTCTTTGTCCTCTGATCCTCATACTGCCCTGCTTCCTGGATGCACTCCAAGCTGTAGCTAAATGTACGGAACCTGCAGTCTTTGCTTCGCTGGATCCAGGAGTCTCCTTTGCCCACTCTTACATTTCACATGCTGCTGAGTTTTCCATGATTGTCAGAAGCCACCAGTGTGAGTAGTCTGTTTAGATGCTCTGTGGTTCCTGCCCTATGGACTGCTTTACTTTGATTGCTTATTTTAAGGCTGTCCTGTGACTGTTATCCTGTGTTACTGCCCTTACTTGTCTCTAGTTCTCCCTGGTTTGCCCCTTGTGCAACTGGACTGACTGATTGTTGTACCATACTGGTGCCCTGTGGACTTTTTCTCCTTGCTGTTCCATACTACTGCCCTGAGGACTATTTCTCCTCGCTGTGTCATATTACTGCCCGGAAGAATATTTCTCCTTGCTTTCTGCTTGTACATGCTGTGCTATATTGCTACCCCATGGACTATTTCTCTTTACTGTGCCATATTGCTGCCCTGTAAACTATTTATCATTGCTGGGCCATATTGCTGCCCTGTGGACTATTTCTCTTTGCTGTGCCATATTGCTTCCTATTGGACTATTTCTCCTTGGTGTATCATATTACTGCTCCCTCTTGTGTATCCAAGATCTCCAAGAAATCCCTGCATGTTCCGTTCTGTGTTATTTGCCTTTGTGTTCTCTCTCTCTCTCTGTGCTTCTAGTTTGTCACGTAAAGGCAAAATGTTTTTCTTAGTTTTGGATAGAGTGGAGAGGATTAGAACACTTGTCAGATTTTTATTGCCTTATGTACCCCCATTAGGGGGATTTTTTCTTTGTGGCTTTTTTGATTATCATTATCAGCAAGAGTGAAAGTGAAAGAAAATCCCAAATTTTGGGTTTTCACCATAACAGGAATGGAGGGGAAATCCTCCAGTAGGGGCATTCGTTCTAGTGAGCCTGGTGACAACCAGGAATCCCCTCACTTTGGAGGAATTTCCTCTAACTTCCTGTCTTGGCTATGGAACAGGAATAAAACAGAAATCTCCCCAATGGGACACATATGGCAAAAAAAAAAAAAATCAGGGATTATAACCTTCCCCTGCTCTATCCAAAAATGAAAGAAAACATTTTGTCTTTGATTTATTTTAAAGCAGAATAAGTTCACATAGCATATTTCCTTCTGAATCACCCCTCAGCCCACCACACTGCCCCCTCCCATCATTTACATTCCACAGTAGGACCCCCTCATGAGGAGAACTGAAATTATTTTGAATGTTTGAGCCGCACATCCATCACCCTCCTAGGTCAGGAAAAAACATAGATAGCAAAAGCTTTTACAAAACATTTCAAAAACACAATATAAAATAACTTATAAAAACCATGGTCTGTGACACTGTGTATGACCATTTTAACTTCAGTCCTTTTATATTCTATGAAATACTTGCTTCCTAAACAGGTATATATGAAGGTTACTGAATTTAGTAGTCTATCATAATCCTCTCTTCCATTTTGCAGCTTGAAATGGAGCTAGCATTTAGACAGGTGCCAGAATATTTCCTTCATTTAATTAAAATGAAGACTTTAAAGTTCAAAATCATGCAAATGAAGATTTCGCTATTTTTTCAAGTCTCTCCCCCCCTTAAAAAACAAATTATATAAACAGACTTCTGAAAAAAGAGAAACCCCTTAGAAATAGACGAAGGAAGTGTTTCTCCGGCAGAACCTAAATAAAAGAGCAGCACACCTGCACACATCTGGTTTCTTTGCTCCACATATCTCACATAGGGCTAGTTATGTGAAGTTCCTTCCAAGTCAAACAAGTAGCAATTTTTAAGTAGCACCTAAGAGGAACTTGGGAAGGCCTTGCCAGAAAAACCTCAGACCCTAAAGTTCCAGCAGCACAGGCTTTATTTTCATTTCCCTGACCCGTTTGCATAGAGTTGTTACTGATGGCCTGGCCAGCCTCCCTGTACACAGCACACCAATAATAAACAGAGACCAGCTGACACCCTGAGACACCTGCAGGAAAATGTACAAGTGCAGGATTGTTCACCTCGGAGGAAGCAGCTTAACTGAGACATGGTGGGTCGGCCTTGGTACAAACATGCACACACACAAACAGGAATAGTGTGGAAATACTGTGCAGCTGCCAGCCACATTCAAAGGGAAAACAATTTTCTTTTAATGAGTTTATGATACGTGCCTATGGTCCCGGCCATTGGTAAGGGTAGGAAATTGAGGGTGTAGGTTCATTCAAACAATAAGAGTATAACGTTTAATTTTTTGATGCAAATAAAAGCTGGGGACTTTTTTCACTCCAGCATTGTAGCTAAGTGAGAATGATTATATGAAATCGGAAGTTATGGTGCCCTGTATTGTGCTTATGGTAAAGACCAAATTACCATACCGCTACCTATTAGTAGGAAAAAAAAGAGCTTTCTCCACCACTTTCCATGCAAACCTAAAATTGCTTTTAGTACCTTTAAAAATCCATAGTCCAGTTACCACACCTGTGTTGTTAGTACCCAAATAAATTACTATGAATGCAAAATAATGACCCAAGAACCCAACTAAAGTGAGCTTTACTACTGCTTTTCACTGATCATGCGTTAAAATGGTTTGTGGAGTTAGGAAACCTCAACACCTATAAGCCTGTCGTTGGTTCATATGTTTTGCCTTGTGACCTGGGCTAACCATGACAGTTCTATTAAAAGCAGAACTAAACCCTCCTAAAAAAAAAAAAAAAATTATAGTTTTTTTTATGAGGAATCAAAGGTTACAATAAATATAAACCTTAAAGCATAAGTAAACCCATCGACTTAACAGTTTCAAAAAACAGATACATTCTTGGCACATGCCGGGAATGTAACTGTTACATTGGCTGTGCTCTCAACCAAACTGTCAAACCATCCAATGGCTGATGTCATAACTGATCACATGTGTAGCATCACAGCAGTTGAAGATTAAACAGAGGCCAAGATGGCAACTTCCTTGGCTGAAAACGATAAGAGGGTTTAGTTCCACTTTAAGGCACTGAGCAGTACACATTACATCAGTTAAAAAATCCTTATACAGAACAGCAGGGGCAGCATAGCTACCTTTAGTATAAAACAACAGTTAAATTTGCCTCCTTGTTATTTAGTCGCCTTCAACATATATCTCTTATTGGTGAATAACAACCGGTCTAACTAAAGAGCTGAAAAAAGCAATCTGACTCTAATTAAAAGACAGCACAGCTCAATGTAAAGTTATTTCAGAGGCTAACCACAACTGTAAAACTGTATACTGCCAAATAATGCCACAATGTAATATCCCTCCTAAAATTTTGTAGCCAAAGATGGTGCCATCTTAGTCTCTATTTAGATCTGTAGTTGCCTTGGTGTTGCAGAAACAGGAAGGGATTACCCGGTCGCCACACTCCTCGCCTGACCAGAGTGGTTAGCAGATAAAAGCAGCCTCAGTTTGATTCATCCAGGCTATGCCCCAACATGTTTTGCCCCATCCCAACTAAGACATCAGCTATTTGAGAGCTTGAAATTCATTTGAGAGCTTAAATAAGCACACTGGTAACTGTGACACTAGAGGTATGCTTTGAATGTGGCAAATGATGTGCATGCCCTGGTAGGCAGAATGTAAATTGAAACACTGCAGAAAACAAAATTGATATGTTGGATTACAGCTTTAAAAACATTTATTGAACATCTCCAACTTGAGCTTTCTTTTGGGAAGGAGTGAAATAGCTTTTTTTTAATAAATTCCACTTTCAGACTCAATTTTATTTACATATTATTATACCTCTATATTTGCATATATTGTTTGCTTTTCTTCCCAAATACTTTTTTACTTTGATTCACCTAGTATAGGTAAATATTGCTAAATTACATCTTCTATGTAGTTTATATATAGTATATATATATATATATATATATATATATATATATATATATATATATATATATATATATATATATAAGGCCTCTTTCACACGGGCGTTCCGCATTTCCATATATCATCCCATTTTTTTGCGGATGATATACGGACATAATGCATGTCAATGCGATTGCGGATGTCAGGGGATGACCATCCGCTGACATCCGATTTGCGTCCTTTCAGCTCTGTTCCGTTTTTTGGAACGGAACAGAACCCTATTTTTTCTTCCGTTTAAAAAACGGAAAGGACGCTAAATCGGATGTCAGTGGTGTCATCCACTGACATCCGCAATCGCATTGACATACATTATGTCCGTATATCATCCGCAAACGGATGGGATGATATGCGGACATACGGACCGGATGACACAAGTGTCATCCGTGTCCGTAAAAAGAAAAAAAAAAAGTGCCAGAGCAGATCGCAATACAGTCCACTCCGTGTGAAAGAGGCCTAACACTTTGTTGCTGCAAACAAAACATCAACCATAAACCATCAACCACAAAAGTAAAACATGTTCTTACTGACTGCAAAAAAACAACATAAAAAGGTAATGTTCATTTGATCCCCATAGATGGCTGCAATGTCAGCTGATTTCTGTTGATATGGCTGAAATTCGAGCTGGGTTGGGTCCTGGAAGCTTGACAGAAGCCTATTTTAAAACAACTGGGCCAGGTGGAAAATTATTGGCTTATCGGATGTAGTCCATGTTTGACATGTCCCACTGTGTTCAGTCAGTCATAGGTGTCATGGCTGTCTGATCACAACTGTGGAAATTCCTCCATTTACACTGTTTTTGTACATGGAAAGGAAACATTTGAAGAAAAAAAAAAAACAAGCCATGTACGGGTCCTTTTAGTTTAAACATTTTGGCTTAGAGGTAGTATTGTAGTAAAATGCTTGAAAATACTTTCAGACTTTTTTGTGAATAGGCAGCTCAGTTGTATAGAGGTTATCATTTCTGCCTTGCAGTACTGTGGGCATCGATTTGAATGGAGTTTACATGTTACCTCTAAGCTTGCATCAGTTTCTTCTGGATACTCCAGTTTCCTCCCATAAAGACATGCTGGTACAATAAATGGCTCCTGTCTAAATTGGCTTTAGTATTTATGTGAGATAGGGACCTTGGACTTTTCCTTTAGAGCAGAGACTAATATATAAGTTAGTAGAAGATGATCCGCAACTTCATACATGCTCTTAAATGTATCCAAATTTATCATTACTCCATATAAGACATATAAATAATGCAGATGTTAATGTGTTTCAGCCATAATGGCCTTGATCAAACAGTTATGTATAAAAACAGCACAAAATATATACAGGTGCATCTCATAAAATTAGAATATCATCAAAAAGTTAATTTATTTCAGTAATTCAATTCAAATAGTGAAACTCCTATATTTTATATAGATGTGAGTACACCCAGAGTGCTATATTTCATGCATTTCTTTCTTTTAATTCTGATTAAAATGGCTTACATCTAATGAAAACCCCAAATTTAGTATCTCAGAAAATTTGAATATTACATAAGACCAAAAAAAAAAAAAAAAAATGGGTTTTGAATACAGATATATTGGCTTACTGAAAAGTATGTCCATGTGCAGTATAGTATGCACTCAATACTTGATTACTCAATACTTACTGCATCAATGCGCTGTGGTATGGAGGTGGTCAACCTGTGGCACTGCTGAGGTGTCATGGAAGCCAAGGTTTTCTTGATAGCAGCTTTCAGCTCATCTGCATTGTTAGGTCTGGTGTCTCTCATCTTCCTCTTGACAATACCTCACAGATTCTCTATGGGGTTTAGGTCGGGCGAGTTTGTTGGCCAATCAAGCACAGTGATACCATGATCATTAAACCAGGTATTGGTACTTTTGGCAGTGTGGACATGTGCCAAGTCCTGCTAGAAAAATGTAATCAGCATCTCCATAATGCTGATCAGCAGAAGGAAGCATGAAGTGCTCTAGAATTTCCTGGTAGAAGGCTGCGCTGACTTTGGACTTGATAAAACACAATGGACCAACACCAGCAGATGACATGGCTCCCCAAATCATCACTGACTGTGATCTCTAAGGAAAGACAACAAAATGTGACAATAGGTGGAACAATAAAATTTAGTTAACCTAAATGTAAATTACGTTAAATCTGAGGGATAAATCTGAGGCTTAACCTCTGAGGGACCCTGGTTTGTAACCTAAAGATCCACCAGGCTTACCTATTCAAAAGTCGACTACTCTTATCCCCACCCCTGAGCATTGGAGTCAATCTCTCAATGTCACTAAACCTGAAGGGGGACATATCCCCAGCATGGCATTCCCTGAAATGACAGGAGACATTGGAATTATGTTTAGTTAATGTGAAAGTACAGTATGTAAAGTGATGCAAAAAATAGATGGCGCTAAAAAAATACCTTTAATAAACAAATTATAATAATCTAACTGTGTTTATTGAATTTAAAGCACAAGCTTGTCCTTTATTTTATGTAGCACTGCCCCTGCAGGGACTGCTGTATATTGACTCTGCGGGCTCCCCTGGTTACCAACACAAGGTTATAATTAGATAAAGTTCCTGAATCCCTCCTTGCTCCTGTTGGCTCCTTACAGAAATAAACAGTCTAGGGTGTTGGTTTTTTGTTGTTTATTTTGTAATTGGGATAGGAGAAGGGAATAGTGGGATACTCCAACTGAACTATTCACATAGATGAGGACTTCTATCTTAGGAACTTCTTTAGTGATCAGGAATAGCCAGGCTGTTAATCCACACTGCCACAAGTGTAGATGGGATTAAGTCTCTTTCTCTCTTTACTCTCTGACAAGAGACACTATCACTAGCATCCCCTCTCAGCTGACACCCATCCACTGACTAGCCTAGGAGCAAGGGTGGCCACCCTCAGGTCAGGTCCCTTGACACGAGTTCCTGTACTTACTGTACTGCAGAGACAGATCCTCCAGTTTCTCCCCTCTCAGTCAGCTTCCCTGGACCTCTGGGTTCAGCTCCTCTCTGCTACTCTTCCTGCCCTCAGGACGACCCCCTCAGGCCGCATGTCACCTCTAGAGAGGAGGAGGCAGCCGCCCCCTTCCTCTGGGACTTTGCTCCCCAACGAAAGACCTCGAGCACATGTGCCCCTGGCTTTTATACAATATCCCAACGTGCACCAAGGCAACTTTCCCTTTGCCAGTCATCACGACTGTATCAAAAGCCAGAGGCGTAACTAGAACCTATAGGGCCCCGGTGCAAGAAACCATGATGGGCCCCCCGGACCCCTGGCTGGGGCCTTCCCTTCAAGCCTGGGGCTCTTCCCACTAATGCTGGGGCCCTTTACTCTCGTTGAGGGGCCCATTATTAAGGTCCTGCAGCGGGATCCTTTCACAAGTTCTGCAGTGGGCCCCCTTCCTGCATCTTGGGGCCACCCCATGGTGGTGGAATGACAAGTTCTGCAGTGGGCCCCCTTCCTGCCATCTTGGGGCCTCCCCACGGTGGTGGAATGCAGCTACAGGAAGAAAAAGGAGGACAGTGATTTCTCTACATGCTGCCCCTACCGCCTCTTCTATCAAGGTGTACAGGGGGAGCCACACAGGCCCCCTGGTACATGGGGCCGGTTGCAATTGCAACCCCTGCAACCCCTGTAGTTACGCCCCTGTCAAAAGCCCATGCACCCATTCGTCAGGTTTCCTCCCACTGTCCAACAACGTGCCTTCCTATTGGACCAGTGTGAAACACTCTCTAGACAGAATGAGTTTCCCTCTGAGCACAATGAGCAGACCTCACTAACATATCCTGCTCTCTGGTAGGCAGAGAACAACACAGACCCACCCGCAGCCCCTCTGGTAAGCAGCCAGAGCTCAAAACTATACTTTCTCACTAGCACCTACCTGGGTGGGTGCTACATTTACAAAATATATTGTAGATATCTGAAAAGGTAAAAAAGTCTATGAGATTTGAAAAATAGTTTTATGCTAAAAATGTACCATTTTATGTTCCTTCATTTGCATTGTTTTATATTTAGTATTTTTTATACCAAACATAAAGCCACTCTTCTAGACTTCAGTTGTTGTACTCTATTTTGTTAAATTGTTTAATTTATTTTAATGCTAATCCACCTATAACAGATCTCGTGCTCACAGTAGCTGCTACACAGTTGATCAAATCATGATTACTGAGTATGTATTCTAGTATTAAATACAGGAGCTCAGTGTTATTTTCTTAATGTCGATTGCTAAGCACAGGAAGCCATTATGTTTTACAAATACTCTATTTTAAAGTAGCGTAGATGTCAAAGGGTAAGAAAGGATTAGGAGCTTCACTTATAAGAAGTAATTCAAGTACAAACAGTGTGACACAGTTCAGGAAAACTGATTAATTTGCTGTCTAAACAAATATTTGGAAACAGAAACTCCCGTTGAAAAACCCTAATCAAGACAAATTCATTAATCTGATAGACCCTGAGGATGCTTTCCTAAATCCACAGCTGAGCATTAATCCATCTATTTGTATTTCCTTCTGCACATCATTATACATTAACAAAGTGGAGATATTCTGCCGTGGTTTAGCAGGAGTGGAATAGTCTTCCCAGGCGTAATACAAAGAGACCACTTGTACCAATTAGGTTGCTCTTGGAAGAGAACCTTCGGTATGTTTCCTACCACATTATTTGGAAGGATGAAAAACACCTTTTCATTTGAAGGGGTTTTCCAGGCTAAATTAAAACTTGACTGCTGTTTTTGACCCATCTGTATAGTATAATATGTTGTGCCCCTCACCACCCTCTTCACCTTTGGCTAAGATTAGAGGCCTTAATTTGTTGGTGAAAACTTTTATGTGAGAAGATCAGTCTGAAACAGTTACTTAAACTAATTTCTGGTTTTTGAAAAGCTTTTTCTTTTTTTTCTTTTTTTTTTTTAGTCCACCTGGCATATGTATACAACAACATAATTAAGTCCTCTGATTGTTCATAAGACCATAAGAGAACACTCATTCAGTCCTATATAATAAAAATATACTGCCATAGTAATGAGATGTGTGACAAAGGTCAGGAATGTAAGATTGTCTTAATTAAGGGTCCCCTGCAAGGGTCCTTTATTTCCTGACAAAGCAAAGAACTTAAGGCCCAACTCTTTGAAGCATTACAATTATCCCTTGCAGTTGGGGTGTGCCCGCAGTGAGAGAGTTAATTACTCATTTAGGTCTAGGAGACATAGAAAAGAAAATGTTCTTACCCGATCCTCTGCTCATCCGTGCTGCTAGACAGATCCCCGCAGCATTTTCTCCCGCATGCTCCAGAGGTCTAAGGTGCTCACATAATCAAGATTATTGCAGAACCTATAGCCCTGCAGTGGACATGATAACGCCCAAGGATAGTCCACTGTCGGGAAGCAGAGGATCAGGAAAATAAAAATTCCTTCCCCTTTCTCTAGACAAAATGAGCAGGTAACCCATGCACAGGGCACGGTTCCCCTGCAAGGGGTCATTTTAAAGTTTCCTGGAGCTATGCTTTAAAGTGGACACATCAGATATATTTACTCATGTTAAGTGCATGCACAGTACATAAGGGTTAAACTATGTTACCCTCTCAAAGAGATCACAATAATGATAATTGATAATGTCTTTATCTGGTGCCATCTTTGTTCAGGTATTATACAGGATCAGCTTGTGGTATGGCACAATCACGTCAGCTCTGGTGCTTGTGCAGTTCTTTGCTGACCCAGACCCCATGCTGCAACCTTTTACCTTGTGACTTGTTTAGCGCTACCTCCACAGGAGATGCTCAATAAGATGGGTCCTCTGTTCTTTGCCTCAACCTACCCAAGGGCAGCTTGCTTTAGGTGGCACTTGGAGAAGAGGAGGAGCCAGGATCACTGGCAGGGGACCCGATAAAAGGAGGATTAGGGCAGAGTAGGTAAGTATAACATGTTTGTGTTTTATCTTATTTTTTTCAAATTCTATGTTTAATATCACTTTAACCACTTCAGCTCTGGAAGGTTTACCCCCCTTCATGACCATGCAATTCTTTGCGGTACAGCACTGCGTTACTTTAACTGACACCTGCGCGGCTGTGTGACACTGTACCCAAATTAAATCCTTTTTTCCCACAAATAGAGCTTCTTTTTGGTGGTTTGTGATCACCTTCGGCGCTATAAAAAAAAAAAACGGAAAAAAAAGGAGAAAAAAATTGAAAAAAAACCCAATATTTCTCTCTCTTTCATTGATGGACACAGCTTCAAATCTTCATTGACCGTTGGGTTATGCTGCTCTTCCTAGGAGTAGGACACTAGGCAGAAAAGGGTTAACAAAAGTTAAAAAGACTTTAACCACGCCCATGGGCATTCCCAGGGGGCGTATGCTCCCACTTCCTGCTCTAGGACGTCAGTTTTTTTCTGCCTAGTAGGAGTAAGGACCTAGCTCCCTGCTGGGAACTCTGGTCCTGGCATTTTCTCTCAATTGTAAACAACATTTTTTCCATTTGTGAAAACTGCAATCAACTGCCGGACTGGGTGATGCACTGGATATTCTAGATCCTTACGGTCCCCCCAGTCTGGCCAGCGAGCGCGTGCAGACTGTAGCTCTGTGCTCAGTCAGCCATGACATAGCCCTACTGGGCAGGGGCTGGGCAGCGAGTGGAACACCTCGCAAGGACGCACACGACCAGATTGCAGTCACCCCTGGCCCGCAGCTCCCCCCATACCAAGATGGGGAGGTGTTCTGCCTGGAGTGGTGCCCGCACGGTCTCCAAAGGTATGGTGAGTAACTTGTTCCCCCTTTTTTCTCCTCTGGGAAACTTTGGGTGGAAGCGGGCCTATCCTGGAGTGGTCTGTCCCTCCGGTGACCTTCCGACCCCTCTGGTACCCCATTTTAAAAAAGGGCCTCTGTGCTGGGGGCCATGACGGCAGTCCTGCAGTCGCTGGTAGCAAAAGTGGATTTAGCTCTCCCGAAAAGACAGGGAAAGAAGCGCCCCCCCCCCTTCACCTGCCCCCTCTGTGCCTTTAGATTCTGAGGATGAAGTGGCCACTGCAGACACCAGCAACCCCACGGGGTCTGCGTCCATGCAACTGGAGGGCTCTGATAGTGAGGATGAGCCCTCTTCCTCATCCTTTGCGCAAGAAAAGGCGCTTGTGGAGGCACTGATAGTATCAGTGTGAGAAACTCTAAAGATGGAAGACACTGCTGGTGCTGCGTCGACTGCGCCGATACAGTTTGGTACCTGCAAACCATCAAAGGCGCTTAAGGCGTTTCCCTTTCCCGCCTATTTTGATGAGAGTGTCACCAGTCAGTGTAGTTCCCCAAGAGGCATTGTTGGGATACCCAAGCATTTTGCTCGGAGGTACCCCTTTGAGGAGTCTACACCTGTCCCTGGATTGGTTGCAGGGCCTCATAAGGGTGGTGCAAGATTTTTGTTCTTGCAGGGGGTCATCGTGCCAGTTCCAGAAATTGAACGCTTTCAGGGGTTTTATTCAAACCTTTTCACTTTCCCCAGAAAAGAGGGCAGGGTTCGTCCAATTTTGGACTTTAAGGCTTTGAACCGCTTTGTGAAGGTCCAAAAATTCCAGCTGGAGTCCGTTCGTACAGTAGTGGCTTCCCTTCAGCAGGGGGATTTTTTGGCCTCTATCAACATCAAGGACGCCTATCTCTATATTTCAATATATGGCGGATATCAAGACTTCCTTCGCTTTGTGGTGGGAGAAGAGCATTATCAATTTGTGGCATTACCCTTTGGTCTTGCATCAGCTCCTTTGGTATTCACAAAGGTATTGGCCCCGGTACCCGCCTTACTCAGACAGAGAGGAATTGCCTTACTATGGTACCTGGACGACCTTCTTCTGTGAGCGGGATCGCGTTCCATCTTACAGAACGATCTGGACATCACCGTGCAAACTTTACAAGAGTTCGGCTGGACGCTGAATTTTCAAAAATCAGTTCTAACTCCATCCAACAGGTTGGATTATCTGAGAATGACTCTGGATTCGGTCTCAACTCAAGTGTTTCTCCCGTAGGAGAAACTGCAAAAGCCGCAGCATGCGATTCATCTTCTGTTGTCCAACCGCTGGTCATCTCTCAGGACTTACAAGAAAGTGCTGGGGTTGAGGGTTTCCACTTTTGAGGCAGTTCCGTTTGCTCAGTTTCACACAAGACCTCTGCAGAGGGAGATCCTGGCAAAATGGGACAGGAATCCTGGATCCCCTGGACAATCTGATCAGGTGGACCTGGGACACGAGGGGCACCTTGCTGTGGTGGCTCCGCTCTCTGGCGCTTCATCAGGGAAAATCATTCCTTCCCTTATACTGGACGGTGATCTCCACGGATGCCAGTTTGTCCGTGTGGGGAGGTACCCTGGGCAGACATTCGGCCCAGGGGGTTTGGACTCACGAGGAGTCCGCACTGCCGATCAACATCCTGGAAATCTTGGCAATCAGACTTTGTCTGTCCCAGTGGATGGATCGTCTACAAGGGTGTCCTGGAAGGATTCAATCGGACAACGCCACGGCTGTGGCATATGTCAATCATCAAGGGGGCACAAAAAGTGCCCTTGCAGTCAAAGAAGTGGCTGGTATTCTGAGATGGGCAGAACAACATATTCAAACCCCCGCTGCTGTGCATATTCCAGGGGTGGACAATTGGCAGGCGGACTACCTCAGCCGGCAGGCTCTGAGCACAGGCAAATGTTCTTTCCATCCGGAGGTGTTTCAACAATTGTGCCTCCGGTGGGGAACTCCCGATTTGGATCTACTGGCTTCTCATCTCAACAGGAAGGTTCAGAGGTTTGTAGCAAGAATTTGAGACCCCTTGGCAGACGCAGTAGATGCTCTTGTGGCCCCCTGGGGTCAGTATTGTCTAATTTATGCCTTCCCTCTTTTACAGCTCCTGCCAAGACTCCTGTGCAGGATCGAGGCAGAGGGGATTCCAGTGATCCTGGTGGCTCCGGACTGGCCTCGCCGGTCTTGGTACGTGGGGTTGGTAAGACTGGTCGCCGATGCTCCATGGTGCCTCACTCTCAGAAAAGATCTGTTGTCTTAAGGTCCGATCTTCCATCCTGCTTTACAGTCACTGGCTTTAATGGCCTGGTTATTGAAAGCCATGTACTGAAGGAAAGAGGATTGTTGGACTCAGTGATTCCTACTCTGTTAGGAGCAAGAAAATGTACTTCCTGCAAGATCTATCATCAGGTTTGGAAGGCGTATATTACTTGGTGTGAGGCTAGGGGTGTCTTCCCCTGTGCCTTCTCGATATCAAGTCTGCTGGATTTTCTACAAGAGGGTGTAGAAAAGCGCTTAGCTCTGGGCACCATTAAGGGCCAGATTTCTGCGCTGGCAATTTTTTCCAACGCCTGTTAGCCTCAAATTCCTTGGTTCACACTTTTGTGAAAGGAGTTCGCCATATGGCCCCTCCTGTGAGGTCCCGTGGGATCTTAATTTGGTGTTACCTGTTCTTCAAAAAGCTCCTTTTGACAATATTTGCGAGATTCCTTTATTGACTCTCTCACAGAAGGTGGCCTTCTTGGTTGGCTATTTCTTCGGCACGCAGGGTTTCTGAATTGGCTGTGTTGTCCTGTTGGTCACCTTATCTGGTGGTTCACAGGGACAAGGTGGTTCTTCGTCCCTGTCAGTCATTTCTTCCTAAGGTCGTCTCGGGCTTCCATTTGAATGAGGACATTTTGTTGCCTTCGCTGTGTCCTAAGCCAAAATATCCAAAAGAGATTGCCTTACATTCCTTGGATGTGGTTCGTGCCATCAGGGTGTACCTGGCGGCAACTGAAACAATTCGTAAATCGGATTCCTTATTTGTACTTACGGATGGACCTGTAAGAGGCAGGCTGCATCTGCTGCGACTATTTCCAGGTGGATCAGGCAGACGGTGGTGCAGGCCTATTCCATTAAGGGCCAGGTCTCTCCTTCCCCTGTCAAGGCGCATTCTACAAGGGCGCTAAGTGCCTCCTGAGCTTTCCATCATTAGGCGTCGGTGGTCCAGGTGTGTAGTCTGTGCATACGTTCACCAAGTTTTAAAAGGTAGACGTCCTTGCATTTGTGGATGCTGCTTTCGGCCGCCAAGTTTTGCAGGCCGCTGTTGTGGAGACTGCGGCCTCTTGAGGGTGTGTTTTTTTGCGGTTGGTGAGCCCCAGTTGTTCCTGGTTGGGCTCCCTGTAGCCTGTTTTTTTTTTTTTTCTGTTAGCCATTTTTTTGTTAACAGTTTGCTGTGTGCCTACCCCTCATGATGACACTGCTTCGGGACATCCCAATGGTCAATGAAGATATGAAGCTGTCTTACCGTAAAATCCTTTTCTCTGATGTTCATTGACGGACACAGCACCCACCCCTCTGTGGAGTTGGGTTATGTATTCTTCTGACACTGCTTGTTTCAAAACTGACGTCCTAGAGCAGGAAGTGGCAGTATACCCCCTGGAACTGCCCATGGGCTTGGTCAAAGTCTTGTTAACTTTTGTTAACCCTTTTCCACCTAGTGTCCTACTCCAAGGAAGAGCAGGATAACCCAACGGTCAATGAAGATATGAAGCTGTGTCCGTCAATGAACATCAGAGAAAAGGATTTTACGGTAAGACAAAAATCCAGTTTTTTTACTTTTATGCTATAAAACACATCCAATAAAAAAATTTGAAAGATCAAATTTCTTCATCAATTTAGGCCAAAATGTATTCTGCTACATGTTTGTGGCTAAAAAAAAAAAAAAAAAATCCAATAAGTTTTTATTAATTGGTTTGCGCAAAAGTTATAGTGTCCAAAAACCATGGGATATGTTTATGGAATTTTTATTTTTCTAGTAATGGCAGCGATCACACACTTATAGCGGGGCTGCGACATTGTGGCAGACAAATCGGACACTTAGTGACACTTCTGACACTTTTTTGGGGACGAGTGTCACTAATACAGTGATTAGTGTTAAAAATATGCACTGTCACTGTACTAATGACACTGGCAGGGAAGGGGTTAACATCAGGGACAATCAAAAGGTTAAATGTGCTCCCTGGGAGTGCTTGTTAAATGTGTGGGAGGTGCTTTAAGTGGGAGAAGACAGAGATCCGTGTTCCTGCTTTGCAGAAACACAAGATCTCCATCTTTCCCTATTACAGAATGATGATCTGCCTTGTTTACATAGGCAGACCGCCGTTCTGCTTCTCTCGGGGTGACACACAGTGCGGAGACAGAGCTGCCATCTGCCTGCTTAGCAGGGGATCGGCGGATCGATCCCCCGCTGAGAAAAACGGAGTCCGCCGACGGACTCCCATGCGTGAAAGGGGCCTTATAAAGTGGATTCTAGGATTTTAATGACACTAAACTAGGTTCACACAGGATTCCTGGCTGACAGAGAGGGAAGGGAAGACCACACATTACAGCTAAAAGACCTACACCACATGTTCAGTACCAGATTTGTGTCAGAAATTGTCTTTATTTTTTCAAAACTTTAAATGTACAAAATATTGGCCAATATCGGCCGATACCAATATGCAATGGCAAAAATATTGGTATCGGCAAAGAAAAAATTATATTGGCCGATCCCTACTGCATTGTGTAAAGCTATTGGAATATTTTTTTTACATTTTAGAATGGAATGCCTCGAAACTGTCCAAAATTTTCGTTTACAAAAGATTTTTATTTTAAAGCAATATAGTGAATACAGTAAATTAACACAAATAAATACATCAGAATTAAACACATAAACAAAATTCCCCAAATGGGAATATATAAAGGAATATAACTGTGCATGACTTACCATGAGTAGGTATATTCTGCGAAGAGAAACTTCTGGAGCAGAAGAAGGCGAAACTGTCCAAATATTTAAAGGGTGCCTTAACTGGAAAAAAAGGTTGAGAAACACTGGAAGTAAGCTGGTGCCTGTAGGAAATCAGACAATTATTTTCCGAAACTAAAATATGGAATGACAATATGCTGTCTTGCTTTTCTTGGGAACTTTTTATAAGCATTCATGCACATCATTTTTGAGCTGCCAGGCCAAGAAAACATTTAAAAAAAACACACATATTAAGCAGGTGCCTGACTGCACTTTGTGATGATTGTATTATGAACACACATGTCATCACTCTAAAGCTATTGCATTTTAATATTTTTCATCTGCTGGTATTGCTCGCACCTGTAAGTAGTTAGCTATGAGTGTTGCGCAGCCTGGGAGATCTTCTTACTTTTGCTATTGTCCACTTTTTTTTTTCCTGGATCTGCCTTTGCAACTGAGGCTCCTTCCATCTGGAAAGAGTCAGCTCCTTGCATGAATATAATATGTAAGAAGTTTACCAAAACAGACTTCATTTGATTTTTGCTGTTTGTTTTCTTGGATCTGTTTTATTGCTGCAACTTGTCAGCTGTGTTTTGACCTGCGACATGCTCAAGCTATCGAGATGTTACTCTGCATCTCTCTCCAATTAGACCCCGCTGCGGGTCACCTCCCAGCTGGGAAGAGGCAGGCACGACATGAAATACTTTTCAGCATGTGCAGGCAACTCATTTTGAAAGCTTGTTTGCTTTCTTTCTTTCTAGCATTTATGGACGCATTCTATCAAAAAGGTTCGAGTCGTGAACTTTAGCACTCTGTGCAGCGAGTAAGCGCTGTTTTTATTACCTAGGTCATGGTTGTCCAACTGGCCAGCCACAGTTTTGTTGTTTACATTTTCTTATCTATTTCGCCTCCACCGCTTAACCCGGAAGATTTTACCCCCTTAATGACCAGGCCATTTTTTGCGATTCGGCATTGCGTTACTTTAACAGACAATTGCCCGGTCGTGCGACGCTGTACCCAAATAAAATTGATGTCCTATTTTTCCCACAAATAGAGCTTTCTTTTGGTGGTATATGATCACCTATAATTTTTATTTATTTGCACTATAAACAAAAAAAGAGCAACAATTCTGAAAAAAAACAACAATATTTTTCACTTTCTGCTATGTAACATTCCCAATAAAAAAAATGTAAAAATCTATTTTTTTTCATCATTTTAGGCCAATTTGTATTCTGCTACATATTTTTGGTTAAAAAAAAAATCGCAATAAGCGTATTTTGATTGGTCTGCGCAAAAGTTATCACGTCTACAAACTCGGGGAAAGATTTATGCCATTTTTATATATTTATTTTTTACTAGTAATGGCGGTGATCAGCAATCTGCGACTTTGCGGTGGACAGATCGGACCCCTTACTGACATTTTTGACACTTTTGGGGGGACCAGTGACATTACTACAGTAATCAGTGATAAAAATATGCACAGTTACTGTAATAATGACACTGGCAGGGAAGGGGTTAACCCAGGGGCAATCAAAGGGTTAAATGTAAGCCTGGGGGTGTTTTCTAACTGTGGGGGGATGGGCTTGTGAAATAAACACAGAGACCTGTGTTCCTAAATAGGAGGAACACAGGAGCTCTGTGCTGATTCCAGGGAGAACAACGGTCTGCTGTGTTCTCTCTTCACAGGAAGTGATTGCAGGTGCCCGGCAGCAATTGCGGCCCACCGGCCCCATGGATTGGCTTCCTCGCTGGCAAGTGGGAACACGTGCGCGTCCCTAGGATGGCTTCCGCGAACAGGTAGGGCGGTTCACAGGAACCTGTCTACCTGCCGCCGTATAATGGCGGCTGGTCAGCAAGTGGGTAAAGCGGAGCTTCAGTCGTTTTTTTTTTCTAAACCACTTCCCCCAAACGGACATGCCCATTAGTCCTTGGGATTCAGTGGTAATACCGGGATGAAGCCTGCACCTACAGGCATCATTCTGGTATAATTTTTTGCAGTCGGCGATTCCGTTTCAGGTAAAAGTGATTTGAGTGGCTAATTAGCCATTCAATCACTTCTGCAGGTGGCGGAAGGGGGTACCGCCCCCCTCCCGCCGCCGCTTCTACTGGGCTTTCTGGTCCCATCGCGGAGGCCGGGAGCGATGTGGCCTGTGGCGATGGCTGCCTGGTACAGAGAGAGAGGAACTGACGACGTTCCCCTCTCTCTGTAACCCTGGAGACAAGGATCGAGGAGTATTCGTCACTTCCAGTTCTGCCCTCATGTTTACCTGGCCACCAGTGCCCAGAGAAGCAGCCAATAGGACTGATCTTGGTCCGATCGGCTGCATGGGGGAGCCAGAGGAGAGATTTGGGGTCTAATAGAGGACCTGTCACGGCCCATGCTCTCAGAAGGGATGTTGTTCAGCAAGTTATTGCAGAAAAAATTAAAATAAAATAAAAATGTTTTTAAAAAAAAAAAATTGAACCGTCCACGTCGCACTGTGCTTACGTGCAAATGCAAACGCATACATTACTCCCACACACATAAGTAAACGGTGATCGCGCCACACGTGCACTATTGTCGCGAACGTCAGAGTGAGAGCAATAATTCTAGCACCAGACCTCCTGTGCATCTCTAAACTGGTAACCTGTAAAGGCGTGTAAAGCGTCGCCTATGGAGAATTTTTAGCACCGTAGTTTGCCGCCATTCCAAGGGCAGATGCAATTTTAAAGCGTGACATGTTAGGTATCTATTTACTCAGCGTAACATCATCTTTCACATTATACAAAAAAATTGGGCTAACTTTACTGTTTTGTCTTATTTTCTATTTATGAAAGTGTTTTTTTTTTCCAAAGAAATGTGTTTGAAAAACTGCTGCGCAAATACCGTGTGACATAAAAAATTGCAACATACACTATTTTTTTTCTAAAGGGTCTCTGATAAAAAAAATATATATATAATGTTTAGGGGTTCTAACTAATTTTCTAGCAAAAAAGTAGATTTTTACATGTAGGAGCGAAGTGTCAGAATAGGCTTGGGAAGGAGGTGGTTAAAAGCACTCCTGTAATAGTCGCAGCCTATACCATGCAACTTGGCATAAGCTACATATGCAATAGTTCCTTGTGAATGCAATGTGACTCACTGTTTCCTCTCAATTATGTGACTCGCTGTCTCTTCTGTAGGCATCCATCACCAGTGTGGGCATCTGAAGCCAGGTCAGGCTTTCTTCTGGGATGCAGTGCAGCTGGCTACCCAGCATGCACCTCCCCATCTCGCGTCTGCGGAGTGTGAAGAAAGCGAGGCACACTCGGCAAGGCGCGGAGGATGCCTGTTGACTGCTGGCATTGATGACACACATATCCCAGTAGCCAATGGGTGGGATGATATGAAATACCTCGCTGCGGCAAGGTAATACGGAAGTACAGCACTTCAGGTTGACTAAGGTATTTAAACATTGGGGGAAAAAAAATCACAAACATTGATGGCATAGCGGTAAGCAATGCCTGGGGCCAAAGTGCAAAAATAGGGTGGAACTCTGCTTTAAAGTGGATGTAAACCTGATTCATGAAATTTGACCTAGGCACATATATCTGTAGTGTTTACTTATCTCACTCCAAAGCATTAATTCCTGTGATTTTCTGCTGCTCCATTCTTCTGTTAACAGCATGATAACTTCTGACAAGTTCTCTGACACTGGAGGTAAAAGCAGCTGAAAATGTGTGTCAGGGAGGGTGCTATAAATAGATTAGCAAAGAGCTGGTCTATTCACGGCACAGCTCTGCAAGTATCTTTTTGCTCCTGCCTATGGGGAGGAGGGGGTGTGTGCCTTTCCTCCAATCAGCTTTCTCACAGTGTATGCCAGGACTCGACTCCTACAGCTGAAACAGGAAGAACAAATTCTAACAAGATGTTCACTTTCTAAAGAATATAGCAAGCTGAAGACAGCAGATATACAAGTAAAACTTATGTAGGGAGATTTGTTTCATGTCTGTGTATCATCTGAGGCTGTTCACTTCACTGGATATAGGAGAGGGGTTACATCCACTTTAAAGTGTTACTATATCCTCACAAGTAAAATCAGTCTGTATATGCAGTAAAGCATGCTTGTTATAATCACTGTGGAACCTAAGGGGTTAATCCTCTTCATTGTGTAAAAAGGCTTTTTGATCCTGTCTCCTCTGATCCTCCCCTTCCACAGTCCCCAATCAATCTCCTCATAGAACAGAGGCTATGGGACAAACTGCACATGCTCAGTTTGGTGTGTTTTTTTTTTTCTTGGGAGAGTGCACGTGATCAGCATCGGGCCAATCAGCACTGTCCAGACAGGGGGTCAGGGGCCCTGCAGCCTCATAGGACAGTCAGAGCAGAATAAAAATTACTCTTACAAGCTTTACTCAGACATGATAGAAGTCACAATACTATATATATAGAGTATATATAAGACTATATATATATATATATATATATATATACTGCTGATGAGAAAAGATGTTTAGTAGTTTATATTTTCTGAAACTATTGCATTTCCATATTCTGTGTACCAGATATAGTGAATGCAGGTTCTGGGTTTAGTAACACTTTAATTCTTAAATTAAACTTTGCTTCTCTCCCACCTTTCCCCCTCCCTTTACATGACCCCCCCCCTCTTTTTTTTTGTTTGTTTTTTTTGTTTTGTTTTATTGTTCTTGCTCCGGCCTGCCTCCTTTTTCTATTCTGGCCTAGGCCAGAATGACATGCTGTGCTTGCAGAGCCTCTTGGGATATGTATGTCACATTTCAGAGGCTCACATTCATGAAATTAGCAGAGGGGCAGGTCCAGAGGCGCATCATCAGGAGGCTGCTGCCTAAACCTGGAACAGACAGCTTCCTCCCAATGACCTCATGGACAAAGATGATGGCATGTGGCCAGAGTGGTGGAAGTGAAGTAGCAGGACAACACTGGGACGACTGGGTGACTGAGTATCTGAATTGAGACCCTGTTGAACCAACTGAATTTCGATCCATGTATGGCTGGCTTTAGACTGTATTTACATATCTATGTTTTGCAACACATGTTAATGCATAGGTATATGTACATTGCTGTATGATACCATTATTTTGAATGGCGTCATTATGTTTATATATATATATATATATATATATATATATATATATATATATATATATATATATATATATTTTAATACTGTATATATACGGTATATCAGTGTGTGTGTGTGTGTGTGTGTATATATATATATATATAAACACACAGCATCTCACAAAAGTGAGTACACCCCTTACATTTTTGTAAATATTTTATTATATCTTTTCATGTGACAACACTGAAGAAATGACACTTTGCTACAATGTAAAGTAGTGAGTGTACAGCTTGTGTAACAGTGTAAATTTTCTGTCCCTTCAAAATAACTCAACACACAGCCATTAATGTCTAAACAGCTGGCAACAAAAGTGAGTACACCCCTAACTGAAAATGCCCAAATTGGGCCCAAAGTGTCAATATTTTGTGTGGCCACCATTATTTTTCAGCGCTGCCTTAACCCTCTTGGGCATGAAGTTCACCAGAGCTTCACAGGTTGCCACTGGAATCCTCTTCCACTCCTCCATGATGACATCACGGAGCTGGTGGATGTTAGAGACCTTGCGCTCCCCCACCTTCCATTTGAGGATGCCCCACAGATTCTCAATAGGGTTTAGATCTTAAAACATGCTTGGCCAGTCCATCACCTTTACCCTCAGCTTCTTTAGCAAGGCAGTGGTCATCTTGGAGGTGTTTTTGGGGTTGTTATTATGTTGGAACATTGCCCTGCGGCCCAGTCTCCGAAGGGAGAGGATCATGCTTTGCTTCAGTATGTCACTGTACATGTTGGCATTCATAGTTCCCACAATGAACTGTAGCTTCCTAGTGCCCGTGTTCCGTGAAAAAACCATACCCGTGGGAAAACCATACCCTCGTCACTTCCGGAGGGTATGGATTTCTCACGGTACTTTAACTTGCGGCGGCTACATTATAACAGCTCCTCTGCATCATGGCTCATCTCCGCTCCTTCCCCTGTCACTTCCCTGATCTCCGTTAATAAATATAAAAGCGAATCACGGAGCACAGATACACCCGCCGCCGCTTTCATATTTATTAGGGGAGATCAGGGAAGTGACAGGGAGAGGAGAGGAGATGATTGATGTTGCAGCAGAACTGTTTTAATGTTACCGCCGCAAGTATTCGTGCCGTTAACATATCATACCCTCCGAGCATGCGCACTTGTTCACTTCTTTCTTGTTCAATCACTTCTCCGGGGCTCTGAGCATGCTCTGAGCATGCGCTCTGCTGCGCTGCTCTGCTGTTTCAGACCGGAAGTGACGAGGGGTATGGTTTCTTCACGGGGTATGGTTTCTTAACGTTACACCGGCAGCACTTATGCAGCCCCAGACCATGACACTCCCACCACCATGCATCACCTCGCTCTCCTGCGTCCTTGGTCAGCAGCTCTCCCCATAAGCAAAAGCAGTGGGGGAGACCCGCAGTGGAAACTGCTCTCTACATCCCCTTACATACAGAGCATGGATACCTCTGCTCACAATCAATTGCCTTCCAGAAGCTCCAAATCTGCTCCCCAGCGTGATACAGGTGAGCACAGCTTTATTAACTCTATGGATGACACTAGAGAGATTATAGACCCAATTGAAAACTACCCTACAACAGGCCAGCATATCTTGGACACTACCCTGAAGGACATGTTGGTGTCTTTAGGGGGAACTCTGCATTCGAATATGATTTCCTATATGTCACAGATGAAATCTGAAATTACTGATATAGGGGACAGATTCAATCATGTAGAAAATAGGATAGGGGAATTTGCTCACAATGAGCTTTTAGATTCTCACAATGATGAGAAGGAAAAGCTGCAAAAATTGTGAAATAAAATTGCCAACCTAGAAGATAGGTCAAGAAGAAACAATATCAAACTAAGGGGGGTCCCAGAAACAATATTACCTGCTGAGCTAAAACACTATGTACATAAATTCATATCCACCTTGCTACCCAAAGTCCCAAATGGCAAATTAGTTGTGGACAGGGCGCACAGACTTCCAAAACCTACTCACCTGCCAGAACAGATACCACGGGATGTGATAGCCAGAATTCACTTTTTCCATGTGAAAGAACAGTTAATGCAATTGTCCCGACAGCACTCCCCTCTTCCTGACCCTTACTGGGATTTATAGATGGAGCTATCCTGCCAAACCTTCTATCACCAAAGATTACGTTACCTACAATATCCCTACGGTAAAAGAAGGCCTGAACCTGACTCCCAAATGGGGTTTGCTACTGACAGAATCTGATCCCACCTCTCCGAGAGGATACTCTCCTACTACATCTCTTCCACAGAGGTCCTCATCCAGGAAAAAGGAAGGATGATCCCCTAATTCCGACGCACCCTTCGCTGTCCTATTTATTATGGTCACTGCAAAAATATTGCCTGTTGTGGATGACTGCATCCGAGGAACTTAACCCTTGTTGGCTCTAGTAGCAGAATGCTACTCCACGCATGCTCACGCACATTTTTAATTTGTTTTCCTTTGTTTGTTCTCCCGAATTTCTTGTTAATTGTAGTCCCCTTGCCAATACCACAGCAATTCAATTGTTTCGCTCGTGGAATCTCTATACCGTCTAGCTCGATACCTGTCATTTGGAGAGGAACCCTCCTTCCGGAAATTCAAGCTTGCTGCTGCATACTTTCTTTGTGAATGCGGAGGCCAAAAAGAAAGTGTTTTTTATTGCCATTAGGAACTCTATCTCCTTTATTTTACATTATAAGCTCATAGATGATAATGGTAGATACATAGTACTAGTATGCAAACTGAATAATGTGATGTATACAATTTAAACCTGTATGCGCCTAATCAAAGACAAATTTCCTTTGTTCATAACCTTCTTAACAAAGTTCGGAAAATTGCCAAGGGTTATCTCCTTTTGATAGGCGACTTCAACTCGGTGGTTGATAGAGCTACAGATTCTTCACATTCTAGTTCTGCCTATAGACATACTTTACAACTCTTGCTCAATACTAAAAAAAACTATACGATGCATGGAGATGTCTCCATCCATCAGAGAAGGACTATACATTATTTTCTCACCCTTATTCAACATACTCAAGAATTGATCTGACTATTGTGGATTTGCAGACCTTACAAAATATATCTTGTGCTGATATCCACACCATAACATGGTCAGATCAATTTCAATAGAGATTCAGGAGAAGCACAACGTGGCACCCTCTGTGCTATGGTGTAATAATTCATTTTAGTTTACGCAGCAAAACCACAGAGGGAAGTTGGCCAACCAACTTAAGGAGTATTTTTTACTAAATAAAACACCAGGTTCTAACCCTATAAATATATGATGTGCTCACAAGGCATACATGAGGGAACTCTTGATCCAGGCGGCAGCTCTGGAAAAGAAAAATAGACGACAATGGGTTCATTCGGTGACAACTCGCTTTGCTCAGCTAGAATCACTAAACAAAAGAAATACAACCCCTGCTTTGATTGCTGATTTGCAAAATTGCCGTAATGAATTACGTCAATTGTTGCTCTGGGAGCAAAAGAAAAACCTCAAACGACTAAAAGCAACATATTACTCACAAAGTAATAAAGCTGGTAAGTTTCTCTCCATACAATTAAAAGTTTGACAATCTAAATTTAAAACCCCATATCTGCTGGATCCTAAAAATAACAC
Source organism: Pelophylax lessonae (assembly GCF_965119305.1). NCBI lineage: Eukaryota > Metazoa > Chordata > Amphibia > Anura > Ranidae > Pelophylax > Pelophylax lessonae. The sequence continues at coordinate 536,379,224 of NC_138768.1, read as the reverse complement.
CAAAATAATTCACCCTAACTAAATACCGTAGCAAATTAATTTATGAAATGATTTAAATCTTTATATAATCTAAATGAAGATAGCTCTACTCCTCAACCAACCTGAGAACTAATAAACATCTTTCTAGAATCAATCAACCTACCCACTTGAGTTAACTCCAAATTGGAAAAACCTTAGGGTCCTTCAAGACGGGCTTTCCGCCCGGCGGACTCTGTTTTGCTCAGCGGGGATCGATCCGCTGATCCCCGCTGAGCAGGTGGATGACAGGTCCATCTCGGATTAGCTTGCAGAGACAGATCCCTGCTCTCCTCTGTGGGAGATTGGATGAAAATGGACCGCCTGTTCCTCCAGATGAATGGAAAATAGGGTTTCCATCCATCTGGATTTCACGGACAGGATCGGTTTGGATCGGAGAGAAGCGGGTGTCAGCGGACATGTCACCACTGGCATCCGCTGCTCTATAGAGGTGCATGAAGCATCCGATCAGGTCCGCCTGAAAAACTGACAGGTGGACCTGATCGGAAAGCCCCTGTGAAAGGAGCCTAATACTCCCTTCACTGAAATGGAAATATGTCAAGTAATAACCTCTCTTGCCAACAATAAATCGCCAGGCGCTGATGGCTTTTCAGCAGAATATTACCAGACCTTTAAAAATATCTTGTTACCAAACCTTATAGATATTTATAAAGAAACAATTGATACTGGAGAATTCCACAGGAGATGTTACGGGCTAGAGTGGAGACCCTACCCAAGCCAGGGAAAGAACCCAACTGCCCTAAAAATTTTCGTCCTTTCTCCCTTCTTAATACCGTCCTGAAAATGTATGCGAAAGTCCAGGCTTAGCGGACATCACCCCCTCTCTTATTACATTTGATCAAGTGGGATTTACTAAAGGGCGCCAAGCTCCAGATGGAACCAGGCGTATACTAAATCTAATAAAAAATTGCTGAAAACCGTGGGACCCAGCAATTCTGTTGACGATTGATGCAGAAAAGGCATTTGATAGAGTCCACTGAGGTTACTTACGAGCTGTACTAGATAAATTCGGGTTCAAAGGCCCTATACTTTCAGCCATTATGGCATTATACACTAGCCCATCTACTAGAATTTTCACATCCTCAGTACTATCAGATAGCTGTACCATATCTAATGACACTCGGCAGGGATGCCCTTTATCCCCGCTAATCTTCGCGTTTGTGATGGAACCCTTGCCAAGAGAATAAGAAATATCCCTTCCATCTCAGGGATTACATTTAACCATATCCCACACAAAGTAGGGCTCTTCCCGATAATGTCATCCTTTCCTTAACAAATATTAGCATCTCACTAAAAACGGTTTAATCGATAATTGACCTCTTTGGGAGGGTATCCTATTATAAAGTCAATGTTCCTACTTCACATATATCTCTAGTCTCCTTGAAATCACTATTTCAGTGTTGTTGGAATTTACAATCTATATCTTACTTATGTACTCAACTGACGACCCCTGTATCTAAGCTATATCAGGTCAACAATATCCCCCTACTTAAAAGTATATCATCAGAACTAGATCAAATAGCAAAATACGAAAATATCTTGGATGGGGCGTATAGACGCTTTCAAGATGTCACTTCTACCAAAAATCCTGTATTTGTTCCACGCAATCCCCATCACACTTCCTAACCAGTTCTTCACTACATTTAAGCTCTTACAGCCTTTGTGTGGAAAGGGAAAAAAGACAGAATTAGCTTCTCAACCCTAACGAGACTGACCAAGCTGGGTGAAGCGGGGCTACCAAACTAGAAACACTATCAGAGCATCCCTCTTAGCCAAACTTATAGAATGGGTAACATCTTCAATGCCTAAACCTTGGGTCCTATTGAAAAAGGCCCTATTATCAGGTAGGGATCTAACAGCACTGCTACTTGCCAAAACCACCATGCCACCATGCAACCAGTGTACCTTCCACAAAATCCAATAATAGACGCCTCTATAGCAGCCTGGGAACATTATCTTACCAACCGTAACCCCTCCACTACTGTTAGAAAACTGGAGATTTCACTCCGAATGTATGAGTATGTTATACCCTCCTACTCAGTCACACCTTGGCTACTAAGAGGACACCAATGGATTAAAGATGTGGTCACAGACATGTCTCTACAAGATACCTTCTGGTATACTCAGATCAGGTACACTAGTTGGCAGAGCTAAATATGGATGAGGAGGTGTGGAATTACTACCACTCACCCCACATTCAAAATGGAGGCATCTCCTGGTTCTATGCCAGATTACAAAATCCCCCATCTTACACTAAAACCCCCGCCTTTTCTATAGTGGGAGAAGGAACTCAACCAAGCATTCCCATTGGAAAGCTGGCTCTCTGCTATACCACAAACCCAAAAAGCCACACACTGCATCTCCCATGGGGAAAACGCATTACAAATCATATATAGATGGTATTTAACCCCTTACAAGTTGTACAAGATCTACGCTAACGCCTCTGATGGTTATTGGAGAGAGTGTGGACAGGTTGGCAACTTGCTACATCCTCCTTTGGTATTGCACATTATTGACAAGTTTTTGGAAAGCAGTTTTCTCTCTATTTTCCCAAATCACAGGCATCCTTGTCCACCCCTCTCCACAACTAGCTTTACTGGGTATCCCTATTAATAGTATCCCCAACCAATTCTGCACAGTTGTCATACATGTGCTAATTGCAAAACAATTCACTAGCGAATGGAAACAGACATTAGCACCTAACTTATCCGAAGTCATCCATAGAGTACATCTACAATGTTCCTATGAATGTGCCTTATATTCTCAGAATAGAGGTTCAAAATTCCGTCTAGAGTGGCAGCCCTGGCTGTAGATATTTTCAGTTGAAAATGTTAAATAATACTGTTAAAATGATCGCTGTCCTTTGTAAGATAATAATAATTCAAGCTGTAGCTAGCAACACGGACTACATAAAGAAGCAGGGCTGCTTCAGTTAATTTACTTCTTATTCTCTCTTTATACTTGTCTTTCCCTTTTTCTCTGTTATTTTTCTTTCTTTGCGTCCCTTTTCTCGTATTATTTTATTATGCACTATAGATACATCAATATAGACCTATTGAATATCAATACAATATATAGTTATTGATCTAAATGCACTTACCGTATATACTCGAGTATAAGCCGACTTTTTCAGCATGTTTTTTTATGCTGAAAAAGCCCCCCTCGGCTTATACTCGAGTCACGGTTTCATTTACCTTTTCCCCAGTCAGTGCACATGCACCGCCGCCGCTCGGGAAAGCCCGTACATGTTCAGCTATTCCCGGGCAGGCGGTGCATGCGCAGTGACATGTTAGAACCGGGCAGCACCATTTTTAAATGTAAGGCGGAAAGGTAAGTGAGACTCCTCTGCAGCCCCTGCATCTCCTCAGGAGAAGCAGTACTACGGGCATGGTACAGGAGATTCTCCTGTACCATACCCGCAGCACTGCATCTCCTGTACCATGCCTGTACCATCTGTGCCATGCCTGCACCATCTGTGCCATGCCTGTACCATCTCCTGTGCAATGCCTGTACTGACTGGGCCATGCCTGTACCATCCCCTGTGCCATGCCTGTACCATCTCCTGTGCCATGCCTGAACCATCTCCTGTGCCATGCCTGTACCATCTTCTGTGCCATGCCTGTACCATCTCTTGTACCATGCCTGAACCATCTCCTGTACCATGCCCACAGCCCTGTATCTCCTGTACAATGTCCGCAGCCCCTGCACCATGGCCTCAGCCCCTGTTTTGGGTTTCGTGGTGGTCCAGTTGGGTCCAGTAGCTGCTGCATTTCCCACCCTAGGCTTATACTCGAGTCAATACGTTTTTCCCAGTTTTTCGTGGTAAAATTAGGTGCCTTGGCTTATATTCGAGTATATACAGTAACTATCTTGTACTTTAACCATGATGGTAAACATGAATGTCTACCTTAAAGTTTAATTATATATTTCAGATATATCTTAGTTACCATGACAACATTGTAGAAGCCTCACCTGTATTGCATATCGCTCCTTCAATAAAAGCTATACTTTTTTTTATTTTTTAATAAATCTGTTTATTAAAATTTTATACATAAAACAAAACATTTACTTACAAACTTCACATAAAACAAACAAAAAAAAAAAACCCAACCATTTATAATTGACCTTAAATATTTTAGTGTAGTCTCCACAAGGGACCTATGTGATCATTACTCGATTCCAACCCAATTCCAAGGATGCAACATATATATCCATGGACCTAGGGGGTCGTGACAGGATCTGCCAGCCACCCAGACCATATACTATCATATTTTTTCGGGCAACCCCTATGTACGTACCGTAAGTTTCTTTATACATTGGTAGATTACTGTTGGCAAGGCCCCTCTAAAAGGAGACAGTAGGGGGAGCCGTTTTCTTCCAAGGTAGGGCAACAGCCTTCCAGGCATAAAACAAAAGCTTGCAAAGGCACATTCGGAAATTGACTCTAAAAAGCATGGGATAGCTGCCTATAATAAAGGTGGTAAGGGGACGGGACGTTAAACTCCTCAGAGAGCTGGTCCCAGGATTTCAGCAAACCACCCTCCACCACCTGAAAAAGGGACTTAACCTTATATTTAGTCCAAACAATAGAGTCCAGTAACATGAAAAAATGGGGCAGAGCGGGGTTTCTCCAAATTGCCAAAAAGCTATAGTTACTGAACCCAAACCTTGGTGTGTGCCCCCCTCCTGGGATACAGCTTGTGCCCAGTTGGGGTGTCTGGCAGTGGGGGACAAGCACCCTATCATAAGCTCAATAGTCATAAGATCTACAATGTGTAAGCTTGACAACGACATACGATATGATGTTTTACTTGGAGGAAAACTCCTAGATATACAGTATGTTCTAAGTTTCACAAAATGTGACACGGTCTACTTCTATATTTTTATTTGTTCTCTATTGCTTATGGCTGTATGTGAAAAATGTAAAAAACAGATAGAAATGAAAGCAATAAAGGTGATTAAAAAAAATTTAGACACAGTGTAAATAAAAAGTTTTTACCAAAAAAAATATAAAAAATTATAATTCAAAAAGTATATAGTGCTACGTGTAAAGGCAAATGCATATGTAAGTTGTATACACATGTACAGTGATTGCACCATACGTGAGGTATCGCTGCGAACGCCTCAGTGAGAGCAATAATTCTAGCTCCAGACGTCCTAACTCTAAACTGGTAACATGTAAAGGATTTTAAATTGCCACTAATAGAGGTACCGTAGTTTGGCGCCGTTCCATGGGGATATGCAATTTTAAAGCATGCCATGTTTGGTATCTTTTTACCCAGTGCTCCCTCATCTTTAATATTTTAACAAAAATAGGATATTATATAGTATTTGTGTACAAAAAAATTTGATTAAAGTGTATTCTTCCCCCAAGAAAATTGCAATTGAAAAACCGCTGTACAAATACCGTGTGACATAAAAAAATTGCAACACCCACCATTTTTTCTCTAAGGTCTCTGCTAAAAATATATATAATATTTGCAGGTTCTATGTCATTTTCTAGCAAAAATGTACTGATTTTTACATGTAGGAGAGAAATGTCAGAATTGCCCTATTTAGACAGGATGAGAGGGGAGGGGCGGGGAGAAGATTGGCTCTCACACAGACTAGAGAAGAGACAGGGAGAGAGGGAGGGGGAGGGAAGAGATGCAGAGACACGGAGGATATGACAGAAGTACATAAACTGACCACGCTATTAGAGATCAGCAGCTATGATAAATGTGGTCAGTTTACAGAGGGGAAGACAGGAGCAGGCAGGATCAGCCAACTATTGGAAACTTAGAAAGGGACAATTGACATGGCGAAAGCACTATGCTATATCTCCTGCTCTAAAGGGATAGGAACATTTTTTTTTTTTTTAGGGTTACAATCACTTTAATTGAAAACAAGCTGAAGTTACTAAACACAGCTGCACCAGATTCTGTCTCGGTTCACACTATTGCGATGCTGGAACCAGCGATATTCCTGTGCAGGTTCCCATATCGCATATCTCTGGCAGGCAGTTCACACTGCCCTATGCGAACCGCTGTGGGTGTTAAAAGTGACACCCCCAGATCGGTTTCGCAGATCACAGTGGGAACTGTCAAATGGTGCAGGAATCGGATCGCATGGGTGTAAGCACCCATGCAATCTGATTCCAGTACGAACCAAAAAAAGAGTCCTGCACCATTTTAGTGCAAATGCGATGCAAATTCAGCCATACAACCTGTATAGCTGAATTCCCATCACACAGACATCACATGTTATCTGCACAGCAGTGCAGTACGAATCACATGCAATGTCAAACGTCACATCAGTGTGAACCCAGCCTCTGAGTGCACCAGTTTTAGTAAATCTCCCCCAATGGTTTGACCATCCTGAGGATGTCTATTGAGAAGAAATGTGTAGGGGTAAAGCACTGTGATGTCACCAGTCACCACACACAGAGGGGCAGCTACATGGTCGGAAGCAGGAACTGTGGGTATTGTGGTGTCCTGTTACTGGTGCTGGGTTAAACGCTATATTTGTGAGCAATTTTGGTTTAAATTGAATGCTTTTTTAGTAAAGTTTACATTTTAATGCTTTAAAAAACCCTTTGTCTCTGTGACTTTCATGATGGGATTGAGTAACTGAAGAAAGAAAATACCAATACCTCTATATTATTGGGTATATCATTCCAGCACTGTTAGGTTTGGTTCACATCCATGCAGTTTGCTTCTGATTCTTTTCTGTAGTGCTTTTTACGGTGCATTTTGCGTTTTTGTACACGTGTTGCTGACACATTTTCTCACTTTTTTTTATGTGTTTCTCATTTTTTATGTTTTTTTTTGACTCGTTTGTTGTTGGGAGGATTAAAAAAAAATGCAAAATCGTGGCAAAAACGCATTACATGCTTTTCTGCAGCCCTTTCATTGAAGTCTGCTGAACCAAAAATGCACCGTTTTGCTTTTAAAAAAGTCCCTGACCCTTTCCAAAAAAATGCAGGGGCTGAAAAAAAATAGATGTGAACATGTCCAGTATTCTTTGCTGTGGCAATAAGACTTTTGTACCTTGTTTAATGAATGCTGCTACTCCACGGGATCTGAGGAGCCTGGGGCAATCTTAGCTGTGTGTCAAAGATAGGTAGGATTATTTTTCATTTAGCAGGTTTCCCATTAGGCTCTCCGCCATGCCTGTTATGTACTGGTGAGCGAGTCTAGCTCCATCCTTGGCCTATATCACCAGTTTATTGTTAGGTTCTAATGTCATCTCCTGCCGACCATTGTTGGGGTATTTCCCATGAACTTACCTGTTCAGTCATGCTGACTGTCAAATCCTGGTTTCTCTGCTGGACATAAGAGTCATTTTCACACGCTTGCAGGTTGAGGTTTTTAATTAATTTCTGAGTTCTTCCCTTTAGAAAGTAAAGTGATTTTTTCATATGTATATATATTTTTTAACTTTTGAACTTTGTAGTCCTTTAGCTGAATTTAATTAAAACAACAGGACAAGTTTGAACATGTACGTGTACAATACACACTCAGCTGGATTTAGGCTGACCGTAGACTTTATAGAGCCATAAGATGCACATTCGCAATCTGATTGTCTCACAATATCTCCTAGACCACTTTCTCCCCTTTAACAGGATTGTTCTATTTGTACAAACACTCTTACTTATGTCATGGGAGGAGAGAGGGAAACTACTTAACAGTAGCCCTGGTGTAGAGAAAATGAATAGTGAAATGGATTTCTACACAGCCCCCAAAGAATGCTCCTTCAGGGTTTCTGTTCCTTGTCCATAAGAATTGTAATGTTGCCCAGTTCAGCCAAAAAAGGCTGGAGCAGGTGACATCTAATGTTTAAGAGGATCCCTAGACATTAGGCAGACAGACATGCATATGTAATTTGTTCATTGAGCATTCTTTTTTGTATAGACTAGCTCCTAGGCATCCCATGCTCTTACCAAAAGCCATAAGCCACATAGGCTTGAAAGAAACCTGCCTGTTATTTTTTTATTTGACAAAATTCATGCTGTAGATGTCTCCCTCAAGTTCTTTAGTAGATAGGAGTTATATCTGTAGATAGCCAAAAATACCATAATTAGCACTTAAGGCCCGTACACACGTACCGATTGTCGGCCGTAAATATTCGGCCAACGTCCGATCGGCAGATTGTCGACTTGTTAGTATGATGCTTCCGACAACCGACTGCGACTTTTCGGCCGAACAAAATCTGGTGTGCAAGCTATAAAATTTTTGTAGGCCAACAAAGAACGGCCGATTGTTCGTCAGTCAGTACAGATTTCGGCCGACAAAAAGCAGATGAGCAAGACTGGGCATGCTCAGAGAAGAAAAAACACACGGAAAGTTAACCATCACATGACATCACTTCTGCAGTCGGTTGTTGTTGGCCGACAAAATTTGTGTGCAGTCTTTAGCACTTTTCAACCTACACGACAGCACCGGACAAAAGACGGCTGAACGGTCGGCCGACAATTGGTGCGTGTGTACGGGGCTTTAGTCTTGAAACTGTTGGGCTCAGAGAAAAAAATGTATTGGTGGTAGTTACCTTTAGAACAGTGAACAAACATACCCTTGGTGTATTGCATTTTAATAACTTAATGGGTTTTCTAAGGAAATTGTTTCATCAATAAATACACCCAAAATCTCACGCTAGTCCAGCTACACAGGAGTGGACTCACAGCAATTATAAGCAAAGTCATAGATTTACAGATGTCAGAATATTTGCCTAAAATTTATACTTGGCTAAAACGAGCAAGGTCAAAGCGACAAGAATTACCCACTTAAGGACCAGGCCTATTTCTGACACATGTTGTTTACAAGTTAAAATCAGTATTTTTTGCTAGAAAATTACTTAGAACCCCCAAACCTTATATTTTTTTTTATCAGAGACCCTAGAGAATAAAATGGAGATTGTTCCACTGTTTTATCCACATTTTTTATCCTCTATTTTATATGTGGTAGCGCCGACACCAACAATCTTGCACTTTTTTCACATTGTTCCACTGTATTTGCGCAGCGGTCGTACAAACGCAACTGGTTTGGAAAAAATACACTTTTTTAAATTGAAACATAATAAAACAGTAAAGTTAGCCAAATTTTTTTCTATAATGTGAAACATAATGTTACGCCAAGTAAATAGATACCCAACATGTCATGCTTCAAAATTGTGCACGCTCGTGGAATGGCGACAAACATTGGTACTTAACAATCTCCATAGGCGACTCTTTAAAAATGTCTACAGGTTACCAGTTTAGAGTCACAGAAGAGGTCTAGGGCTAGAATTATTGCTCTCGCTCTAACAATTGCGGCGATACCTCACATGTGTGGTTTGAACACTGTTTACATATGTGGGCGCAACTTGCGTATGCATTCGCTTCTGTGTGCGAACTCGGAGGGACAGGGTGCTTTAATTTTTTTTTTTACCTTCTATTTTTTATTTTACACTGTCCCTTTAATTTTTTTATCACTTTTATTCCTATTACAAGGAATGTAAATATCCCTTGTAACAGAAGCAAGCAAGACAGGTCCTCCTTAATGTGAGATCTGGGATCAAAAAGACCTAAAATCTACACTAAAAAGCAAACAAAAAAAAAGTCATTTTGGGCCCTTTAAGGCTGTTGGGAGGGAGCGCCGTATGATGTCGCTACGGTCACCCAAGGCCATAGAGTCGAGTGGGGGCCAGCTTGCCCTCACTCGACTTCCTGTCTAGGAGGGGAAAGAACCGGATTGTTTTCCCTCCAGTAAGCAGGGAAAATGACTGGGAAGCGGTGGGAGGGGGGAAGCACCTCTCCCGCCATCCATAAAAGTTATCCCGTGGCAAATCCGCCACTGGGATTATTTTTATGTGCAAGAGTCTGCCGCCTGCCCTGTAAAAGAAATAAAGAAAGATATTTGGTTAATGTGGTAAGCCAGTCAATTCAGCATTCATATCACCAAGCAGAACCTAAACCTACACCACTGGTGGAATTTCTGTAATTATCTTTGGAAAAATGTTTCCCAAACCAATCTTTAGATCTGCTGTGTAATGCATGGTTTCCAGTGACCTCCTAACAATTACAGGTGAAATAATGAACGTGTTTCCTTTACCAATTAACAAATCTGTATAGCAACATGAAGTCTGGAAAACAAACAGTACTCCTTAGGGAATGGTGTTAGGGAACACTGCTTTGGATTGAACTAGTTTCCACATTTGACTAATCCATACTAAAATATGAAATTGCTAATTATGTAACTTATGAAATAGTAAATAGTAAACAGTTGTGCAATATAACAAGAACATATTTTAGGCAAAATAGCTAAGAACAGATTGGCCTTTTTTTCATCTTGTAATGATTAAAACAAAAAAAAAATCTCCTTTATCCTCCACTATTTATCTTTTTTTAGTATTATTCCTTTTGTCTCATCTGTTTCACATAATCTGTTCTCTAAAAGTTATTTTTTTTGTTTTTGTTTTTGTTTTTTTGCAACTTTATTTTTGCAATAATTTGAATTCATTTTGCAATAAAATACAAAAGCTGCAAACTTAAAGATATTAAAAATGTTATTTAAAATTACATTCATGTGGTAAAACTTATGTGAGATTTTAATGATTGGCTTTACATACATTTACATTAGGTCAAGCTGCAAACAACGTAGAAGCAGACACGACCTCTGGGATACAAGGATACTGTGTATAAATGGACTAAAAACTGATAGAGGGCATATTTATAAAGTGGTGAATTTAAAGAATTAGTTCACCTTTTGACAAAAACTAATAAATGCACATTTTTTTGTAGATAAAAAAATGTGCAATTATTATTTTTTGTTTTGTAAAGATCACTGCAGATCTGTCAGTGTATCGATTTGCTCATACCTCATAAGAGGATGCCGATACATCCTGATAAAAAGATTCAATTAACAACCACAGCTTTTTTTTTATTTTTATTATGAAATACTGTATACAGCCCTCCTGCACTTGTGCATGGTTTACTATTGTAGATACCAGTTGAGCTTGTCCACCCTAAAATAAATGTGTGTTTAATACATATATATACAGTATATATATATAAAAAAGGTAGACAGAAAGCTTTAAAATGAAAGTTGGGTAGTGGACATATTCATTGAAGCTCTGCCATTTTTTCTTAGGTTAGCTAGGATGTATAAAGATAAAAATCTAACCTATACTTGTGAGAAAGATTTTCTCATTTTGCAGGGTCTTAAGTCTTTTCCTTTGCCTAATCTATAACTTGCAAAAATAAAAAATAAAAATAAATACTCTTTCTTGACTGTACAACATTATGGAGCATTTCAGAGTTATTCACTGTTGCACTTCAGAGATGGCCATATGCTGTTACATACTAGATTTTTCTAAAGGTATTTTTAGCAAAATACATTCAGAAAGTTACATGTGGATTTCTTAGTTGTTAACTTGAAAATATGTTAAAAGCTCATGAAGCTGTACATCTTCTGGGAATAGTTTTAATTCTACAGCCCATGATTAATCAATAGGCTGCCTGCCCAAAGGCATTACAGCAGAAACATGTGGGGGTTTTCTATTTTTATGGTAGGTTAGAAGCAAATGGTTTACTACAGGTGTTTTTGATACCTGAGACATATGAGCAGCACGCAATGGCCGTGGAGATCACCTTTTCACCTGGGAGGTGTGATAGTGTTACCATAATGGAATGTAATATGGAACATGAATTCTGAGAATATATTGTCTCCAGAGTCACCAGAGGGTTACTTGGCCTTGTGCTTTGTGCATTTCTTGAATCTTGTGCCAATAATTCACAGGTGCACACCATATGAGCAGGTGAAACTGTGATTGTGAAAGGTGAGGTATGAGCAGACTGTGTGGTTGGTGCACATGCTCCAATTCACTGCTCATAAAAGGCTTTTGTGCTTATAAATTATATTTATTATAATTATTTATGTATGCATGTTTGGCAAGATAAAATCAATCGCACATTCCAGGATCATATAAATGCGTATAAGTATGTATGTATGCTTGGAACTATTTTTGAAATTCTATTTGATAACATGAAAATGTTGCTTTTTGGAAGACATATAAGATGTTTTAATGATTTAAAGGAACCGCTGTTTGGTTCCGTTTAACCAACTTTACCAGAAGTTGACTAGCTGTCCTTGCTGCTATCCTCCAAGCACCACTTCATAGAGTTATATGTTCCATACCTTGCACTGGTTGGTGCCAAAACTCTTAAACAGCTGTATATAGGTGGCAATAAATGACACTATAATTAGATTTAACCTGTGCTATACAACCATGGGTCCAGATGTAGTCTTGGTCACAAGGACTTGAATAAATATAATCTTCGTGGTTTCCACTACCATTAAATGAGGCATGCCCCCCATGATTTTTTGGATTTGTGGTGAAAGTGAAAAGGCATACTATATCATGTATATTCAGCACATTTAGACCAGCACTCATACCACTTTCCCAGTATCCATGCCATGAGTATAGCGTACTCATTGCCCAGTTTTATTGTCACCAGTGAGATGTACATTCTGGCATGCACAGCTCATTCCCAGTATCCGTGTCACCAGTGAGATGCACTCTCCAGCACACATAGTCCACTCTCCATTGTCAATATCGCCACTAAGATGTACACTCCAGCACACACCGCTTGTTTCCTAGTATCCATGTCATCAGTGAGATGTACTTTCCACCACACATTCAGGGAAGCAGAGCAGCAAAAGCTCCACTTTGGGGTGGAACACCACTTTAATTGAGTCACCTATTGTTTCTGTCTGTCTGCTAGTATTGTGTCCACTTCACCTCATTTCCAAAGCTATTGTAGGATGTTTATGTGTCTATGTTTATGTTAGCTGTTCATTAGATGTACTGTTAGATGTACTGACAATATTACTGCTTAAAGTTTGCATTGTTTAGGATAATGTGATCAAGCTCTTATTTGATTTTGTGTGGTATATATTCTGTGTGAGTTTACAAAAGTAAATAAAGTCAGTTCCAGTTTGCATCTAATTTAGTGTTGTCTAGTTTTTGGGTGCAATTCTCAGCTAAAATACCTGGTTCCTGGTTCCAGAGTGAAGGAAGCTATATCTTGGTGGAGGCACCCATGTAGGGTGCCATGTGGCCTGTCACAATGGATTTATGAAAAAAACAACATTTTTAAAAAACAACACCTAGGTGGATACAGCATCGATCCAGTGCTGCATTTGTCCCCCCTGTGGCTCTTTGGTGCAAACTGAGTGATCAAACACAGTTGATTGCTCAGTTCTCCCCCTCTGCTGTGAGCAAAGAGGCGTGACTCTCAGCCAGCGGCTCTCTGCAATCCCCTCCAGTGCTCACTAGAGCACTAGACGGCTCAGGCTGTCAGCGGATTGCATGTTTCTGTCTCCAGCTAGCCTGGCAGCGGCGGGTGTGGGAGCTAGAGATGCCGCGGGTGTTACATCTCTGTACGGCAGGTCTGAGTGGGTTTTACACAGTGATCATCTCATCTCATCCATCGTGATGGCTGTCTGCCTATATGGCTTTTCCACATCACCCCTGCATTCAGCTTGCAAGATACCACTATGTAAGTGTATTTGAATAAAGTGCTATTGATTTTACATTCACAATTGCCCTCCCTTTGCTGTTTTTTTTTTTGTCAGCGTATCGCTGAGAGGCTGAGCCAGGTGCTGATCCATGCTTCTAGGTGGATCTCGACCATATGGTCGGGATTTTTTCAGAGCCTTGATTGGCTCTGTGACATCAGCCATCAGGGGCTGAAAACAGGTCACAGGAGTGCAGAACTAACTGTTCACACTTGTGCTTTAAGTTGCTGGGAGGATGCACGTAATGAAAAAGTGTTTGCTAAATTTGATGCGTGCATAAGCAGTGGTCATCTTGTCACAACACTGATTGAACCCTTATAGTCACATATATATTTGCTTTCAACTATATGTTAGAATTATAACCTTTAAGCCCCACAATACATTGTTTCATTAACTGCCTGCATACAATGGGATACAGACAAAGAGAATCAGTGCTATTATCTGTGCTAGAATGGTAGAAAAAGGTAAATCTGATTACAAATGTATGTACGACTGCAACAATATGACGAAGCTAATACCGTATGTGGTGCATCGGGACGCAACATATGAGGCATTCATTATTTTGTTTAGTTTTACATGTGATCCCCCCAATTCCTAATGCAATTCCAGAAATGATAAAGAAGCTTTAATTTACTCAAAATAAAGAGACAATTTAAGCTAGGTGTCAGTGAGTTTGATTCAGCTTTTTTTTTTTTCATTTTTAACCCACCCTTCTGCCAAGAGAATTAAAATGTCACCCTTGTAATTTACTAGAGGCTTGTCTCTGTAAAAGCCTACAGATGCTTCTAAAGGGAGCACCTGTTATATAGTTGGTACAACACTTGCCTGTGGAGTGGATTAATGATTGAACTGTCTGTCTTTGTTTTCCTGAACTCCTCTTTGTAATCTGTCATTCTTCAGTGCCTCAAGATCATTTCAAAAGACAAGCTTCAATTTTGATTCCCAGAAAAGATAACTCCTCCGCACAAAGTGAATTTGTCATAACAATATTAAAAGCGCTTCCAAGTGAAATCTTTAAAAATTATGCTTCTCACTGGTAAAGTTCACTTTTAAAAACATGCAGAAAAATAATAAATAATAAAGCACATTTACTTGGGTATTTATTTTTACCAACCAAGTTTAAAGAAGAGTAGTGGTTTGTAAATATGTGATGTGATTCATGCCTGAGAAGTCACATGCCATGTCACATGGCAATACTTTACACCTGAACTCAAGGAAATCCGGGAATCCTCCAATACCTGAAAAGGTAATTATATTGTTTATGGTCTGTATTTTAGATAGACAGGTTCAGTAGATGGCACTGGTGCCAGAATGGAGCAGCAGCAGCAATGGTTGTAGAGAAGTGGACACAGTACATTTGGCATTATATCCAGTGGTGCGCAAATTAGAGTGAGTACAGGTCAGCAAACCCAGCAACTAGTGGTGGGAACATAGTATTAGATGCAGCTACTAGTGGTGGGCAGGCGTATAGCCAGTAGTGGTGGGCAGCAATCTGGAAGGAACATTAGAAAAGGGAATTGAAATAGGTTGTGCACATAGAAAAGATAAAAAATAAGTACCTCCTACGTTGTCTTCCTTCTATATTTCATACCTACATATCTTAATTCTACCATGTTCTTTACTTTCCAAAAATGTGAACTGGACTAGACGTTTGTAAGCTTACGATGTACCTGTATTGCCCTTCTTACAATCTAAATAAAACATTATGGAAAAAAATAAAAATAAGTACCTTAATATGCTGAAAAATGTTTTCTGGAGTTACACAAGCAAATTCTATCCAAAGCTGGATCAGTCACAACCCCACCTATACAGGAGCCCAGGGCCCGGTGGGTTTCCAATGGGCAAATCATTGTCGACACTCCCACACCTTCAGTAACTCAATAAAAGATCTAGATCACAAATTTGGAACTTGTACTGTACTCATCCAGAAGTCCTGAAGGCAAGTTCTACAATTCCTAAAATAGGATCATTCTCACTGAAACAATCTTACAGAAAGCCTATTGAATGTAGCTAACTTCACCTAGCAAAAATATAACCACCCTTTTGATTGTGTTGTGCCTAAAATATCACTCTTCTCTGGATCAGGTGTCTTGTAACATCTTGCTACATGTTGGTAGTCTGTAGTAGTCCCTTGAAGCATGTCAGTGGTCTATATTTTTTTGTGGCAGTCTTTATAGCCTCCTAAATCATGATGGAGGTCTCTAGTAGCCTCTGGCAGAATGTTAAATGTCTCTCGTAGCCTCTTGCAACATGTTAGAGGTCTCTAGTAGTCACATACAGCAAATAAAAGGTATAATATTTTAGCAGCTTGTTGGAGGTCTCTAGCAGCTGTGTGCTGCGTGTTAGTAGTCTCTACTAATGCCTTGGAGCACCTTAAATGTCTTTAGAAGCTTCCTGGAGCTACTTGGTGGTCTCTTTCAGAAAGTCAGTGGTCTCTAGTAGTCTCTTTGACAATGCTTGTTGCCAATAAAGTTCTCTCATAGCATATTACCTGTCATTTTAAATGGGTATTTGTCTAGGTTTCCTTTATTCTACCACAGCGATTTTAATTTAGTCTTATTTCAGTAAAGCAATGCTTATTTAACTATTTTTACTGTATCTAGGCACTAGGCCAAATCCTATCAACCCTGTAGCATGGAATTTGTTTTTTAAGGAAAACTATTATGATTAGGGTTTGAGTAATCTGGACAGTGGTTTGCGGGAGTTTGGGGAACCAAGCTGGAAGTCTGCAAACCTGGAACATTATGAACCCTATAGAAGTTGAATCTTGATATTATTTCTGGCATTTTTTTAAGGTTAACGTGCAAGTGAAAAAATGATATGAGTAGCTAGGTACTGCCCTGGCATTTAAAAAACCTCTCAGTGGGGAGAGCTTCTTTTATTGTGGTTTAAAGGGCAACAATGAAAAATGCACAAATTATTTTAATAACTTCACATTCGTTGAAGTTAATCCTTTAAAAGTCAAATTCTTCCACCATGAATTGATAAATGCCAGGCCAGCTGGTATTTATAAACAAATTGGAGAATATTTGTTACAGATGACATCATTGACCAAATGCTGTCATGACTATATTTGATCAATGACATCATCCATGATCCTGGCTGGTTTGATTGTAAACAGAAGCTGGCAGAGATTTGCTAGTGAAAAACACTATATATTGACAGTATAGGCCCCTGGTGTCCAACCTGCAGCCCAGGGGCCACATGTGACTCTTTGGTACTTGTTGTGAGGCCCTTGGACAACAGCAGTTCATAGTGGAAGTAGGATCATTGACTTGTAAAGGGATTTAGGAGTGATCCTTACTAGCCTCATGTGACATTTTCCCAGTCTCTCACTGTCTTCTGCAGCATGTTTCCAGTCTCCAACCAAACCTGTAGCTTATTTGCTGTTTGTGAATATTATGTGCCAATCCTTTGGTGATGTCAGAGGCCACAGCAGAGGCCCACTATATCTGATAAGTTGACAACCACTGGTATTGATAGACCATAAGGTGACAAAAACGTTTGCTCCTTGTTCTTGTGAATATTTTCTGGCACTGATAATTAGCGTTAGGATCATAGTGACTGTAGTGTACCTAGTACTAGAGAACAATTCTTTTTAAAGAATATGTAAAGCTGATAATTAATTATAATATCTGCTAACACATGCTAATATGTTAAAAAATATCTGTTAAAAATACATATTGTAGATTGATTGATGCATACATTAGCAAAATTAGATCACAGCAGAACAAGTAAATGCAGGCTCAGTTTCTATACCTGTATCAGATCCCATTTTATATGCTAAAAAAAGGCAGGAATTTCATTCATCCATAATTTAAAGCTAGCACTTAGTTCTGTTTCTGGTTCAGAGACAAGGGAGAGGTGGACACACATGAATACCATAGATATGTTTGCAATTAGGGACCTTCTGTTTCCACAGTTGTTTGTAGAAGATGGGTCTATGATCAAGGATAAACAAAGGTAATGCATGCATGTCCGCTTTGTTATTTTACTAGCAATCTTGGGCACCCTTTTAGGTAAATTGCTATATGCATGCCTTATTTGTAATGTGAGCAGTTTTTATGAGGGGAAGGGGAGTGTACTATTTGTGATATAATAAAATCATTTAAAACTATACTGCACTATCGGCACCCCTTATTTGTTTTAATTCCCCTCCTATATATTGGTCACATGATATGGCTGAGAACTGACAGATGTATATCCACTATCCATGTGAGTATCATCTTGTGTGGGAGATTCCAGCCATTTACAGGGATAGAGGAGGAGGATTTTGAAACGGAGAGGAGAGAAAAGCAGATATAATTAAGCGCAGAATCCTGGTAACATTCGGTGAGTGGCCATTGTCATGGGGAGAGCACAGACGGTGTGGTGGAGGTGTTTTGCAGTCCATTAGGAGCAATCACTTTGAGCACTGGGAATTCTTGGCTTAACCGTTTATTGTGCAAAGATTAACCCTACATGACTCACTAAGAAAGTTTATATACTGAATATTGTATATTTGTATGGACAAATACTATCAGGATTTATGCACTGAAATTATCTTCTCAGGTTGCAATAAGAGATTATGCAGTTTGTTTTGGGACTTTAAGCGCTGCTGAATGTTATTATTACTCAGGTGTATCTTTGAGCACAATAGTGTTCATTACATTTTATTACATGTTTGAATTTGCACAGCGGCTGTTCAATTTTTGAAATAGTATTAATTGGTATTGTTTTTATTACTTATTCATTTTGAGAGTTGGTCATAATTTGCGAAACATCTATTGGAACTTAAGCGCTGGGTAATCGTTTGCCGGTTTTTCAGTCTAGCAACCACCTCACTTATATTCGAATATAGTTGATAATATTGGTTAACCACTTTAGCCCCGGAAGATTTGCTTGCTCAATGACCAGGCCACTTTTTTCAACTTGGCACTGCGTGACTTTAACTGACAATTGCGTGGTCATGCAATACTGTACCCAAACAAAATTTACATCCTTTTTTTCTCACAAACACAGCTTTCTTTTGGTGGTATTTGATCACCTCTGCACATTTTATTTTTTTGCGATATTAATAAAAAAAGAGCAAAAATTTTGTGAAAAAAAAATTGACATTTTCTTTCTACTTTGACAGTTAAAAAATATCCAATATATTCAAATTTTGTCAAATATTTAGGCCAAAATGTATTTAGCTACATGTCTTTGGCAAAAAAATTCCCAATGAATGTATTTTTATCCACTTTAAGACCGGAAGATTACCCCCTTCCTAAACCAGGCCATATTTTATGATCCGGCACTGCGTTACTTTAACGAAAAATTGTGCGATGCTGTACCCAAATGAAATTGACGTCCTTTTTTCTCCACAAATAGAGCTTTCTTTTGGTGGTATTTGATCACCTGTGCGATTTTTAATTTTTGAAAATATTTTGATAAATAACATCCAAAAAAATGTATAAATCAAAATTTTTTAACATTTTAGGCCAATTTGTTTTCTGCTACATATTTTTGGTAAAAAAATCGCAATAAACGTATTTTGATTGGTTTGCGCAAAAGTTATCGCGTTTACTAACTACGGGAAAGATTTGTCATTTTTATTGTTTTTTTTTTTTTTTTTACTAGAAATGGCAGCGATCTGTGATTTTTTGCAGGACTGCCACATTGTGGCGGACAGATCGGACCCCGAACTGACATTTTTTACACTTTTGGGGGGACCAGTGACATTACTACAGTAATCAGCGCTAAAAATATGCACTGTAATAATGACACTGACAGGGAAGGGGCTAACACTGTTGGTGATCAAGGGGTTAAATGTATGCCTCATTACTGACGTGTGTGAGGGGAGGGGGTTCTGTGACAGAGACAGAGATCGCAGGTTCAGCTATGTTGAATCCTGTGATCTCCTCCTGTCTGTCACAGAGAAGATCCGCCTGCTTTGTTTACACAAGCAGGTGGATTTTCTCACTCTTTCCTCGATGATCGGGGAAGAGAGGCACCTACGTCGCTGGACACAGGGCTGCCACTGTGCCACAGTAGCAGCACAGTGAGCAGTCCTAAAGTGGTTAAATTACAATAGTTAACTTTTGCGCGATCCGTCGCGTGACGTTCTCTGTGTGGGGGTAACCTTTTTTACAGTCTATGGGGGTGAGGCAGTTTCAGCTACTGTACACTACCAAGCCTGTCATTTATTTTAGTAAAAATATGCTGGGTGTAACATGGATTTTCTTCTTATTTAACATGTATGCATAGACATTTCATGAAACATTAGGTCATGAATATTTAATTTAAGTCATGGAATTGTATTGGTAAAAATGTTTGTGAACCCTGTATAGGGGAGGAGTTGAGGGAGGGTTAACCCATACATATGCTGCCATGGAGTCTGTCAGGAAAGAATACATTTTGATCAGTCACTGTAAATAGAGAAGAAAGATGTACAGTGGCTACCATAGCAATTAGGTGACCTGGAATCAGGATATCTGAGTCCCGATTGTTAGTACAGGGCCCAGTGCTCTCGGTGAGACCCCCGTATCTGTGGTAGGAGCGCCCCGTGCAGCACGTTGCTAGCACAATGGGAGAAACACATATATGCAGCCCCACATAAAAAAGCCCAGTACAGTGAGGCTGCATATATGTGCTACGTCAGTGTGAAGGGGTCAAAAGCAAAAAGGCAGGTAGAGGGTAAAAGTTTAATCTTCAGTATTAAAAAACAAAACTGTGGCGCTAAGACCCTTAATGAATGACAGTCCCACTTAAGGATGTGTAAAAAGCAATAAAAAGGCAGTCCATGTGTGTCCGTCTCCACATAAAGAAGTAATTCTCGAGCAGAAAACCACCACCAGAAAGCACTCCAACACCAGTACTTCTTACCAAAAGTGATTGATCTCCATCACAGAGATCAAAAGTAGCGCATAACTGGAAATCATGAAGGCTTCTCCAATGCGGTCATAAGGGGTGGGCCGTAGTTAAAGCGGAGTTCCAGCCATTTACTCACCTGTCCAACGGTCCAGCGATGCGGCCGCCGGAAGCCTCGATCCTCTCCCTCGGGGCCGGCATCACTGCTGTGGGCACCCGGCTGTTACAGTTTGCGGCTTCACAGCCGGGTACCCACTGCGCATGCGCGAGTCGCGCTGCGCGCTGTGATTGGCCGGCAATCTTCTGGGACCTCTGACGTGTCCCAGAAGATTGCAAGGAGGGAGGGGGAGAGGAGAACTTCCGCTCAGGGCGCCGCGGCGCTCCGAGCGGAAGTGGGAGCGGGTACCTGTCAAAACTAGGTACCCGCTCCCCCCCCCAAAAAATGACATGCCAAATGTGGCATGTCGGGGGGTCAGGACTCCCTAAAGCGGAAGTTCCACTTTTGGGTGGAACTCTGCTTTAAATTAGGGGGTGCATGAGTTTAGTCGGCAGCATGAAACCTAAATACACCACTGATTGGAGCAGGATGATTTGGAGGTTCTCCCCCAGGATGACGCTCTTATAGCAGTAAGGTGAGAGGCTTATGATGATCACATAGGTGTCACAACACAGATTCTGTGGCTCCTCCTTGCCATACGGCAATAGGATCAATAAGGCTTTGTGGGGTTCCGTTGCCCCAGGTGAACGCTGCACCTCAATCCTGCGATCCCCCTCACTGTCAACGTCAGAGCATCGAGACTTCTAGCAGGTTGCAGATCTCTTCACAACA
This sequence comes from Pelophylax lessonae, assembly GCF_965119305.1. Taxonomy (NCBI): domain Eukaryota; kingdom Metazoa; phylum Chordata; class Amphibia; order Anura; family Ranidae; genus Pelophylax; species Pelophylax lessonae. The sequence goes on along the minus strand of NC_138768.1, from coordinate 536,357,993 downwards.
GATAGAAAAACTTCCATCTGTGTGAAGAGATCTGCAACCTGCTAGAAGTCTCGATGCTCTGACGTTGACAGTGAGGGGGATCGCAGGATTGAGGTGCAGCGTTCACCTGGGGCAACGGAACCCCACAAAGCCTTATTGATCCTATTGCCGTATGGCAAGGAGGAGCCACAGAATCTGTGTTGTGACACCTATGTGATCATCATAAGCCTCTCACCTTACTGCTTTAAGAGCGTCATCCTGGGGGAGAACCTCCAAATCATCCTGCTCCAATCAGTGGCGTATTTAGGTTTCGTGCTGCCGACTAAACTCATGCACCCCCTAATTTAACTACGGCCCACCCCTTATGACCGCATTGGAGAAGCCTTCATGATTTCCAGTTATGCGCTTTTGATCTCTGTGATGGAGATCAATCACTTTTGGTAAGAAGTACTGGTGTTGGAGTGCTTTCTGGTGGTGGTTTTCTGCTCGAGAATTACTTCTTTATGTGGAGACGGACACACATGGACTGCCTTTTTATTGCTTTTTACACATCCTTAAGTGGGACTGTCATTCATTAAGGGTCTTAGCGCCACAGTTTTGTTTTTTATTTCTTTTAATCTGCTACATTTCAGATTAGTGTGGCTGCTGTACCCACTACTGTACATTTGCTGTTTTTACAGTTTTTTACCTTAATGCGCAGCAATTTTATGTTTTTAATCTTCAGTATTGCCTATGATCTGCAGCTGATCTTTTCCCAATTGCAGACTTACTTTGCCTTTGTTCTGCACTGTGACTTGGTGTGGAGAAAGCCATCTTGATATGGAGGAAGCCAGCTTGGTAGAGTCTATGCTTTTCTTGCTGCTCCCCTCTCCTCCTTTCTCCAGAAGTAGGGATATACTTGCACTGCAGGTCCTTAGGTACTGTTTTCATTCTAAATAAGAGAACAGTCACATCACCAATTTTTATTACAAATTCATTGAGATTAGCTGCACATATAGAGCTATTAGGTTCAAGGCATAGCAGTGCCAAAGCACACAAAGTGCATTGCTGTTTTTTAGAATACATTTAAGAAAAAAAGTTACATTTATGGCATTTTACGATATGAAAATAATCTTTTGTTTGTGATAATCCTTGTTCAGGCTCCTGTCCCCAGTCTTTTCTTGGCCTAGAGTAGTTCAATTGTTTACCTTATAAATCACTATACAGTATGTTGGCTTCCTGATCCTTGTGTTATAAATGATAAGTTATTTGTTAATATCTGTCTGTGTGCTATAATAATTCTTGTAACAAGAGAAGTCCACATTTCAAACCATGTTTCATGTTACACCCATATTTATGGTGTGACATGAAACATGGTCACGGGATGCAAGCCCCCCCCCCCACCCCACCCACCTCTAAACTGACTCCTCCCCTTACAGAATGCAAGGGTTCTTCCCCAGTTGGCTCCTGTCATTTTTCTAAATCAACAATTTGTGAATGAAAAAATGATGGCGGAGGGACAAGCCGTTCTCAATGGAGCACAAGTGTAGTGATCAGTGATCTCACCAAATTTGTAGTCCATTGATACTTTCTCAATCCCCAAAACGAAATATCTGTCCCTCAATACTAGCCTGCTGCTGGAGAAGTAGTCTGCATTACCCACTGATTGCAGTTGCAATGCTTTGCAGGCTCCAATGCAAAGAAATAATGACTGCACATATTTATTCCTTCATTATTTTTTTGCAAAATGTGTGGCTTTAAGCATGCAATAATAATCTAAGTTGTTCTCTGTCAACACATGACTTTGTTGCGGGTACTTAGAGTTCCTTCAGGTGATTGTTGTTTCAGCTTCTGGTGCAGTCACAGGTGGTGGAGAGAAAGGGAATGCTAAGTGCTGTTAACCCTTCTTTTGTTCTGATGAACTAGCACATCTAGATTAATAGCACTTCTTGATCTCTCAAGTGGAGAGAAAAACATATGTTTGAACAGAAAAGATACGAAAATCTCAGCAAGAATGCAAATAGGTTTATGCTAAATGGAATCTTCTTTTTCTAACAGAACAATTAAGCTACAGATGTGTAATCCTGTTTTAGAAACCCTATAGCCAACTATAGAAACCAGTAATGCTGCTAGTTGAGCATCTTATGACTGCCAAAATAGTCAAATGAAGAGCAGAGAGCAGAGTAATTTAATGAGTAGAATTGCAAAGAATGTTGATAGACTCAGTAGTCAATGTTACTTCATGGGGTCTATTTACAAAGTAGCAAATTTGATTTTCATTGCTGGACTCACTAATATTTAAAACATATGCACCCAGAAGGTTCTCCACCAGGGAATTTTTGTGAAAAGTTACATTCTCTGCTTTTTTTTTTTTTTTTTTTTTTAAATAGACCCCTATATGTACATCTGATTATTTAACTGGATCCTATACCATTGCAGACAAAAAGGTGCTGGATTCACACCACTTCAATGTGTTTTGTCTTTTTTTCATGGGGGGGAGGGGGGTGGAGGCAGCAAGAAATTAGTTTTTTGCATACCGATGTAAGCTCTGCTTTAATTTTAGCTGTATTTGTAGTGTCTGATTTTTTTGCTTATGTTCTTTTTCAGTCTATTATCTTTATCCGGGACAAAAATTCACATGGACAAGAACTGTCTGGCTATATTGATTTCGCTCATCGGCTAAAGACTGAAGACTTTGAATTGTACTTCAGTGGGAAAAAAAAGCTTCTTCCACGTCCAACTGACTTAAGGTACTAATTATGATAAACTACAGACATTTCTTTAATGCAGAATTGACATTAAAGTGAAACTCAAGGCAAATCTCTAAATACAAAATTACATTTTATACCTGAATATTGTAACTACTATATATCAGCAAGTACAATTCTTGGCATGAATGAGTACAACCCAATAGATTTGTCAGAAAACTGTTACTTCAATTTCAGAATCAACATTTTCCATGGGACTCTATAATACAAAATCCTCCCACAAATGCGACCCATTGATTGCAATCAAGATTTGTTAATCTGCACAAAAAAAGTATTTTTCCTAACAAATTCATTTAAAACCATGTTGCAAAAATGAATACATCCCAATGAAAGTCTTGGGAGCAAAGATACATTTTAGACAACACAATCCTTATTAACACAATTTAAATACAGGGTGAGTCTAATTATTCATTAAACAGGTGTCCAGCAGACAATTAGTTATAAAAGGGTGTTACTTAACAAAGAAAAAACCTTCCCATTTCATGCTGTCAGCAATGACACCACATGGAAGAGAAATGTCACAAGACCTGAGAGAAAATTATTTATTTACACAAGAAAGGTAAAGGCTATAAGAAGATCAGCAAAGCTTTACCAATCAGAATACTGTAGCAAAAGTGATACAAAAATGTTTCAAAGATGGAACTGCAACCATCTCATAGAGCTATCCAGGCCATCCAGGGAAGTTAACACCTGGTATGGTTATGAGTAAGCAACTTATTGTGTCGTGAAACGCGTCAACCTTTTACCTGTCCCATGTCTTATCAGTCCTGTATTGATGCCTGTGATGAAGATTAAATTACTCCTATATTTGATTTCAACTTTCGGTGTGCGGTCACCACTTTTTGATGTTTCAAGTTAACACCTCCACAGGAGCGTCTTCTGATGAGAAGGGTTGAAGAAAATTGCCATGCAAGTTCACTGTAGTTAGCTAAATAAGTAGAAAGCCAAACTGGAGTGATCGTTTCTAGTGACACAATACGGCGTACACTGCAGAGGAATGGAATGCATGGGTGTCGTCCACAAAGAAAGTCTCTCCTAAAAGCCTGTGCACAAAAAAGTCCGCCTAGAATCTGCCAGGGCCCATACTGAAAAAGAAGACCACTGGGACTCTGTACTCTGGATTGATAAGACCAAGATAAATTTTGTGGAACTGATGGCTTAAAAACTGTATGGCGTCGCAAAGTTGAGAGTACAAACCAAAATGCATGGTGCCTACAGTGAAACATAGTGGTGACAGTGTCCTTCTTTGGGGCTGCATGAGTGCTGCTGGTGTTGGGGAGCTGCATTTTATTGATGGTATCATGATTTCACAGATGTACTGCTTGATATTGAAAGAGAAGGTGCTACCATCACGCTGTGCCCTTGGTCTTCATACACTTTTCCAACATGACAATGACCCAAAACACAAATCTAAGGCCACTGTGGCATTTCTGAAGAAGAACAGGGTGAAAGGGATTCAGTGGCCAAGTATGTCTCCTGATCTGAACCCAATTGAAGACCTATGGGGAATTCTGAAGAGACACATTGAGCATCACTCTCCATCCAGCATCCAGGCTCTAAAAGAGGTCATTCTTGAAGAATGGAAAAAAAAGATGCTGCAATATGTCGCCAACTTGTTCTTTCCATGCCTAGAAGACTTGGTGCTGTCCTTGCAAATCATGGAGGTCATACAAAATACTAGATTTAGTAGTTTTTGTTGTTGGGTGTAGTCATTTTTTCATCAACTAATTTGAGTTAAACTGAAGATTTTGTTATCTAAATTATATTATTAACCTTACTTTCATATAATGAGCTAAACCAATTTCTATAAAACTCGGTTTTGTCAACAGCAACTTCACACCTCCACAAGGACGCAACCCCAAACTGGACACCTATATTGACAGCTTCAGACTGCGAGTTACATCCCTGATATCCACCCAGCAAAAGAAAATTGTATACAACCTTTCACCACTGGAGCGAAGAGCTGTACACAATTTGTGCAATAATCAGGCCATCACCATCAAACCAGCAGATAAAGGGGGAGCAGTCGTTGTGATGGATACAAACAAATATATACAAGAAGGCCAGATGCAGCTGGCAAATACTACTTACTATAAAAAACTGGATTATGATCCAACCCAGGATTTTACTAAGCAATTAAAAGGTCTCATTAAAACTACACCAACCCACCTACATTCAGAACTTATCAATGCTATTCTGGATAATCCAGAAATTGGGGACTTCTACATGCTGCCCAAGATTCACAAACCAGGAAATCCAGGCAGACCCATCATAACATGTATGAATACACTTACCGAACATATCTCAGGCCTTGTAGAAAATATTTTAAAACCATTAGTCATGAATACTGCGAGTTTCCTTCAAGACACAACTGACTTTCTTAACAAGCTTAACAATATACAACAATTACCACCAAATACACTTCTAGTCACTATGGATGTAGAATCGCTGTATAGTAACATCCCTCACAAGGGTGGATTGGCTGCATGTCACAGATTCTTATCATACTCACCAAACCACAAATACAGTGCTGAGGATGTTACACAGCTCATCAAATTCATTCTCACACACAACTACTTCACTTTCAATAACGACATCTATCTCCAGTGTATGGGTACTGCTATGGGAAGTAAAATGGCACCCCAGTATGCAAACTTATTTATGGCTGTTCTGGAGGACAAATTCCTGAACAGCATACAACATAAGCCATACAGATATTATCGCTATATTGATGATATTTTCATCATATGGACAGAAGATGAGGAAAATCTCAAACAATTTTTTCATTGATCAACACCTTACACCCATCAATCAAACTTAAAATGGATTATTCTAGCAGGCATATCAACTTCCTAGACACCACAGTATACATCAGGGATGACAAGCTTCATACTTCAATATACAGGAAACTGACTGACCGATGCAGCTATCTCCACAGTTCCAGTTTTCACCCCCAGCACACTAAACGGGCCATCATACACAGCCAGGCCATCAGATACCACCGAATATGTTCAGACCCAGAAGACAGAGATAAACATTTCAGAACACTAGCAAACTCCTTCCGTAAGAAAGTTTACAAAAACATAACCATCAACACCAGCATAAACACAGCCTTAAAAATCTTCTCCAATACAAAGAGAAAAAAACAAATAATCGTGTACCTCTAGTCACCACATACAATCCAGAACTAAAAGGGATAAGAAAGATAATCAAAGATTTACAACCCATCATAACAGAGGATGAAACTCTGAAAGGAATATTCCAACAACCTCCAATACTGGCTTTCAGACAACCACCCAACCTCAGACATAAACTAATCAGCAGGAAACTTCATTCTGATTATGAAGTCACAAATAATGGGAGCAAACCCTGCCATAAAAAGCTGCAAACTGTGCAACCAGATCAATCTGTCTAAAAGTGTCACACACACAAATGGGACCTTTAATATAACAGGATCATACAACTGCACCTCCAGTAATGTTGTGTACCTCATCCAATGCAAAAGATGTAGCAAAGGATCTTATGTAGGCGAAACAGGACAGAAGTTGCAAGCGAGGATGAATTTGCACAGACATACCATCAAGGAACATAAAGAAGATAGTTTCTGCACACCTGTGGGACATCATTTTTCACAACCGGACCACACTATAGAAGACTAGGGATGATCAAACTTTTGAAAAGTTCGGTTCGGCCAGAACATCCGAACACCCGAAAGTTCGGCCCGGATTTCTGAACCCCATTGAAATCAATGGGACCCGAACTTGGGTAATCAAAAAACACAATTTTAAAGCCCTAAAACCCAATAAATGCCCCTAAAAAGTGCATAGGGTTCTGGGTCATGCCCCAGGGACTATTAATCACACAAAAAAAAGTTCTTAAAAATTGTCATTTTTGATAGAGAGCCAATTATTGAAAAAAAAAGAGATTTTAAAAAGTGTACCTGTGAAGTTTCAGCTCTGTAGCATGTCCAGAAGCAGAAAAAAAGAGATCGTTTGTATTTTGTCACTTTCAGAGCACCAATATGGCTCCGCTCCAGTCAGCATTTTTTTTTGCTGCAGGCATTAATAGTGCTTTTTTGAGGACATGTTTGGAGGCAGGCATGACATCTGAACATGTCTATAGGGGTATATATACATACACCCATGTCTGTATATATACACCTGCACATATATAGGTGTTAAAGGAGCAGAACACTATACTTTTGCTAATTAAATAATTTGAACTAATATGGCTAGGCTACTAACACCTATATATGTGTAAATGTAAAATACATATCAGTGTGTGTGTATATATATACCCCTATACAGAAGTTCAGATGTTTTGCCTGCCTCCAAAGAACCCAAAAAAAATGCCCAAAAAAATGCCAGCGCCAATAAAAATGCCCAGGTTTGTTCTTGCAGGCATTTTTTTGGGCATTTTTTTTGGGTTCTTTGGAGGCAGGCATGACATCTGAACTTCTGTATAGGGGTATATATACACATCTACACATTATATAGGTGTGAAAGTAGCACAACACTATACTTTTGCTAATGAAATAATTTGCACTAATATGGCTAGGCTCCTAACACACCTATATATGTGTAAGTGTAATATACATATAAGTGTGTGTGTGTGTATATATGTATACCCCTATACAGAAGTTCAGATGTTTTGCCTGCCTCCAAAAAACCCCCAAAAAAAATGCCAGCGCCAAAAAAAAAATACCCAGGTTTGTTCTTGCAGGCATTTTTTTGGGCATTTTTTTGGGGTTCTTTGGAGGCAGGCAAAACATCTGAACTTCTGTATAGGGGTATATATATATATACACACACACACTGATATGTATATTACACTTACATATATATAGGTGTTGGGAGCGTAACCAGCAAAAGTATAGTGTTCTGCTCCTTTAACACCTATATATGTGCAGGTGTAGTATATATACAGACATGGGTGTGTATATATACCCCCTATAGACATGTTCAGATGTCATGCCTGACTCCAAACATGTCCTCAAAAAAAGCACTAGCAATGCCTGCAGCATAAAGAATGCTGACGGGAGCGAAGCCATATTCCTGCAGCGAAAGTGACTTCAGAGAAACTAGCTTTTCTCTATAGCGGTCACCCTGACATGAAAGGGTTTGGTCACCCTGCCATAGCAGTCAGAGTCAGTTCACCCTACACTACATTAAGGTCACCCTGGCACTTAACACTTTCCCTACAGAAACTAATTTTTTGCATCGAACTAAAGTGTAAAGGAGCACTCTAACTACACTAGATATCCCTTTCCTCACACTAATAAATGCTAAATGACACTTTTGAAGCACATTTAACAGAACTGCTTCCATTCTCTTCCATGTCCCTGTATTACAATGCTAGGAATTTGCCGGGGCTATCTTATATACTGGGGGGCGTATTCACTAATGATTGGTCTAGGGACCCCCTAGTCACTCCAATCACATTCCTAGCATTCTCCTGCCCCTCATTTGGCTTTTACTGATGGTTCTGGTCCAATCACAGGCTTTTAAAGCCCATTTCCTGAACCATTGCATTTTGGTCGGTTCTGGTTGCCGAATTCCGAACTTTTTGGACAAAAAGTTCTAAATTCGGCCGAACCTCGAACAGCCAATGTTCGGGTCGAACCGATGGTCGACCCGAACCGTTCGATCATCCCTATAGAAGACCTCAATGTTTTAGTTCTTAAAGGGAATTTCAGAACTATCCAGGAAAGGAAAACTTTTGAATTAAGAATGATACTTCTTTTTGACACAAAAAAATAACGGCTTAAATTTAGATATGGGTTTCCTTACTCATTATCCTACAGTTTTACGACCCCCTCTGTGACTAACCCCCCCACCTCCCCCTCTGTCTTCAGCTTTCCCTCTGTCTTATCTCACTAACTATGCTAGTTTTATTACCATTGCCAGTTAAATTTGTTTATGTTTGTTTGGTTTTCTCTTTTTTTTCCTTTGGCTTAGAGATTGTGTGTTTTTTTACCATCCTGCTAAACATTTTGTTAATCAGTACTGCTTGGATCTTGATGAAGGGGACATACCCCGAAAGCTTGTGCTGAAAAATTGTATGTTAGTGCAAATAAAAAAAGTATCACGGACAGTACTCAATTGTCTCTGTCGCAAGTGCACTAATACGGCTACAATGACCTCAGTCAAAATTTTGGAAACTATTCTTGTGTTCATTGAGATATTAATTAAAATCTTACTTTTTAAAAGGGGTGTACTCCTTTATGCTGATCACTGTAAATCTGTAAAATAACCTGCCTCACTGCTCCTGTTTAGTACTACCTTGCAGGACAACAAAATTAATCTCCAGTTTCTACTGCTATATTTATCCTCAAGAAGCAATAAGCATTATGACACTCACATGACTGCTTTGACATCCTCATACAATGTCTGTTTAAGGAAACATCTTGAATAAAGATGAGTGATCAGTTATGGTTCAGATGAATTTTTTTTAAATTTGCAAACCTTCTTAATGCAGAACCAAAGGTCCAATTGAAGTCCATAGGAACCTGAACCAGCCTCCATACGATTGTGTTTTAGAGGGCAGTGACTGCTGCAAAATTTTTCAGAATGGTTTGGGAAGCTCCTGGCAGCACTGCTTTATAAGATGATAAGGCCAAAAAACAGCATGAGCCAAAAATTCTAGCAAGGATACAAAGTTAGAAGGGTGGGACATGAGGCAGTGGCAATCAAGCTAAGGGTCCCAGAAAACAGCAGAAGCAAACACTCTATATCAGTGATGGCGAACCTTGGCACCCCAGATGTTTTGGAACTACATTTCCCATGATGTTAATGCACTCTGCAGTGTAGTTGAGCATCATGGGAAATGTAGTTCCAAAACATCTGAGGTGCCAAGGTTCACCATCACTGCTCTATATGATAGAAGCAGCCTTTGGTCCCTTTCTCCTAGAAGTCATTTGGGAATCTAAGATGCCAAAAATAGCACTGGAATTTGAATTTGGCTTAAAATTAATTTAATTTAGTCAGAATTTAGCATCATGCGAATTTCAGAATCAAACCTACTCTTTAGGTGTCCAGCAGTGGGGCTTTAGTTATGGCTCTATGTAGTATCCCTATATAAAACTCATAGCTTTGCCCTTGCAAGCATGTCTTTTTATTCTATTTTTCGCTATAGCAATGGTTTATTACTGCTTTATGTTTTGTGTTCCTGTATAAGAATGTTAATATCTATAGACCACAGTGTAATTAGCCCTGGCACGTGGACATTTGACTTTTTCAAGGTTATAAGTTATCTATTATTTCACTTTCAACAATTTCATTTTTTAGGGCTATAATATGTAACTGTAGCCAAAGCAGATGTTGTGCCTGCTATGTTAACTTGTTCAGATGAATCCATATTACAGCAAATGAAATCCTTTGTAGTTATTGAAACCCTTACTTATTTGCATTGCCAAGATATGCAGTGACCAGCGGCTTTAGCCAAAGTTAAGGTGGTCTTTAATTGTGGTTGCGGTTTTAAAGGATTTAAATACAGTATTGGCTGCACTCTCTGAACCTCAGCTATGCAAGCCACAATATTTTCAGCTATCTTGAACTGTTTTATTACGGACAAGAGATTTTAACTAGATTTAGATCACATTCCAGATGTATTATATTTTATTGTGCTGAAGTTTAAAAAAATAAAGTCTGAATATAATAACTACAGTATTTGTATACCATTAAAAATGCTACATGTAAATATATGATCCAAAGCTTCTGTATATATTTGTGGTACCAGATAATGCATGTGTCTGAAAAAGTAAACAAGATAGCTTTTTATCATTTTTTCTACCATAAGTGAAGCCTTGGGCTCTAGGATAAAGATATATGAAAAATATAAAAAAAAAAAAAAAAAGATTTTTACAGCCTACATCATAAAATAGTTTAGAGCAATTTCACACTGGTGTGTCTTTGCTGCATTTTTACATTGTGAAAAACGCAATAAAATATTTCCCTTGGCCTCTTAACACCACTACGCTGCGGGTGCTGTGCTTTTAAAAAAGTCCTGCATGCTGTATCTTTGGTGCGCTTTTAAAAATTGCACCAAAAATGCAGCTCCCCATTAAAATGAATAGAAAACGCATAAAAATGCATTGCAGTTGCGTTTTTGGTGCGCTTTTTGAGTCACATGTTTGTGTTTTGTAGGTGCATGCCAACCAGAAAACACAACCAGAAATGCATCTAAAACTCATTTTTAACTTGTTTTTTTTTTTCAATAGAGCCGTACGAAAGCACCCTTATTCATTGGCAGGGATCTCCAAACTATGGCCCTCCAGCTGTTGTGGAACTACACATTCCATGAGGCATTGTAAAACTCTGTCAATCACAGACATGACTAGGCATGATGGGAATTGTAGTTCCTGAACAACTGGAGGACCATTGTTTGGATACCCTTGTTCTAGAGAAGGGGTGTCAAACTCAATTTCATTGTGGGCCGCATCAGCATTATGGTTGCCCTCAAAGGGCTAGTTATATCTGTAACATTAGATGTCCAGAGCACCCCACGCCCCCTTACGACCTTACATGAGATGTCAATAGCCTCCCCCCACCATCAGAAGTCAAGAGTCACCCACCCTTCCTTACATCACAATGCACCCCCTTACCTTGAGGTGCTGCCTGGAAGAAGATGCGGGTGGATCTGGGAAGAAGTGCAGGGTCTGGAGGAGAACCAGAGGAGGGCTGGAGTCAGCTTCCAGAGTCTGCTGAATGCTGATATCAGGGGAGGGAGAGGCAAGGTGGTGTTGCGGCTGCACAGAGAGGTGCAGGATCTGTAGGAGGAGTTCCGCCCTTCTCTCTGCTGCAGACTGCTTAGAAGGGGGGTGGGCAAAGACAAGCCTTTCTGCAGGTGCACAGAGGATTGCAGGATCTGGCAAAGGAGTTCTGTCCTCTTTGCTGCCGACTACAGAGACAAGGTGGGGCCAGAGACAAGGGGGGTGCCGCAGCTGCAGAAGTGCGAGGACCACATAAAAAGGCCTGGGGGGGCGCATTCGGCCCGCGGGCCTTGTGTTTGACACCTGTGTTATATTCTAGAGAGTGTCTTTAAAAGATTAGACTTTTTAATTTTTTTTTTTTGTGTAATGAATATAATATTTTAACTACAATTAAACTGGCCAATGTTTAGTTTTTCTTCTTTTTCATAGTATTAACTAAATCATTATAGCATGATAGCTGACAATTAGAGATTATGTATGGTCATAAAATTGTACCACACAAGCGATTGGCAAATCCTTAACTTTTATGTACATTAGAGGAAGTCATTAGAGACACATGAGCCCATTTGTAAATAGTGCTACGTATGGTATTATTTTGAGGATTTCCAAATTGTGCCCCTTTGAGTCTGAAAAATCCTCTTGCATAGCTTCTAGCTGTTCAAAAAAAACAATTAGCACATCTCTAAAGCTGGAGATACAGGTAGAAAATTCCTCCATCCACACTAACAGCACTGATGTTTGAATCCTCCTTGTCTGAAATCCAAACACAGGTGTGACCGCTCCAGGTGAGATAATTTCAGGTGCAGGTCGGATCCTTCATCCGGTAAACTAATCAAGGGTAGAAGAAAGTGACCGCACTCCGAAAATTCAAATCAAAAGAGGAGTGATTTATTCTTCATCAAATACATCAAAAATCAAACTGTGAGACATGGGACAAAAGAAGGTAGACGCGTTTCACGACACAAGAGGTCGCTTACTCATTACCACAAGTGGTAATGAGTAAGCGACCTCTTGTGTCGTGAAACGCGTCTACCTTCTTTTGTCCCATGTCTCACAGTTTGATTTTTGATGTATTTGATGAAGAATAAATCACTCCTCTTTTGATTTGAATTTTCGGAGTGCGGTCATTTGAATCCTCCTTGCCCTATTGAATTCTGACAGTCGGCGGCAATACCAAACAAAGCCTGCATCTGTGCTGATCAACTTAGACAAAAGTCAAAAGTAAAATACCAGAGGGGCCATACAATGCTCAAATTTTTCAGTCTTCTTGCTGTTAATATTTTCTAAGGAAGCACCAGGTCTCAGTCCTTAGCAACCAGTGATGAAAGCCCCATTCATTAAGGGTTAATTCACACTATTTGCAGTGACAGGCGTTTTACTTTGTTGTAAAAGGTCTGTCACCGTAGGGACACACAGGAAACAATTGTTTCCTATGTGTCCCATTCACACTGCAACACAGCCCAGCGCTGCGCTGCAGCATGCTGCGATAAAATGCAGACATGCTGAATTTTATCGCAGCGCATTGGCCTGAATCGCACTGCAATGTTGGGCAGTACAGCACATTGCGTTGCCTAACATTGTAGTGAATGAATTGTACATTTTGTAAATGTACATCATGGAATATTTTTAAAGTTCTTCATTTTGTCGGAAAGTGTGTGTATGTGTTTATTTACTTTTTACATTTTTTGAGTGAATGAGTAGCCTACTATATGCTCCTTGATCATTCACATGGGGGAGGTGATATCATAGTTGACCCTTATTGTTAAAGGAGGCTTCCACATTCTGACAATCTTTCAACCCGCAGACCTCCACAGCCATCAGTCCAGGGTTGTGGGGAAGAGGTCCTTGTCCAGGAGGGAACAAGGTATTTTGCCAGTGGGTCTCTTCTGGTAAATTACCCCCCATGTTAAGAATATGTAACCTGGTATGTATCAGAAGGGGAATGTGCATGCTTCCCCTTTCCCCCCTCCTTTCCCAGCCTGCCTCACTGCATGCTTGGATAAGGGCCTGGTATAGATTTTTAGGAAAACCCCACACCTTTATTCCTGTTGTATTGCATGGAGTTCCCCTAAGATATATACTAGAACATTAGGGTCTGGTATGAAATTTGGGGAGGACCCTAGGCCATTTATTTTTTGTTTATTTGCTTTGGAGTCCCCCTTGACATCCATACCAGACCTCATCAAGGACAAGGGTCTGGAATGTATTTTTAGGGGGACCAATGGGGGGGTCCTCCATTAAAATTTATATCAGACCCTTATATTACATAAAAGTGATTGCAAAATCACACACCACATGCTGGTTTTCAGGTTAATTATCCATATTAAAGTGTACATTTCTCACAACAAAAGAAGGAATATTGTAGAGACTTCATAAACAGTATTTTAACAGTCTGTTGTAGGCAACATTTGCAAAACTACGCACCTTTTTTGGGCAAAAAAATTATAGTCTATTTTTACTGTAAAATGAAATGAGTATAGACTCCCTAAACAGTTATTAACAATCTGATTTAGGCCACATTTTAGCAGAAAAATTATAAAGTGTATATTAGGAAAAACAAAGGAATGTTGTACAGACTCCATAAACAGTATTTAAACAATCTGTTGTAGGCCACATTTTCAAAATAACACACTACATGCAGTTTTTCAGCCCATAATTCCACATTCAAACATATACAGTATATTTCACAGAATAAAGGAAGAAATATTGTACTGATCCCATAAACAATGTTTAAGTAATTTTGGTAGGCTGCAACAGCCAGAAACAACAGCCAGCTTTTAATAAAAAAAAAAAAAAAAATGTAAAGCATATTTATTTCATATAAAAAAAAGACAACTATTGTATACTATTGTTTAAAATTACTTGGCTGCATTTTTATCATGACACCAGCTTTTAATAAAAAAAAATCAACATAAGAGTAAATTTTTTTTTAGAATAAAGCAAGCAAAATAGTATATTGTCTCCATACACAGTATTTAGGAATGTTTGCTAGGCTGCTTTTTCATAGGGAGACATCAGGCAGCTTTTAATGTAGGCATCAACATTAGAATTACTTCACATTAAAAAGCCCGCTAACTATTGTACTGACTCCAGACACAGTATTTAAAAACTTTTGGTAGACTGCATTTTGAAAAGGAAAGAAATAATGCACCTTGTAATAAACTACTTTAGAGTGTATTATTTCACTGAAAAAAAATCAGCACTTTTAATAGGGCACAGCTCCACAGGGAGAGACGAAGCTCATTTTATTTAGGATATCACTGTAAAAAACTATTTCAGAGAGACAATAGCCAGAAATATTCCAGATTGCCAGTGCAGTGCAATAAATCACAAACTCCGAGATACAGTTTATGAATTACCCTGTAGTAAACACTTTACATTTTGCTTAGCACCTGTTACAGAAGCTTTATGTGTAGTATCTTTACAGCTCCTGATTAACAAAATACTTTGGAAATTTTAAGGTGCAATGCAGAATTGACCCTGAGAAAAAGAATACATTTTTTGCAGTTGAAGCCTAGTTACAGAAAAAAATAATGTGCTGTGCCATTGCAGTGCCAAAGCACTGGAATAGGGAAGTGGAGACATCACAAGGTGGTATTGGTGGAAGGCCAACAGTGATGGAAGTATCTGATAATGTTGACAGAATATGGTAAGGGTTATGGTCCCAGACCAGCAGCAGTAGATAGAGCTGGTGGTAGAAGATGCTTGCAATGTTGACTGCCCAGCTGGCAATGATGGCAGGTTAGCAGAGGTGGCAGGGGATGGTAATGCTATAGTTTATGCTTTGGAATACATTTTAAAAAATGTATTTGTTCCCATCCACTGAGGGAGTTTTGTACTCATTGCTAATCCAAGGCTGGTTAATCTTTAGAAAGTGAGCCAGTCAACGTGTACAGGATACTGGCAGGCTCAGCTTTACATAAAAAAAGAATGACTTTAAAGTGTTGCTAAGGAAGCCACCATCACTGCTGTTCCCCCTTCCAGTGACGTGAGAATTGGAGGCATCTGAACATGAAAGGAGATATTGCTACTGTCTGAAAATGTTCTACACAAGTTCAAGCAGATCCAAAAATAGCTCTGGTAGGGATTATTTTGAAAGACGAATGTCCCACCTACAATGCATGAGATGTGGTTGCGGTCTATGTATGGGTATCAAACTTCCCACCAACAACTGTCCAATGGGTTGATGCCATTAATAATAGTTTAAGGAGGGAGGGATTGGCAAATAAACATAGGAAAAGCCCAAAAACATTCTGGAAAATTTGGTCTTGATGGCTAGACTCCAATTTGTTCAAGCAAATAGGTTGAGCCTATCGAAAACTCAGACTTCATGCAAACAGAGGGATACATATCTGGCATTGGATAGCAGTATATATAAGTCGCTGAGATGTTCAATTTAAACTAAACATAATGACCAGTCTCATAATTTAGTTGAATCTATATATGAAGAGTGTAATCATGAAGTCATTGAAATGTTGAGAGTCTGTAAGATACAATTATAGTATATTTAGGAAGTTGCATAATTTATATGTATTTTTTTAGCTGTTTTTTGTTTGGTTTTGTGAGCTGTCTATGACATTTTAAATGTTTAGTGGTGCATATATAACATGTAGTGGCTTGGTTGTTCCAATAAAAAAGGTATCTTTTCCAATAAAAAAGGTATCTGATCTAAAAATAAAAGAAAAGGCAGTCAAGAGGTTGATTTATAGCACGTCTTCCAAGTGACAATTTTTTGCTCCATCTGGAGCAAAAAATGCACCATCTCTACTAAGATCTGCAATGTTCCCTCTTGTATTGGATTCAAATAGGTGGATACCCAGTAATGGCCCTCTCTTTCATAGATCAAATTATGGGGTTCTGGCTCAGGCACTGCAGCATGAATGAACCCATTTGCTGAAAATGTTCTGGGACAGAGGTCCTCGGTGTCGCTGGGGACAATGCTGTCCTCAACAGTCTCACCCCTCCGAAGTTTAACTCCTGGGGTTATGGGAGGAGTGAAATGTACTCCTAAAAGAATACCCTCCTAATTTCCTCCTCACCACTTTCACTCCCTTTCATCTTATACCATGTAAAGTGTGCTCCATCAAGAACACCAGAGGTATTGTGTTGCTTATCCCCCACCTTGTTGTGGCTTAACATTCTGGCTACCTCTTTGAATAGGGACAAGATGGTACATGAGTCCTGAATTGAGTGCTACTGATGTGGTAGAAAGTACCCCAAAACCTATCATCATCTCATATTTGCACAAATACTTATTGATGTGTTGTGCTTTTCCCTCACTTTCCTCCTCTACAATCTTAGGGCTGTTTCACACCATTTCTATGCTATTCACAAGGAGTTCTGTGAAGCACGCCGTGAATCACACCACACTCACCAAACTCACTGCAACTGGATCACATGGTACTCCTGTGCCGTGTAATTAGTTGCTGGAAAACACTGCATTTTTGACCTGCATATAGGGAATAATTAACCTAATATTGACACTTGCTGCAGATCGCAACTGCAATGTGTTTTGAAAGAGTTGCAGGAAATGCATACAAAACATGGGCTTCCAACACAGCGTTCTGGTGTAAACAGGCCCTTAGGGAGCCTGGCTACCTCATCATTCCCACCATTCTAAATGCTTGAGCCCACTTGGCAGTAAGCTGCAGGAACATCAGTGGCAATTGCTTCACCCTGTCTGTTGTCCTGGTCTTCTTTTCCTCCACATCTGATAGCGAGAATTCTTGAGCATCCTACTAAATCACGTGACCTATGCTATCCTAATTTAGCCAACTCCTCCTTGCCAGTTTGTGGGGCAATGGCTGAATCATCTGCAGAGGAGGAGGAAGAAGGTGTATTTGGTGCTCATGATTAAAATGCACTTCCAATACAGAATCTTACATAGGTCCTATATCTAATTTCAGTGGAGTAGACCAGACTCTAATTCCTAGAACTCCTGTTCCAAGTGATGGGAGAAATAGACCACTTTGTCCCACTGTTTCTAAAAATACCCCTAATATATACATAAATATATATTGCATTCAATTTGGGGACACCCTATACTGCTGGATCCCATGCTGTTAATATTTAGCTATTGAGAGGCCTCCCAAGACTCCTAACCACCTCAACAAAAGAGGCAGTGTTTGCATATTTGCCTCTTAACAGTCAGATATTGCATACTACCTGAACGACTTCCCTATAGTCCTCAGACTCTAACAAATATTCAAGGTGATCTCTGAGATCTACTCTATAGAGTAAAACCTGGCATCAGGGAGGGATAGTGTGGAGTGTGGATAGAGAATCTCAAACCAAATAATTTTTGCAATGCTGATTACATGTTATGGACAAAACAGTTTATTCTTTGGAAAAATAAGGAATTCTTTCAGCCTTTAAATACACTGGACAGTATGCTAAAGAGGTTCTGAGAGGGTTCATAGAAGCCTTTTAGTTTAACAACAAATATGGTCCGCACAAAAGATTACCATTACCTCTCGCCTCAGGTTAGCCTAGGTTGATGACAAGTTTAGGCTACCCAAAAACTTCAACAACTTTAATGCGAAAGATATTGAGCTAATTAGATTTTGCTAACTTGTATTGTAACATAAATAAATTTGGTTATTTGGTTTAAGTTTTGAAATTTGGCATTTAATTGCTAGATTGTCATGCTGTAAAACATGCAGCTAACACAAGCACATTTATTACATACAGGAGGACAATAAGCTCTGTCATCAAAAGTAGAGAAATATCCAAAAAATGGGCTAATCAACAAAAAACATTCTTTGGCCTCGTGCACATTGGGCATTTGCCCAGGTCTTCTGAACGTCTTTTCTCATAGAAGGAGAACAACAGCGTAAAAAACGTTTAAAGCCATTTAGGAACATTTAGACGATTGGGCGTTCATACATTCCATTTGTCAGAATATTCATTAATTCTGGCCATTGAAATGAATGAGCGCATCGCATCTGGTGTTGTTTTTGCCAAAACACTCCTCTCCTGAAATTGTTGTTTTTTTTTCTGCCGCTAAACCCTCCTTCTTCTCAATGCCTGTAAATGCCTATACAGTATTTCACAAAAGTGAGTACACCCCTCACATTTTTTGTAAATATTTCATTATATCTTTTCATGTGACAACACTTAAGAAATGACACTTTTCTACAATGTAAAGTAGTGAGTGTACAGCTTGTATAACAGTGTAAATCTGCTGTCCCCTCAAAATAACTCAACACACAGCCATTAATGTCTAAACCGCTGGCAACAAAAGTGAGTACACTCCTAAATGAAAATGTCTAAATTGGGCCCAAAGTGTCAATATTTTGTGTGGCCACCATTATTTTCAAGCACTTCCTTAACCCTCTTGGGCACAGTTTTCCTGAGCTGGGAACAACTTTTGGTTAACCTGAACCTAATGCTCATCCATAATCCGTTATTTCCAACTGGCAGCCAGCGAGACCTTTTTTCACTTACTGAAAAGTCACACAGTGGCATCTCATTTATTTAGCTGTGGTGCATAGAAATGCATGGACAGACAGAAACTTTAGGAGAGCTTCAGTGCAGAAAAATGCAGACACGCTTCATTGTTCCAAACTTCGCCACACCATTGTGGTATGAACATGGTACATAGGAAACAATTGTTTTCTGTGTGCCCTTGTGGAGACCTGCATTTTTCTTGTGCAAAAAAAATGCAGCTCTGCACATAGTGTGAATGAGCCCTGAAACCAAAAACTAATGGGGGGGGGGTATTTTTACTGCCACTGACAATGGACACCAGTGATTGGGAACACCAATGTTGAAAGTTATTGCTAGCAATGACACCAATGAAAAGGGATTTACGCATCTATGTCTGTGGTGTTGCGTCGCTTCCATACAAGCTGATATGAAAAGGGATACAGCAGATGAAACTTTCTGAAAAAGGAGTTTTTCATCTCCATTTCTGGTTTACAATATGTATGGCCATTATTATTTATTTAAAAACTGTAAAAAAAAAAAAATGGTTGATTTAGAGGCAGCCTTCCACTGTACTTGTGGATGCAAACGGGGACCCTTGGGCCCTTACCAGAAGGACACTGATATAGATGATGAAAGGAACATCAATAGTACACATGCTATGCAATATTAATCAGTAAATCACTGGTGACTGTCATTGCATCTCTCTGCACTTTTTGGCAGTTCTTAGGGAGGTCTGTTGAAAAAAATATCATCAATATATTTATTAAGGTTCCAGTATACTGTATGTACATAATTGTGCCCCTCTTTCTTCAATACATCATAAATATAATAATTTAGGTTCAAGTATGTGTACAGTATATATTTGTGCTAAAAGCCCTCCATTCTTCTGGATATTCTATTTATATAGTTTTACAATTTTTGGTACCAGTTTAGCTGCCAGATGGTAGGAGGTCTGCTGTGTATAACAATTATTTGTACATGTGAGTAGCTTATATCTTAATACAAAATTAGTGTATGAAAAAAAAGGTTACTATACTGAATGATACGTTCCTAATACTTTGTAAAGGTCCCTTTACAGGTTCCTAATACTTTGTGTTGTGACTTGTAGTCTAAAAGGCAGAGTAGTCATAGGGGTTGAGTTACTAAAACTAGAGAGTGCAAAATCTGGTGCAGCTGTGTATTATAGCCAATCAGCTTATATATTGAATTAAGCTTTGACAAACAAATCTGGAAGCTTTTTGGTTTTTATGCAGAGCTGCACCAGATTTTGCACTCCAGTTTTAGTAAATAAACCCCTTTGACTACTCTGCCTTTTAGACTACAAGTCACAACACAAAGTATTAGGAACCTAGAGTGCTTTATCAATGAGTTTAAGCATTCGTATTACACTTGGTGGCTTGTGAGTACGTCATAACAGGTACAGGAACTGGAAATATTGTAACTTGAGTGTATATAAGTATTATATGTGTAACAGTTGTAAATTGTGACATCTTCAGGCCCGAGGTACGAACACATCTTTTTCCCTCATACTACGAAAAAAAAAAAAAAAAACCTTAATATTGAAAATTACAGACAACAAAAATATACAGCATTATATCACAAAACAATACTATGCATTTTAACCATTTGCCAACACGCTCACAGTTACTATACTGCGAGCAGGCAGCAGCTGTAGGCTCAGCGACGTACCAGTACAAAGCGCACAGCGGTATGAACCTGTGACGAGGTACTGATCACCGGACACAACAGATCCTGGTGATCCTTACCCGACTGGTCATAGTGATCGCTTGATTACAATGTAAACAAAACAGTCATAAATTGCTTCCATTCATGACTGTTTTACTTACTATTGTGATGCTCTGATTGGACCACAGCTATTACATGGTACCTGGGCCAATCACAGCACCCTGTACCATGTGATTAGCTTTAGGCACTCACAAATCAATATAGTAAGCAAGATGTTATTAATAAAAGCAATTCATAACAGCTAAAACGATTGCTTATAACAGTGATCATCACTGTTTTAAGCAATAATAGTGTAAAACAAAACGTCACACCAGTCATATGATGACGCTGTACCACACTGGGGACAGTATGTAAAAACAAAACTAAAAAAAAAAAAAAAAAATTTTTTATTTAATTTCATTTTCAAATTTTCATTTTCCAAAAATGCCCCTTACTAAATACCTTGGACTGTCTACCTTTCAAAAAAGGGTAATTTGGAGGGCATTTGTACTGTCCTGGCATTGAAGGGCCTCAAGAAATGAGGGTTGATCCATTTTCAAACGTATATAGCATAGTTTGTAGACTCTATAACTTTCACACAGACTAAAAAATACACAAAAATTTGGGTTATTTTTACCAACAAAATGTAGCAGACTACATTTATGAAGAAAGATATTTTGTTTGCAAAAGTTTACAACAAAAACTAATATAAAAGGTGTTGTTTTTTTGGTATTTTTTTCATTTATATAGCAAAAAATAAAAAAGCCAGTGGTGATTAAATACCACCTAAAGAAAGCTCTATGTTTGTGAAAAAAGATATAAATTTATTTGCGTACAGTGTTGCATGACCGCAAACAGTGCTAAGTAGCAAAAAATGCTAAAGTCATGAAAGGGGTAAAACCTTCTGGTGGTCAAGTGGTTAATTACATCACATAACCATCATATAGTGCTTGGTCTTCACAGGAGGCATTCGATTTTTTAATATGTCTAGGCTGTTCGGATTCCTGGTCTCCAGTTTTTATGACACTATGCATTTTTTTTTGGAGAGCATACAACTTAGTTTGCAATTACCTGAAGCACTACTTGTTCAGGTATGTGCAGCTCTGCCTTGCAGATTAGATGAGGGTTGCCGATAGGGGGGACCACTGGAGGCCCCGACAGCAGGAGGATTGGTGGGGCAGAGAAACAAGCGATGACAGAGTATTGCCCTGTGTGGCTCTCTGCAGCAACAGAAAGCCAGTTTCTCCCCCTCTCCCTCCCACTGGCTTTTAGCTGCTGTGTGAGAGACACACATGGCCAGATTAAGGGGGGTGCTGGGGTGGGCTGCGATTTCAGTTCTCCCCCCCAGGCCGGCCTATCCCATGGATGTTGGGGACCCCTCGGAGGAGATGGGGGCAGTGTGTGTGTGTGTGTGTGTGCAATCCAATGTGATCTAAGAGCGATCCAGTCTCATGTGCTGTAAAGACGAGCCCTCTTCTGACCCGAGGCAAGAGCACAACACAGCGCACCTCCTCCTGGTTTTGTAGTGGCTTCCCCCTGTAAGTTGGGGGATGGGGATGGGTGGATATTTGTGCTGAGAAGTGTGATGGGGATTTGGGGAGGGAGGAGGTTGAGCCAGGAGGGGGGAATGTTTGTGCTAGGAGGGGGTGGGGGATTTGGGTAGGGAGAAAGAATTTGTGCTAGGAAGGGCAATTTAGAGGGGGTTGTGCTAGAAGGAGGGATATGTGGAAATTTGTCCTAGGAGGGGGGAATTGAAGAGATAATATCTGTGCTGGAAGGGGAGATGGGGGCGATTTTGTGTCGGGTGGTGGGGGAATTTGGACTAATAGGGAAGATTGGGGGGATTTGTGCTGGCAGAAGCAATTTGGGGGAGAAGATTTGTGCTAGGATAGAAAGTTTAAGAATGAAGATGTGTGCTGGGGGGTGATTTTTTTCGGGCAAGGTGGATTTGTGCTAGGAGGAGGGATTTGGGTGGGATTTGAGCTTGGGGTGGGATTGGGAGGGCAAAGATTTATGCTGGGAGGGGGATTTGAACTTGGAGTTAGGGGAATATGTGTATTATTGTTTGGGGAGAATTGTGGCTTCCTGGTGGAATGTATGTTTTTTTATGTACAATGGAATGTTTGGGTCCACTTATAATGATTTTCATGCGTTATTAGTGAAAATATCATTCTGATATTTAAGTGGGGGGGGGGGGGGGGGGGCTGTCAAGTAGGCTGTGTGGGACCCCAAGATTTCTAATAGCGGCCCTGATTAAGATGAATTGTTGTGAACTTTTGTTGAGCCTGAAGAAGATTCTGAATTTAAAGTCACTTTTACTTTGGCTTAAAACTATTATAAGCTTTGCTAGAGTAAATCATGTTCCAAGAGCAATCTTTCACCAGAGTTTGTTTTTCCAAGTAGTTGGTCTCTTATTCATCTGCAAGAGCACCAAACTCACAGGTAACAACCAAGTCTCCCAAAGCTACTATAAATTGTACTGTGTATGCACCATTATTCTGTCCACATTCCAAATTCTCATTGTTTTGCAAACACATTAACTTTAGGCACAAAAAAAGTTATTTAATGCATAGAGAGATGTATCATAAGCATCATCTGCTGCTGGTAAGCAGAAAATCTGCTGTTCCTCTACTCCCAGGAAGTGAATATATAAAATACACTTTCTGCCGGTAGGTAAAACCTCCTGATTAGCTACAAGTATGCAATTCTCAAACATAGGAATCTAAGCAATAAAAGACATTGCAGGCTCACCAGGGTGTGGAAGAGAAGGTACAGGCTGCCTTAGAGATAGAACAGACATCATAATTGCTAATTGTGTTGTGTCCTGTAGTCTAGGAGGCAGAGTAGTCATAAAATGCTTTACTAACACATTCCGGCATCTCAAAAATAAGTGCAGGCTTCTGAGTATATCAAAGCAGGAACAGGAACTGAAACGTGTACAGTATAGAAAGCACATGTACAAACTGCAAATATAAATTACACATATTACATACTATATTGTCAAAAGTATTGGGATGCCTGCCTTTACATGCACATGAACTTTAATGGCACCCCAGTCTTAGTCCGTAGGGTTCAATATTGAGTTGGCCCACCTTTTGCAGCTAAAACAGCTTTAACTCTTCTGGGAAGGCTGTCCACAAGGTTTAGGAGTGTGTCTATGGGAATGTTTGTCCATTCTTCCAGAAGCGCATTTGTAAGGTCAGGTAGGGGTACTGTCGTGATAGACACACTACTAAACCTTTGGACATCCTTCCCAAAAGAGTTGAAGCTATTATAGCTGCAAAGAGTGGGCAAACTCAGTATTGAACACTAAGGACTAAGGCTGGGATGCCATTACCGTTCATGTAAGTGTAACGGCGGGTGTTCCAATACTTTTGACAATATAGTGTACATGTAAAAACTGTAAATAGTGACATCTATAGGCCAGAGGTATGAACACCACACTTGGGAGGTCTGATGCACAAAACATTTCCAACTTGTTTATATTGGTGCCTTTGACTTGTTACAAGAGTCTATTGCTTGTATCATCTGAAGCAACCACTAGTAGACTGCATTGATAGGCACTTATAGGCTGCATTGATGAGCACTGATGAGGCTGCATTCATGGGCACTGATAGGCTGCCTTGATGAGCACTGATGAGGCTGCATTCATGGGCACTTATAGGCTGCATTGATGAGCACTGATGAAGCTGCATTGATGGGCACTGATAGGCTGCATTGATGGGTACTGATGGGCACTGATAGGCTGCAATGAATGATGGGCATTGATGAGGCTGCTTTGATGGACTCAAATAAGGCTGCATTGATGGGCACTGATAGGCTGCATTGATGGGCACTGATAAAGCTGCACTGATGAGTTGTGAAAAAAAATATAAAGTTCTGACATTACATAATCTTCAGCTGCACATATGGTCCTAGAAGAAAACAAGCATTTGATAATAGTAGAGTAGATTTATCTGAATCCGACCTATACAACTTGAATAGAAAGTAAAAAATTATCCTTCAGTTTATTTTTTTAGGAAACTAGTTTAACTAAGGATTTTATAGGTGCTCTGGAATACTTTGGATCATCTCTGGTTTGATCCATGTCTGTATGAAGTTTGAATTTTCTTTTTTCCAACATATGGCCATAAATTGAAGGGGCTCTGAAGGGAGAGGGTTACATTCTGTAGTGAGCAGGGTCTGCCTTTCTAATTCCAGAAAGATCCTGTGCTGTGTATTCTGTAATTTGTACTTGTGAATAGGATGCTGCCAACTATTAAAGTGGAGCTAAACTGAAAGAAATACTCTTTTTCAACAAGTGGTTAAGTCCCTGCCGCAGTCATCTTCTTCCCAGCTATTTCTGGGTGTCAGGTCTCGGCCTCTTGAATGGCCAGTGGTGGAATTACATCAACCTTCGCATGCGTACAGGATCCCACCATTCCAGCACAGCCGGAGTGTGCCAAGAATGCATGCTGAGCTGCACATGTGCAGCTCAGTGTGCATTCAATAGAAGACTGCGAGCAGGCAGGTAGGTGTTTGTTATTGCACAAGCGACATTGCCTGTCTCTTCTGCAATAAAGAGCTGCCTGCCCACAATTTTTTATTTATTAAGTTTAGTTCCATTTTAACCAATCCCAGATAAGCAGCTGGCAGGAGGGAGCACCTGAGGGGACAGCTGTTAGCTAGAGTTGTCTGTTGTGCCTGAAAGATAGGCTGAGCTAGGGGCTACATCGATCGACTTTGGGCCAATGTGAATGGGCAAATGCAACTTGCTTTCTGGTGAATTCCTTCAGAAAAAAAAGAGTTTGAGCCATTTGTGAGATCTTTCGCTATTCATTTACGGGAGCATTTGACCAACAGTGGACATCTTGAGAAGAGGAGATTAAGGGGGGTATGATAAACATGGACAGATACTTAAGGGGTCCATATAGTCAACTTGGTGTTGAGGTATTTACTTTAAGGTCATCACAGAGGACAAGGGGCACTCTTTACGTCTAGAGGAAAAGAGATTTCATCTCGAAATACGGAAAGGTTTTTTTCACAGTAAGAGCTGTGATAATGTGGAATAGACTCCCTCCAGAGCTGGTTCTGGCCAGCTCAGTAGATAGCTTTAAAAAAGGCCTGGATTTTGTCCTAAATGTACAGAATATAACTGGATACTAATATTTATAGGTAAAGTTGATCCAGGGAATATCTGATTGTCTCTTGGGGGATCAGGAAGGATTTTTTTTCCCTGCTGTAGCAAATTAGATCATGCTTTGCTGGGGTTTTTCGCCTTCCCTGGATCAACTACGGGTATAGGATTGTGTATATGGGATTGTTGGGTTGTTGTTATTTTAATGGTTGAACTGGATGGACTTGTGTCTCTTTCAACCTTACTATGTACTGTAACTATCTTTCTCACCTGGATTTGCAATAACCTTTTTCAAGTTGCTTTTGCATTCCCATTGGCACTCCTCTCTTCAGCTGTGGTCCCTCCATTCCGCTCCTTTGTCACTGCTAAACGCAGTGGTTTTGTAGCAAGCTGTGAAATAACCACAGTGCGGGGAAAGCAGGCATTCAACACACCTTTAAGTGTCAGATGCTGAGGAATCTTCAGTTAGTAACATACAGAGGAGATCAACTCAGGCACCAGGACAGGTAAGTATAATAATACTTCTTTTTTTATTTCTGTACAACATTTGGTTCAATATTTAGGTCATAATAAAGTTACTTTACATAGATACTGATAATTTTTGTCAAACAGATGCAGGTTTGCTTATAAATGGAAAAATGTGTTCTGGCTTTCAAATTAGAAAGATTGTTAGCACTATGGTCTAGTGCAGTGGTCTCCAAACTACGGCCCGCAGGGGCACTATTCCTTCCACTGTTACAAGGCACTTTTCCTTCCACTGACATAAACAATGGGGCACCTTTCCTCCCACTGGCATCAATGATGGGCACTTTTCTCTTTCGTCTTCTGACAGTCGCCGCCCACTCATTCAGTCTTCACCAATGGGTATTGACCTCTTATCCATAGGAGCAAGCTAGGCATAAGACTTGTTAAAAACAAAGTAATTTACATAGACACACCTATGGGGACTGTCCCACTGGTCCAATACCCCCCTGCTATCAGCATTCCCAACTCAGTTTGTCTTCTGCCTAGTTAGGAGTAAGATAGGCTTCCCTGTGCTGGGGCTACACGTCTCAGCCTTTCTTCTGTTTTATTACTTTTATTTTCTGCAAAAGTGTTTTTTCTTGCACTACTAGCTTTTTATTTGTTCTGCGCTTAGTTAGTCGGATCTTCGGAAGACTACAGCGTTTGCGGAGCTGGTAATCGGACTGGTCGTCCTGGTGCTCCGGGACAGAGGGCCTTATGGAATCCCAGCCCGCCATCGAGCGTTTAGCAGGCTGTCCGTATGCCCTGGCCTCGCAAACGACCTGTCCCTGTCCTCAGGGACAAAAGCTTGCGAGTTGGCCACCTCGCTTGGACATTGGACCTTGGACACGGTTACGTGCGTTGCTAGAGTCCTGCTGATGGCACCCCCGCTGACTGGGGTGGTAGGCTTCCCGTCGAGGAGAGGCGCCCACGCCATCTGGTACGGTAAGTACGTTCTGTGTGGAGCCTCTGTCTGGAGATGGCAGTCTGCTAGGTCTGTGGTATCCCCTCATGTCTGTGTGTCTGGGGCTCTTCTTCCTCCCGATCCCTGCGGGGGTTCTAGCGCGTCTAGAACGCAATGTGGGGGGTTGTGGGGGCCCTACTCTGGGTGACACTGTTGTGGTGTGTTTGGGTGCAGACATGCATAGGCGTCCCGCTGCGGTGTGCTAAACCGCGGGTCCACCATTGTAGGTGTGGGCAGCTGCTTGGCTTCACTATGGGCACTTCTGCAGCTCTCTATGTGGTGTGTTTTGGCGCCTTCGGGTGCCATCTTGCGTGTGGCAATTTGTTCTTCTGTGCACATGTCGGCGGCCATGTTCCTGGAGCCTCCCATTACTTTCTGTGGGCAGCCATTTTCCCTTAGCCTGAATCCTGTTCAGCTTCATGCGGTGTGACATCACTTCCTTTCTCATACAGAGGAGATCGTCAGCCAGCGTGGTAACACTTGTGGGGGTCTGCTCTTGCTGTTTTTGTGGGGAATATCTCTGGCTATCAGCTTATTCCTGCCTGGGAGGTCTCTCAGTGTAGTCCTTAATAGCGGTGTATTGCGGTGAGACCACCATGCGATTTTAAGGGCCAGCACCATAAAAAAATTTTATGGAGTCCCAGGACAGCAAATTTCCCCCAGCTTTGGTGGATGATTCAGGCTCCTCTGAATCATCTACACTTGCTGCTGCACTTGCGACTTTAGCGTCCAAAGTGAATCTTTTGATGGCTGAACGGGATTCTAGGAAAAGGCCTAAGTTTTCTCATTCTTCTGATTCTGAGTCTGATATGGTTGCCGTAGATAGTGTACCCCTTGAGGGGTCTCATTCCTCCCTGTCTGACAGGAAGGCAGAGGACGAGGAGGGGGATGAATCCCCCCTGGGACGGACAGAGAACGCGCTGCTATGTCTGCGCTGATTACTGCTGTGAAAGATACACTACATTTGGAGGATGAGCCCAACCCTCCAGGTAAGCGGTCCTCTTTTGGGACCCACAGATCCCAGAAAGCGGCGCAGGTGTTTCCTTGTCCTGCTGAATGAACAATGGCGTAATTTGAAGCGCAATTTTGTGGTGCCTAAACGGTTTCAACTCCGTTACCCTTTTGCGTCTCCTACGGATTTGCGCTGGTCTGTGGCCCCTAAAGTGGATCACACGGTGTCCAGATTGAACAAGGCCACTCTGGTTCCCACTGAAGATTCTCCGGTGTTCAGGGACCCTACGGATAGGAGGTTGGAATCCCTTGCCCGCCACGCTTATATGGTGGCGGGTTCCTTGCTGAAACCTATTTTCGCCTCCGTCATGGTGTCTCAGGCTGTGGCAGACTGGACCATGGTGCTTAGGCGCACCCTCGTGGCTGACTCTGCCACCACTACTACTTTGGAGATGGTGGACCAGATTAGTCAGGCTGTTATGTACCTTAGATGAGGCCCCTTTAGCCGCACGCCTGTCTGGTGTCGCGGTGCTTAACCGTCGCCTGGTTTGGCTGAAAAGCTGGTCGGCTGACCAGACTTCCAGAAAGACGGTGTCTGACATCCCTTATGAGGGGATTCGTCTGTTCGGGGAATCTTTGGACGAATTGGTTAAAGGAATCACTGGGGGCAAGACCACTCTGCTGCCCCAGAATCCAAAGGGTAAGTTCTTCCGCAGTAAGCGGGGCCCTTCCTTTAAACCGAACCAGGGGTCCTTTTGTGCTTTCAAAGCGCAGGACAAGGGGAATCCCTTTAAGGGCCATGGCGGCCAGAGAAAGCCTTGGGCGGCCAAGTCAAAGGCTGCCCAGGCTGGAGCGGCGGCCCAGTCCGCCTCGACCTGAAGGGGCACCCTCACCCGTTCCAGGGGTGGGGGGATGTCTGCACGGTTTTCTCGAACCTTTGCTGCTTCGGATTCCGGACAGGTGGGTTCAGGAAATCATTCGATCAGGCTACAAGATCGAATTCCTTTCACGTCCGGCGGACAGATTCTTTCCCTCAAATCTTCATTTGACCCCAGATCGTTTGCAAGATATTCATCGGGCGGTTCAGGATCTTCTCGCCCAGGGGGTGATCGTCCCGGTGCCACATCGGGACAGATTTCGGGGGTTTTACTCTAATCTGTTCACTGTGCCCAGAAAGGAGGGCAAGGTGTGTCCAATTCTGGACTTGAAATCTCTGAACCGCTTCTGCATGGAAAAAAAAATTCTGCATGGAATCGCTCCGTTCGGTGGTAGCCTCCTTGAGCCCAGGAGATTTCCTGGCTTCTATCGACCTCAAGGATGCGTATTTACACATCCCCTGTTTCGAGGGTCATCTGAGGTACCTCCGATTCGCAATTGTGGAGGAACACTATCAGTTTGTGGCGTTACCTTTCGGTCTCGCTTCGGCTCCAAGGGTGTTTACCAAAGTGTTGGCTCCTGTTTTGGCCCTGTTACGGGCACAGGGCATTGCGATCTTGGGATATCTGGATGATCTCCTGTTAAGGTCAAGTGCCAGTCAGAGCCTGCTGCGCGATCTGTCCACTACGGTCCAGACGCTCCAGGAGTTCGGGTGGACCATCAACGTTCAGGAGTCGACTTTGACTCCTTCGGTTCGTCTCCCCTATTTAGGGATGGTCCTGGACTCCGCCCAAGCGAAGGTTTTTCTGCCGGAGGACAAGCTCCGGACCCTGCCGGACGAGGTCAGGTCCCTCAGGGACAACGAGTCCTCGTCGCTCAGGACCTGTATGTGGTCCCTGGGGTTGATGGTGTCAGCCTTCGAGGCGATACCGTTTGTGCAGTTTCACACGCAGTCTCTCCAAGCGGAGATACTAGCCAGATGGGACAGGCTCCCTCAGTCCTTGGACTTGAGGGTGTCTTTTAGTCACCAAACCAGAGTGGATCTTCTGTGGTGTATCCAGTCTCTGGCTGTAGCGGAGGGGACGTCCTTCTGGCCGTTGCTGTGGACGGTGATTACCACGGATGCCAGCCTGTCGGGCTGGGGTGGCATTCTGGGCACCCTGTCTGCCCAGGGCACTTGGTCAGTGAAGGAATCCTCCCTGCCGATAAATGTCTTGGAACTGAGAGGGATCAGGCTGTGCCTGCTCCTTTGGTCGGATCGTCTTCGGGGCCGCCCTGTTAGGGTGCAGACAGACAACGCCACTGCGGGGGCTTACATCAATCACCAAGGGGGCACCAGGAGTGCCCGGGCAGCCCAGGAAGTGACCAGCATTTTATCTTGGGCCGAGACACATGTCCCGGTGATTTCGGCAGTTCACATTCCGGGTGTGGAGAATTGGCAGGCCGATTATCTGAGCCGCCAGACCCTGGATCAGGGGGAATGGTCCTTGCACCCGGAGGTGTTTAAAATGCTGTGTGCGAGATGGGGATCCCCAGATGTGGATCTGTTCACGTCCCGGCTAAACAACAAGGTGGGAAGGTTCGTGGCAAGAACGCGCGATACTCTGGCAGACGCCTCGGATGCGCTGGTGGTGCCTTGGCACCGGTATCATCTGATATATGCCTTTCCCCCGATTCAGTTGTTGTCCAGGTTCCTTCGCAGGTTGGTCTTGGAACCGAAGTTGGTGATTCTGTTGGCCCCCGGACTGGCCGCGCGGCTCCTGATACACGGACAGCATTCAACTGGCCGTCGAGCCTCCATGGCGGCTACCGTTACGAGACGATCTACTGTCTCAGGGACCGATCTTCCATCCTGCTTTACAGTCGCTGGCTTTAACAGCATGGCTGTTGAAAGCCAGGTCCTGAGAGACAGGGGTCTCTCCTCAAAGGTCATTCCTACTCTGCTCAAGGCTAGGAAGGCCTCGTCCTGTAAGATCTATTACCGTACCTGGAAGGCTTATTTTGCCTGGTGTGAAACCAGGGGCGTCTCTCCTCGCTCCTTCTCAGTGGCGAGGGTGTTAGCCTTCCTGCAAACTGGTGTGAATCAGCGCCTTGCACTGACCACGATTAAGGGCCAGATATCTGCACTGGCTGTCCTTTTCCAACGCCCCTTGGCGTCAAAATCTTTGATTCGCACCTTTATTCAAGGTGTGCATCATTTGGCTCCTCCTCGGAGGGCGCCTTTACCTCCTTGGGACTTGAACTTGGTTATGTCCGTTTTGCAACGTCCTCCCTTTGAAAACATCAGGGAGATTTCTTTGCCTCTGCTGTCGCGAAAGGTTGCCTTTCTAGTGGCGATCACTTGAAAGTGTCGGAGTTGGCGGCCTTGTCCTGCCGCTCCCCTTACCTGGTGGCTCATAGGGATAAGGTGGTCTTGCGACCAAATCAGTCCTTCCTTCCTAAGGCGGTTTCTGATTTTCACCTTAATGAGGACATTGTTTTGCCTTCGCTCTGTGCGAATCCTAAGCATCCTAACCAGTTTGCTTTACATTCCTTGGATGTTGTCCGGGCGATCAGGGTTTACCTGTCGTCCACTGAATCCTTTCGGAAGTCGGATTCTCTTTTTGTCCTTCCTGAGGAACCTCGGAAGGGGATGGCTGCGTCTGCGGCAACCATTGCAAAATGGATCAGACAGACGATTGTACAGGCCTATTCAATTAGGGACCGGGCTCCGCCCTTCCCTGTCAAGGCGCACTCTACCAGAGCGGTGAGTGCGTCCTGGGCCTTCCGGCATCAGGCCTCGGTGGTCCAGGTGTGTAAGGCTGCGACTTGGTCGTCAGTGCACACTTTTTCCAAATTTTACAAACTTGATGTTCTGGCATCAGCTGATGCCTCCTTTGGCCGCAAGGTTCTCTGTGCGGCAGTGCCTTAAGTGGACCCTGTTTTTTTGCGGGTCCCTGGCTGTTGGGGTTGTTTTTTCCCCTTGGTTATTTGCTTTCCTGGGTTGTTGCTCCAGTTGAGCCTTTTTTGTTACCCAGATAATTACCTTTCTGTTCGAGTAAGGTTCCTTCCTCTGACTTGGGTGCTGCGTTGCCTATGTGACAGTTACATTTCCCACCCCTCATGTCTACACTGCTTTGGGACATCCCATTGGTGAAGACTGAATGAGTGGGCGGCGACTGTCAGAGGACGTAAGAGAAAACAGAATTTTTGTAAAATCTTACCATAAAATTCCTTTCTCTGAGTCCTCTGACAGTTGCCGCCCCTGCCCCTCTATTTGGGGTTCTTTTGGACTTTAACTGCTTGCTACTAAACTGAGTTGGGAATGCTGATAGCAGGGGGGTATTGGACCAGTGGGACAGCCCCCATAGGTGTGTCTATGTAAATTACTTTGTTTTTAACAAGTCTTATGCCTAGCTTGCTCCTATGGATAAGAGGTCAATACCCATTGGTGAAGACTGAATGAGTGGGCGGAGACTGTCAGAGGACTCAGAGAAAGGAATTTTACGGTAAGATTTTACAAAAATTCAGTTTTCCTCCCACTGACATAAACAATGGTTCATTTTTCCTTCCACTGACACCAATGACTTTTCCTCAAACGTACACCAGCAATGGAGCAATATTCCTCCTACCAATACCAATGATGGGGCACTATTCCTCCTTCCACTGACCACAGGTGCTATGTAAATTCCTTACTCCTATGGACAACCAAGCCTGTACATTGCTTACACCAGAGGTTTGTCTACTCTCACTGGCCACAGTCCGCCCCCCCCCCCCCCTAAAGTCTGAAGGTCAGTAATTTGGCCCTTTGTTTAGAAAGTTTGGAGAGACCCCTGATCTAGTGCTTAGTATTGGGGTACTGGGATTTTTCCTAACAGTAAAAATTCTGGATGAACCCTCTGCAAACAGCTATACCCTTTCAAGCAAACTTTGCAATAAAAATAGGGATACTTAGTACATATATATTGCAGTACATGTTTAAGCTGGCCAACTGCGTCATAGTAATCCCTCTTTAGCCAGTCCTACTCTGCTTTGCCACTGCAAATGCTACTATGGACACAATGCCAATCTGGAGGGCACAGACACAAAATGGGGGAGAACTACATGGTTTAGGCCTGGCCACTGACCTGCAATACAATTAAAAATATGTTTTTGATGAATGTAAAGGGCTTTTATTATAGCAATTAATTAATGCACAATTATGGAAAATGTGGTATTAGACAATGATGACAGCTTTCCTGTTTCACTAATGTGAACAGCTTAACCAATAAATCTAGCTGAAGATGTAAAACGAGTTGTTATTATACAAAACTGAAACACAGCTGTGCAGGAGAAGGGTAAGTAAGAGTAACTAAAAGCCACTACTCAGTAAACAAGGCAACAGAGTGCTGCCAGGGAGGTTAGAGGAATAAGGAGAAATTACAGTCCATTTAAACTTAACATATTTGGATGGAGTAGGGAAGAAGTGTGCTCCTGCCAACTCGGTAAATGTTTAGCTTGGAGATCTTTACTTCCACATCTGGCTTGTGTTATATACTGTAAATATTACTTCTTTCAATTTCATTTTTTCAATGCAGATTTCAATTTATTAGGAAAAACAAAATGCATGTAGCTGAATGATTTAATAGTATAGGCAACAGGTTGCACTGTTACCACTTATTATGGGTCTATTTATTAAGATAGATATGGTCCTTCTAACAGCACTGAATGTACTCCATATCTATGTAACAGCATAATGGAGCTCATGTAATGTTCAATGGAGTGTGCAACAATTGAATGAACAAAGACTACAGAATTAGTGCCTTAAAAAAGTATTCATACCCCTTGAAACTTTCCACATTTTGTCATGTTACAACCGAAAACGTAAATGTATTGTACTGGGATTTTATGTGATAGACCAACACAAAGTGGCACATAATTGTGAAGTGTAAGGAAGATGAAAAATGGTTTTCAAAATGTTTTAATAATACATTAGTAAATAGTGTGGCATGCATTTGTAGTTAGCCCCCCTGAGTCAATACTTTGTAGAATCACCTTTCGCTGCAATTACAGCTGCAAGTCTTTCTGGGTATGTCTCTACCAGCTTTGCACATCTAGACAGTGACATTTTTGCAGATTCTTCCTTGCAAAAAAGCTCAAGCTCTGTCAGATTGGATGGAGAGTATCTGTGAACAGCAATGTTTAAGTTTTGCCACAGATTCTCAATTGGATTTAGCTGTGGACTTTAACTGGGCCATTCTAACACATGAATATGCTTTGATCTAAACCATGGGTGTCCAACCTTTTGGCTTCCCTGGGCCACATTGAGTGTAGATAAATTTTCTCGGGCCGCATATAATATAAATACTATAGTTAAGGTATATAAGTAATGAAACGCCGCTGCGCCCTTCCCACACTGC
Organism: Pelophylax lessonae; assembly: GCF_965119305.1. Taxonomy (NCBI): domain Eukaryota; kingdom Metazoa; phylum Chordata; class Amphibia; order Anura; family Ranidae; genus Pelophylax; species Pelophylax lessonae. The sequence goes on along the minus strand of NC_138768.1, from coordinate 536,323,615 downwards.
CGCACCCCCCCCCCAGCACTAATTTAACACAACTAGAGGATGATCCCTTCCGAGGCAGCCTCTGCCTACAGTTAGTTGGAAGCCGCTGTGGCCGTGCCCCCGACCCAACTTCCTTCTTCCCCAGCAAAAAAAAAATAATTGTCAGGGGCAGTGGGCCGCATTGCCTGCAGCTCTGGGCCGCATGCGGCCCCCGGACCGCAGGTTGGACATGCCTGATCTAAACCATTGTAGCTCTGGCTGTATGTTTAGGGTCGTTGTCCTGCTGGAAGGTAAACCTCAACCCCAGTCTCAAGTCTTTTGCAGACTCTAACAGGTTTTCTTCTAAGGTTGCTCTGTATTTGGCTCCATCCATCTTCCCATCAATTCTGACCAGTTTCCCTGTCCCTGCTAAAGAAAAGCATCCCCAAAAAAATGATGCTGTCACCGCAATGTTTCACGGTGGGGATGGTGTGTTCAGGGTGATGTGCAGTGTTAGTTTTCTGCCACACATAGTGTTTTGCTTTTAGGCCATAACATTACATTTTGGTCTCATCTGTCCAGAGCACCTTCTTCCACGTGTTTGCTGTATCCCCCACATGGCTTCTCGCAAACTGCAAAAGAGACTTCTTTGGGCTTTCTTTCAACAATAGCTTTCTTCTTGTCACTCTTCCATAAAGGCCAGATTTGTGGAGTACACATATAATAGTTGTCCTGTGGACATTAGTTGCCATGGGCCTCTTTGTTGCTTCTCTGATTAATGCTCTCCTTGCCCAGCCTGTCAGTTTATGTCGACGGCCATGTCTTGGTAGGTTTGCAGCTGTGCCATACCCTTTCCATTTTCAGATGATGGATTGAACAGTGCTCCGTGAAAGGTTGGGATATTTTTTTATAACCTAACCCAGCTTTAAACTTTTCCACAACTTTATCCCCGACCTGTCTGGTATGTTCCTTGGCCTTCAGGATGCTGTTTGTTCTCTATGGTTCTCTAGCAAACCTCTGAGGGCTTCACAGAAAATCTGTATTTATACTGAGATTAAATTACACACAGGTGGACTCTTTTTCCTAACGAAGTGACTTTTGAAGGCAATTGGTTCCACTAGATTATAGTTAGGGGTATCAGAGTAAAGGGGGCTGAATACAAATGTACACCACACTTTTCACATATTTATTTGTAAAACATTTAGAAAACCATTTATCATTTTCTTTCCACTTCACAATTATGTGCCACTTGGTCTATCACATAAATATCCCAATAGAATAAATTACAATTTTGGTTGTAACATGTCAAAATGTGGAAAAATTCAAGGGGTATGAATACTTCTTCAATGCACTGTATAAGGAGCTATCACTGCAGCCTTCGTTGTTATTTTTTTTTATTATTTAACACAGTGCAGTGTTAATGCGATTTATTTTTTCCTATATAAAGGAGTGCAGAGCATCGGGATTACTGGGCATGTATGTGTGCAGAAATCCACAAAGAAATGATTGGGCCATTAAAAGTTAATATTAAAAAAAAAGAAACAGTTTTTGATGCAATACTACACTACAATGCATAGATATCCCCTGCAAAATTTTCTTTCTGTCACCGGATTCTGCTTCATTCTTTCTGCATCATTCCAAACTGAATGATGGCCAGTTTTTATTGGGAATAAAATGTAAAAAATTTGAAAGAAATTAATTTTCCTGTAGTGTGTTTGTGTAATTTGCCTTATACCAAAGAAACAGTGTAGCGCAACACTTGCTATATATTAAGAAACAATAAATATTAGTATGAATAATCTGTGCACAAAAAGTCCATGTGTTTAAAAAATATATATAGTGTTCAAAGTGTCCAAAGTCCAACAATTTAAATGAAAAAAAAATTTAAGAAAAAATAAAAAACACCTGGTGTCTTCACTCTGCATATCCTCCACCATGTAAAAGACCTGCACAATAGCACATTAACATTTTTATAAGTGTAATTTGAAGTGGGGTTGATAAACTTGAAAAAAAAAACAAAAAAAAAAACGTATTTCACTATGTTCGTGGCTTTCTATTTTATATGAAATATGAATGGAGTTGTCTTTATGTGCCGAGAAGTGGAGGGAAGAATCCAAAAAGAACAGCCACAGTGGGATAAAATCGATGAGCCTGTTAATGAGCTATTGAGATGAGCAGGTCTTTCACCTGGTGGAGGATATGCTCTTATATATAAAGAGTGAAGTGTTTTTATTTTTTCTAATATTTTCTTATATACATACATATTTTTTATAAATTGGTAGACTTTGGACACTTTAAACACTATATATATTTTTTAAATAAATAGACTTTGTGCACAGTTTTTTCATACTGATATTTATTGTTTCTTAAAATATAGTAGGTGTTGCGCTTCAGTTTCTTTGGTAAATTGTATTTTGATAATGCTGTGGAATCACTATACAGTGTTTGGATGGGCAACACATTTTATTTTTATTTTGTGGTGATTTTGTTTGTGTATACACTAATTGCACTGATTGTAATTATCGATTTGTATTGGGCAGGGCTTTTTTTCTCAGAGAATAGGTGCAGGAACTCCCCCCTTCTGAGTCAACCCCTGGTGTCTTCCCCTTACTCACCTCTGAGCACCATTCCTTGGTTTCATCCCCACCCCACCTCCCAGCATCATCCCTTTTAGAGAATACAGAACCAATTATCATTTTTGGTGCTAAGTAATTTGTATGGAATTTGTTAATGATAACAAGAAAGATAGTAAAATAGATTCCCTGTAGCTAGCAACAATGGACCTCCAGCAAAAATTGATCCAACCCAGCAACATTAGACTTCCAGCAGCCAGCAACATTAGACCTCTCCCTCAACAGTAGATCCCTCCCAGCAATGATCAACCCCCCCAGCAACATAAGACTCACCCCCAGCAGCAATAGATCCTACACCAGCAACAATAGACCTCCCCAGCAACAACAGACACCCCTGAAAAATAGATCCCTCCAGCAACAGTTGATTCCCCAGCAGCCAGCATCAATAGAACCTCCAGCACACCCCAAAGAAGCCCCTTGCCATTACATACATTCAGTGCTAGAGGTGCCAGAACTCCATTCCTCCACGTTCCTGCTGAAAAAAAGCCCTGGTTTTGGGTAATTTGCCTGCCTCCCTATAATAAACCCATAATATAATATGGCGAATAAAAAGATATCACATTAGTGTGACTTTTTATGTGATATTAAATTCATCCATTTTGGATGAAGTGGAGGTGGATTAGACCCCCATGTCAGTTTTTATTGCTGTCAGTGTCCCCATTAAGGAGTTCACCCTCTCTATTTGTCTTGTTTACCATTATCCTTAAAAGTGAACGTAAAAGAAATCCCACATTTTGGCTTGTCCCCAGAAAAGTAATAGAGGGGAAATCTTCTAATAGGGACACTAGATCTGGTGATCTGGGGGTTCCCAAGGAATTACCTTAATTTGCAGTGATTTCCTCTCACTTCCTGTTTGGCTATGGGACAGGAAGTGAAGGGAAATCTCCGCCATGGGACACAGATGGCGAAAAAAAAATCTGAAAATGGGTTATAACCCTCCCTTGCTCTACCTGAAATTAAAAAAAAGTTTTGCCTATAGTTCCACTTTAATCAGTGGAGTTCTGTGAATGAATGAGGGAGGATTCTGTCATTCGTCTTTTCCTCCTCTCCCCCTCACCCATTCACAGAATGCCTGTGAACAGGTCCGGCCCAATACATTGTGCTGCCTGGGTCCAAGAATGAAATGCTGCCCCCCCCCAAAAAAAAAATCACGCCCTCCAAGAGGCCCCCACATTCTATAGGACTATGAAAGCAGTCAAAGGGGTGTGAGTGTGTACGGAGTGACAGCAGGAGCAGGACAGAGCAGAAAACACTGGGCAGATGAGCGCACCAGGCTTTCTACTGTCTATAGTGCCACAGTGCCCTGCAGGGCTGCGGGCATGGTACAGGAGAATGCAGTGCTGCGGGCATGGTACAGGAGAATGCAGTGCTGCGGGCATGGTACAGAAGAATGTAGGGCTGTAGGCATGGTACAGGAGAATGCAGTGCTGCGGGCATGGTACAGGAGAATGCAGGGCTGCGGGCATGGTACAGGAGAATGCGGGTCTGCGGGCATTGTGCAAGGGAATGCAGTGCTGCGGGCATGGTACAAGAGAATGCTATAAGTAGAAATTGTAGAAAAGTAAAAGATTTTTTTCTATTCCTCATCAGTCACAATTTCCTATGCATCTGCTATTCTTGAAAAACTGTAAATTTTGAAACTTTTGTCATATGACCTCATAGTTCTTGCCAATTTGTAGTTGATGATGCCCAACTGAATTATAACATCATTCAAAGCATACTGTATATAATGGCAACGATTATCATTATTTTACATGAACTGCATATGAATATATCTAAGTGTATCTTAGTCTTTTCTCAGTGGCCAAGTAAAATGTTGCAGTATTTTAGTAATATTATGAGTCAATGGGAACATATCAAATGCCTTTTTTATCTACACTTTAAACTATACTTTGCCAAAAAAACAAGCCAGTGACATTCCTGAATCTTTTCCCACACTAATTAAACCATTAAGTTCGTCCTTATATTACCTAACAGAACCCATACTTAGATTGAAGTAATTGCAATTAGGGGTGCAAAGGTTAAAACATAAGAAAATGATGTGTATAATTTTTAACAAATGTCAACGACCAAGGCAATATCTAATTATAATCTAGTAAGCATAAATAGATTTTTGGCATGTCATGTACTTGAAATACTACAGATACAGCAATTAATCGCCTCAGAAGAACAAAATGTGTGGAGAATAGGCTTTGTTTTAAAATATACAGTATGTAGCGCCACATTATGTTGTATGCAATGAAGAATTATTAATCTAGCTTTACCAATCAATGAAATAAAGTACCGATTAGCAAAGGTACTCTTTGCTATTAAAAAAAAATATGAAAATATTAAGGTTAGTTTTCTATGGACAAACATTTTTGCCAAAAGTGTATGTTTTACTCATCGGAGCTTGTTCTTTAATTGTTTACACAGCTCTGCATAACTATCACTTGGCTTATATTGTGTGAGCCTTGCTGCCAATAATTATAGTTTGTAAGCTAGGGAAAAGAAAGGCTGTTGAAAGACGTTGCAAAGTAAGTCACACAGAGGACAGCACATAGTATTTGGGTTGGAGTTTCAAAGTTACAGACAGCCTGTTCAGTCTGATTTTCTTTCTCTTCCAGAGCAAACAAGAAACATGTATTTTCCATGTGTACTTACGTCAGCAAAATGGTTCTCTCTTTCTGGATTATTATTATTTCAGGTACTTATAGAGCGCTGTCAATTTACGCAGCGCTTTACATATACATTACACATTCACATCAGTCACTGCCCTCAAGGAGCGTACAATCTAAGGTCCCTAGCTTACATTCATACATACACAGTAGGGCCAATTTTATACAGGATCCAATTAACCTACCAGCATGTCTTTGGAGTGTGGGAGGAAACCGGAATACCCGGAGGAAACCCACGCAGGCACAGGGAGAACATGCAAACTCCAGGCAGGTAGTGTCGTGGTTGGGATTCGAACCAACAACCCTCTTGCTGCTAGGTGAAAGTGCTAACCACTACACCACTGTCTCCTGTCCTTAACTCTTTGTCTAAAATCTAACTTCAAACTGTTCAATAAGTCTGTCACAATCATTTTAGTTCACCATATAGCCCTGTATTAGGGGAACCTCCTACATCAGCATTTTGCATCTCTACTCTTATTTAAAGCAGAACTAAACCCATAGATTTAACAGTTTCAAAAAAGTTTTGAATTACATCCCGACATGTCCTGGAATTGTTACGCTCACATTGGTTGTGCTCTCAACCAAACTGTCAAACCATCCAATGGCTAGTGTCATAACTGATCACATGTGCAGCATCATAGCAGTTGAAGATTAAACAGACGCCAAAATGGCAACTGATAGGAGGACTTCAGTAAAAAGAGAGTAGGTGCAATTGAATGTTACAATACCCACTCACCCAGCGCTATAAGTAATAAAACTCAATATATTAAAACACTTTAGTATAATAAATCCCCTAAAAGAGAAATAAGCTGCCGCTATTAAAATCAAACATATAAATCACATAGGTGCAAAATTTGTTCAAAGTGACGTCACGCCACAGTACTCTGCCGGCTAGGTACCGAGCGGCAGAGTCGGAGAGTGGAGTCGTCCGGAGAGTCAGGTTACTGATTTTGAGTACACTATGCCCTATGTTGTTTCATTGAATTGTGCACATGGAATGAGTGTTCTATCTGACCAAGCATAACGATTCACTGGTTAACATCTGGGGACAAGGGTGGATCCTGACCTGGTGAGCAGCGGGACAAAGACCATCGCTGGAGACACAAGCATTTGAGTGGTCTGATTAAAGCGCATTGAAAGCCATTTCCGGTGAGTGTACATTACCACAGGGGATTCACAGTGGTGCGGTGGAGGTGCATTATAGATCGCTGGAGCACGGGTGTTCTGGGATCCTTATACCTGAACTATATATCGATTTCTTATCAGCTTGGAAGTGCAAGCTGCAACAGCAATACTCTCACCATTATCCTTGTAGACTCATTTATATCATTTATTTGTGTATGTAGCGCTGCTAGTGTTATTTTGTTACTGCACTTGTGCTTTGAACAAATTTTGCACCTATGTGATTGATAGGAGGGTTTACCTCCACTTTAAAGAGGAAGTAAACCCTCCTCTGTAACTTGTACCTATAGGTAAGCCTATGATAAGGCTTACCTATAGGTAGTGTAAATATCTCCTAAACATGTACAGTCTAGGAGATATTTACCTTACATGCAGCCAGTGACGTCACTGGCCCATGCGCTCGGAAGGAACGGCCGCTCGTGCCATTTCTTCAGAGCTCCGTGCTGTGACCGTCGGCTCCTGCGCGCGTGTAATGTCGCCCGTCATACAGGTAAGCGGACGGCACGGCGGGGGCTCGTTCTAAGGTAAGTATTTCATGCAATACATACTAGCTCATTATGCGTTTCTCTTGCAGGTTGCAAAAAGAAAAAAAAATTTGGGGGGGTTTACAACCTCTTTAAGTGTCAAGAGTGAGTATACCTTTTTTACTCTCTTCTCTACTATATTGGAAAGGCTTCTATTTCTAGTTTATAAATGTAAGATTGGATTTTAATATTTTCAGTATGCTATACAATTAGAACTGTATTACACAACACAATATGATCATGATCATATGGCCACCTGTGTCGCCAGTTGAAAAGATACTTGCATCAAAGCTTTTCAAAATTATGTAATGATGTTTATACGGTCCAACAAGAGACCAAGAATTCCCAAGCGCACAATGTTTATGCACAAATGTCAAGGTGGGCTTGGAGTTTCCAACTTCCTTAAATACTTTATGGCCAAACAAATCACCCCACTGGTATCTTTATTTCCTACAGGAAAAGTCCTTCAGTGACCCTTAAATCACTTCCTTGGTTCACACCCAAGTCTAGGCCACTATCCACAAGCGCTTTATTGTGGCACAACTTTAAACATCTTGGGTAATACTAAATACTTTAGCAAACTTCCTTCACCACACCCTCACTGTTACTTCTCTTGGGTAACCTGTTTTCTCCTTGACAGGAGTCACCCAAAACCTTCCATTGGTGTGACTTTCATAAATTCTAATACATTTATTCCTTTGTCAATAACTACTCTTTTTACAGTTGGATAGAAATTAGGGAGAAATTTCAACACCCATCCTTACAACTCTTTCACTACATGCAAGCCAATCATTGGCTTACCTTGGGGCTTGCTAACATGGACCTCACTACACAACTTTCTAGCTTCAAACTAATCTGCTACCATAAGCCTATCAGACACAAGAAGCAAATGGCAGCACTCTCACAAGAAAACACATCCTGGATTAAGTGGTGGGATCCTTACACGGGTGCTCTGACTCGAAAGTGTCCCCTATCCACTGGATACAATACATTATCAGTGAAGAGATACAGTAACTCTGAAAAATCCTTATGAAGACTTTATTTATGGCATAACAGGGACTTTAAAAAGCAAGCTAACGCATTTGGGCACGTGGCCTTGTTCACAGCATTATATTGTTGTGAATGAGACCACATGCCGAAATACGTTAGATTGCTTCACTGTTTATGCCTTAAATAAAGTCTTCCCAAGCATCTCAGAGTTGCTGGCTCACTCTACTAATATTGTACAATATGATAAGAAAAAATAGATGTGCTAAACCTGGGATAAAAAAGCAGCACCTGAAATCCCTGAATCTTTGGAATCTAAATTGTGGTATAAAAGTGAAGGTGCGCTAATTTTAACATTAATAAAAAATTATATTAATCATTCCATCAGTAATAAATAAAATGAAATTGGTGAAAGTACTAGTGCAACAATGTTCTGAACATATACATTGTGATCAGTGATCACTAACACCCTGGTGTAATCAAACAAATTACCATGAAAAAAACAATCTGCAAGGTGCCAAATGAAAATAAATGAATAAAGTGACAGTCCAAAAATTCTAGTCCATATAAGCGTGCAATCAATGTGAAACAAGATCAAAGGATTCAAACTTAAAAGGGAAGGTGAATGTGATCCAAGCACTTATCCCTCAAGGTGCTGCATGCGATCCCTCTGTGCTCAAAGACTCACTTTTATACCACAATATTGTACCGTATGCCTCTCTCTCCTAAGTTGAACTCTATCATTTATGCACAACTTAAAGGATAAGTTCACCTTAGGAACAAATGACATGTTATATTCGTGTTTAGGGTATAACATGCTCCAGCACCTGCCCCCCTCACCTCCTAAACCCCTTCTCCTGTGATGGTGGGCAAATGTTTCTATCCCCTGCAGCCGCTCTCACCTTTAAAATGGTGTGAGACTCTTACTCTATGAGTAAGTCTACGGCACTTTACATATTCTATGTCGTACACTGCTGACAATGCTGGAATAAATCACATAAAAAAAAAGCATTCGCATGCTGGCTTTTCTTGTTACTTGGAAGCGATTGCAGCCATGTTATTCATTTACAGGGATTTGTGAATGAGTAAACTTAACGTCCGGTCTGCCACCGTGGCAGATGGCTTGTAGTTCTCAATGGACTACGAGTGCATTGATCCAGCTTTCTAACTGAAATCCCATATGGGGGTGCAGGCAGAAACCTAGAGGACATGTCTACATGAGCTTAACATTTCACCCAGGATTCGCTGACACTGGGTGCGATGCTGTGCAGGCTCCTATGGGATAAATAATGAATGCATGTTTTTGTCCTATAAAAATATGTGCATTTATTATTTTTTCTAAAAGCTGAACTTAGCATTTGATTGTTCAACCAAGCACACAGACTATGCCTATGTTTCCAAGTGGGAGACAGAATTTCAGTGTACCAAAACCTGGAAGAGACATGCAACAAATTTGATCCATGATCACCTCACACCCCGTAAACATAACAACAGCTGAAATGATCTTTTAAAACTGTTACCAGGTGGTATATAGTCCCATCTCAATCGCACATCTCTATCCTTCACTCACCAACAAGTGCCTTTGAGGCTACAATGCAGTAGGAGATATAATGCACGCCTGGAGGACCTGTTACAGTACTTAAGTTTTACAGACCCTATTTAACTACCCCTTCCCAAGAGAACCTTTGTTTACACTTCTCTATCTTAAGCCTCCAACCCTCGCCAAAACCCAATGCAGATTTGCCTTATGTACTACTAGCTGCCAACCAAACTATAGTAAGAGTTTGGAAGAAACAATTCACACGTGTCATAGAGGCCCGACAGCCCACAGACACATCTTTTTCAAGAAAAAACATACTAATGATGTAATAATATATGTATACATCACACCCATCTTTAATCATCAATGACAATCTATACCTTCCTGCAGGAGGTGTGCCTTAGTGGAGTACATGCAGAAAGACCCAGTGCCCCCCCCTACCCTATTCTCCCAGATCCCTCCCTTTTTCCACAACCTTTACTCTATTCTACTTTCTGTATTCTTGTTTCAAAGGTTTTCCCTCTTTTTGAGATGGGCCACATTCATTCAGTCATCCCAAACTCACACTGCTACTACCATTAAGCCAAAACTCAAATACTTCCCAAGATGCAGAAAATGTTCTATCCTTCCTAACCAGGAAAAAAAAATAGCCTTCCTCAGATATCAGCATACCATAGGGAGAGGCTGACCAAGGATTTTGGTGCCCTTAAACATTGGGAAGTTGAAAATGAAGGGGAAAAAAAAGGATTGTAGAAACTCTTTTGAAGCCTAATATTCCACTCAAACACTATGGAGATAAGATATTTCTCCAAGTAAATGGTAACAGGGCACCAAAGCGGCCACTTAAACCCTTATGGAGTCTAATGTACCCTATATTGCAAGTGAATAAATGTCCTCTTCCTTAAATATCGCAATGCCCTGTTACCACTTACTTGGAGAAATATCTTATTCCATAGTGTTTCAGCTGAATATTGGGATTCAAAAGAGTTTCTACAATTTGTTTATTGCCTTCATTTTTAACTTTCCCATGTTAAAGGGTACCAAAATCCTTGGTCCGCCTCTCCCTATGGTATGCTGATATCTTCCTAACAACACCTGGGTTAAATCACAAATGTCTCTGTTGTGTTTAATATATCATACATATTATACTATCTGATGCAAATAAACTGGACTAGTGCTCTATCCTGAGGACTTATCAATCGTTTACATATGCAGCATCCATAATGATCTCCCGAAGAAGCTACATTATAGAGAGTTGAGTGAATTGTAATAACTGCATAGTACATGTAAAATAATTTTCCTTTTTGAATTTTAACTTTGCACAAATAAAATGTAACCCTAAAAAAAAAAAAAAAAAAAAAAAAGAAAAGACAATTTCTCTATATTTGCATATTTTCTGTCAATCATAATAGACTTTTGCAAAGTATCAGTTGCTGAACAGTTGCTGAATAGACTTTGGGAACCAAACTCACTGAATGAGAGCAGTGTTCAGCAGTGCAAACAGTGGGAAAAGTATTTACTTCATTGTCACTTTGATTTTAGTGACAGACTTGCTTTTAAAATTATGTTTAGGGTAATATAAGTTAACTTTAAGGGTTAATAATATTTATTGGGTTAAGTGTTAGATTTAGGGGTTAGGTATCATTTCAGTGATATGTTAAAGTGGAATTAAACCTTTCTGGTTTGAGTGAACAGATGGGCTTGAGTCACAGTTAACTGAACATGGGGAGCCCATATAACAAACACATAACATTATGTGCTTGTCAAAAGTAAAGATGATTTTCAAGAAACCAAAAGACAGTTTTGTATGTCAGTTTTTCAAGCGAATACGGAGTAGCATGCTATGGTTCCGAAGCCAAATTTAAAGTGAATCTGTACCCTATGTGAAAATTTAAAAAGAGAAATTATACCTAAGGCTGATTTATTAAAGGTTTTGAGAATGCTGGCATTATAAACTGTGTGAAGATTCATATCAGTTATTCGGCTATATGAAAAGAATAAATGTATTTCATCTGCACATGATTGGATAAGCTCTAACGAGCATATAAATCCTGTATAGTAAAAATAATATAATAATACTTAAAGTATATATATATCTTTATTACATAATCATTCTCACATACTTTTGTCAATCCACCTCAAAATGTACAGTGTCCTAAATGCTTTATTACCTGGAAAATGTTCGGTTCCCTTCTCTGATTTGATTGTGACTGAGATCTGGCTTTCCTTGACTTCATTGCCAAGTCTTAACAACAGCCATTCTACTCTTCAATTAAACTGCCTTTAGTAGCCACTGAGGCACTCCCAAAGGCAGTCGATGGGCTTGGGAAATTCTGACCTTGTCTCGTCTATCAGCAAAGTACAAAATTCAGTGTGGTTTGCCTAAAATTTTTTTTTTTTTTGGGGAAGAGGGGGCGGGGGGGTTCGAATACGTTGCAGGCTGCTTGTAATGTCAACTTACATTACGGGAAATTCTTATTTGACACAAAACTGATTAAACTGGCTCAGTATTAGATTGTAAATTTGGACTAAAATATAGACTAGGCCTCAAATATAAATATGTTTACAGAGTTGCTAAACAGAATCCTCCCTGTGCATCACTACAGCAGCATGCAGGAAGCTGTAGGACAGTCTTTCTCTGTTTAGGGTTGCTAGGGATTCATTGAGTAATTTTCATTTCATCTAATTACAATGATCTCTTCAGATATATTTTAAGGGAGGAGGGGCTTTTTTCCCACTGACCACCATCAAGAAGCATTTTCCCACTGATCACAAATTAAGGAGCATTTTTTTCCTACTGACCACTAATGTAAGGTGTATTCTTCCCACTGACCACCAGTGTAATGGGGCCCTTTTACACTGACCACAAATGTAAAGGAGAATTTCTCCCACTGAACATTAAGGTAATAGACTATTGCAATCACTGTCAATGTAAGGTGATAGTTGACTGGCCACCAATGTAAGGGGGCACTACACAGACCACCAATGTAAGGGGCACTACATGGACAACCAGTGTAAGGGGCACTACACTGGCCACTAAAATAAGGGGGCACTTTTCTACTGACCACCATGTAAGTGGTCATTCTTTCCAATGAATGTCAATGTAAGGAACTACAATTTTTATTGTCTATGCTTCTTTTCTGGCCTGTGTTATTTCTAGTTACTTATAATTATTATTACTGAAATGTTCTTGTATAGAGGATCCTTGGGTGCCGAATACCCTAAATATGCTAAATACCTTACTTTAATTATTTTTTTATATCCTCAACTTACTGTGAATGCTAGTGTTGTGGGAGCTGTAGATATAATTATTAGCAGGGGTTCCCTGTGACCTATTTCATGGGTTGCTCTGTTAAAAAAAGTTTGGTAAAGGCTGCTCTAGGGGATGGCTGGAGGACAGAACTGCCAGTTGTGTAACCCCTCCCAATCATACAAGCCAAGCAGACAACACTGCAAGCATCTTATTCCTTTTCATTAAGTTGGCGTCACAGTGATAATTCCTAGCCCTTTGTCTTGGCAGCACCAGGAAAACACATATAACCCTCAAAACTGTTTTTACAGAAAATGTGCTTACTTTCAACGGAAGAATACACCTACTAGTAGACATTGTCCCAGTGGGTGTAAAATGGGGATGAATCGCTTTATAGACAACTTAACAGCTCTATGAGTTAAATCCACAGAGTATTTCAAAGCTAAGTTTAGATATTTTAAGATCCCACTAATAGGTTTCAAAAATAGAGCAATAAAAGTTCCTAAAATTGCAAAGCTTGTTTTAAAGTATCACCCTATGTTACCATAGGAACTCTTTCTGTCTTTGTCTGTAAGCCTTTTCTTGACCTGTTGTCATCCTTAAGCATCCAAAATATCAGACATCTGTAATTGTAAGTGCTGTAGTGGTGGAATATGCTTATATGCAATGCAGAGATATTATAAAAGCTGTTTTTCTTGTCATGTTCCATGAATGAGGAATCCAGATGACCCTGGCTAGTTTACCAGTGATAAATACAGTATTATAGAGTTGTGTTAGCAACATTAGTACAATTGAAATCAACACTGTCTGAGGAACATTGATGTTTTCTTCATTCAGATAGTTTTGTTATGACTATGGACATATGGGGTTCATCATAGGAACAAATACGAGTAAACCAATGTCACCATTCCACTTGGTGAATGATATGAGCATCCTTAAAGCTCTATACCATCTTTGAGAGAGAAAAATATTTCACAAATTTGCATTTACAGTTTCTTCATTTTTATTTTCCTTTCTATTGGTGCTGCCACATTTTTCACTGTAGGCAATGGCAAAGTTACAGAATTTGGATTGGCTATACAACACCAAGGCTTAATGAGGCCTTTGTTTCACACGCATTGAGGGAGGCAGGAAACCCTCTCTCATATAGTTTTATAGCCATGGGAAAACCTTCAAACTATTAACATTGATGATGGCATTGTATAATATGGTCAGCATGCAAAGATGTTTAATGTGGCTCTCAGGCCAAAAGATGGTAAACATACTCCTGTAATTGCAGACAAATTGCAGTTCTCTTACTGAAATATTATGTTGTAGTTGAAGCTTCATTACTCTGTAATGATGGTTCAGGCACAACGTCCAGAGGAAGGCACATGGGAGGCCTCAGCATCACCAGTAGGGTACTTTATTCCTAACTTTGAATATAGCAAAGGAAAGGAAAACCCTCCCTACAAAGGATACAGTGTTGATTGCTGTCTTCAAGAATGGACACAGCGTGGTTATTCATCCCACTATCAGTCAGACTAATTGTCAGTCACTAGGATTAACACCAGCCAACATCTCATGCCAGGAATTCAGTCTCATCTATCAGCAACTTTAGCAGCCTCCGCAGTAGTTGACTCCCTAATGATTAGGCCAAATTAAGCCTTGATAAATAATTACTCACTTCCTTTTTCTGGAGTCCCAACACAATGTTTTTTTAACTCATTGTTTGTGTTACCTACACCCTGAGCATGTGTGGTTGGCTGAACTCAATTCCCAGATAGCAAGGATAACTTGCCACAGATTTGTGGTAGTTTTGAATTGTGAGTCTGTTAACTTGCTGCACATTTTCATTGGCAAGTTGTACACTTGCAGAGCACTTGAAGCACAAGTCCAATTTGTAGCAAATTTGCTTGGCAAGTCTCTAGCAAGAGCAAAGTTGCAGTAGTAAGTCTACAGCAAGAGCTCTGAAAGTCTGCAGCATGAAAATTCAGCCACAGTGACCCCTGTGGTGGGATGACTATTGCACAACATAGCTGAACGAGAACTTGCAGCAGACTTGTTTGATCTGGAGTCATGAAATGTGGACTTGCGGCAATTGTGCAACAAACTTGTGAAGCCTGGCAAGTTTAGCAATAGCTTAGGAAGTCATTTTCAGACCTGCAGCACAATTGCTTGCTATCTAGGTTGCTCCTCTCTCTGCCTTCAGCAGACAAAACTGCCCCAAGATAGTCTGTGACTGCAACCAAAGTTGACACTGGGTTCTCACAGCAGCCAACATATACACAAACTGGCAATTTGCCTTTTCTGTGTCACAAAATATCCTTGCTGTGACCCATGATTGATATTGAGAGGAAAGCTTACTTCCTGTGGACCTCACCATGCAACCCTACTGGGAGGAAAGGAAACAAAGGCTACTATGGCAGCACAACTAAAAAGCTACAAATACATAACCACAATTAAAGTACAAATCTACTTGAGATTATATTAAACAACAGCATACTTTTTCATTCTAACTTACTTTTAATAAGTCAACCAACTCATTGAACTATAATGAAAAATGTGGAGCCATGGCCCTTTCTGTAATAGACTCTAGCCAAAATAAATAAATAAATGAAATGTGTGTAGCATTGATACAAGTGCCTCTATGTATAGATTTTGCACATAAGATGAATAAGCTCCAAAATGCGATAGGGGTGCATGAAACTGTGGCGCTCTTTTGAAGATTAGCTGCAGTAGAATGAAATACACTCATCACTTTAAGGGAACAGGGGTGTAAACTACAAAAAAATGAAACAGTATATAAAACGTACATACAAACTGTGTAGGTACAGTACAGAATGAATCTGACACATCTTGTTCTATGATCACACTTTCTTCTATTTGTCATAGGAACGTGAACTAGGTCATTTTGTTCTAATCTAATCCAAGATATAACCTAGAGAAGGATCTGTCTTATCTGCAATGAAGTAGACTACACTACTAGAGTTTCTCTTTCCACTTTCTGTACAACATGTTCTGGGTAATGTGCCCTTTCGGGGGCGTAATTAATAAGAGTATATTATTATTATATTTTGAGGGGTATCGGCAATGAAGTAGAAGACACTTATCACTCTGATTGAACAGGGATGTCATTTGCAGGAAGCTCCCACTAGAAACATGTTTTGGGTAATGCGCCCTATCTGTAATAACAGAAATTTATTTCTGGGGTGTTATTGCTAAGAGTATATTATTATTTTATTTTGAGGGGTATCTGCAATGAAGTAGAAGGGCTGTAATTTGGAGGAAGCTCCCACTAGAAACAAGTAACTGAGTTCCTCTTTCCACTTTTTGTACAACATGTTCTGGGTAATGCGCCCCCCCCCCCCCCTCTAATTACAAAAATTTATTTCTGGGGTGTTATTACTAAGAGTATATTATTATTTTATTTTGAGGGGTATCTGCAATGAAGTAGAAGACACTTATCACTCTGAAAAAACAGGGCTGTAATTTGCAGGAAACTCCCACTAGAAACAAGTAACCAAGTTCCTCTTTCCAGTTTCTGTGCAACATGTTCTGGGTAATGCGTCTTCCCTCTAATAAAAGAAAATTATTTCTGGGGTGTTATTACTAAAAGTATATTATTTTTTTATTTTGAGGGGTATCTGTTTTTACATAATGTACGTAGAGACGACTATAGCATGAGGGGAGGAGGCATGTTGGGTTCTAATATGGAAACAATAGCATTAAGCTGAAACAGTGCTAAAGCATAAATAGAGTAGGCAAATATAAAGGAGAACAATCTACACTATGCATAAATTGTAATAACAATATAGTTAATGTAAGTCCATATGCAGCACTATCACATTTAAATGTAGGTGAATGAAGAGATGAACTTCCTCCTCCAACTTCTGTGTAAAATAAAGCACACCGCACCACCATGAAGCCCTCCAATCTCCTTACCATATAAAGGAATAAGATGTGCAGTATACAATATATCTTATAAATGGACATCAACCAAAACATGTAACAGTTTCAGAGTGGCAAAGCAAATTCAATGCTCCAGCTTTAAACCTGGGACTGCAGCCTCTCAAGAAACAGCGATGTAAGATTTCAATTAGTCCAACCTTTTTATTCTCTCTTTACACTTTGCTACAATGTAAAGTAGTAAGTGTACAGCTTATAGAACAGTGTAAATGTGCTGTTCCCTCAAAGTAACTGAACACACAGCCATTAAGGTCTAAACTGCTGGCAACAAAAGTGAGTACACCCCTAAGTAAAAAAAGTCCAAATTGGGCCCCAAGTGTCAATTTTTAGTGTGACCACCATTATTTTCCAGCACTGCCTTAATCCTCTTGGGCATGGAGTTCAACAGAGCTTTACAGGTTGCCACTGGAGTCCTCTTCCACTCCTCCATGAGGACATCACGGAGCTGGTGGATGTTAAAGACCTTGCGCTATATATATATATATATATATATATATATATATATATATATATATATATATATAATATATATAAATAGACAGTATCTCAGAAAAGTGAGTACACCCCTCACATTTCTGTAAATATTTTATTATATCTTTTCATGTGACAACTTGAAATGACACTTTGCTACAATGTAAAACAGTGAGTGCACAGCTTGCATAACAGTGATAATTTACTGTCCCCTCAAAGTAACTGAACGCACAGCCATTAATGTCTAAACTGCTGGCAACACAAGTGAGTAAACCCCTAAGTAAAAAAGTCCAAATTGGGCCCAACGTGTAAATTTTTAGTGTGGTCACCATTATTTTCCAGCACTGCCTTAATCCTCTTGGGCATGGAGTTCACCAGAGCTTCACAGGTTGCCATTGGAGTCCTCTTTCACTCCTCCATGATGACATTGTGGAGCTGGTGGATGTTAGAGACCTTGCGCTCCTCCACCTTCTGCTTGAGGATGCCCCACAGATGCTCAATAGGGTTTAGGTCTGGAGACATGTTTGGCCAGTCGATCACCTTTACCCTCAGCTTTTTCAACAAGGCAGTGGTCGTCTTGGAGGTGTGTTTGGGGTTGTTATGTTGGAATTCTACCCTGCGGCCCAGTCTCCGAAGGGAGGGGATCATGCTCTGCTTCAGCATTTCACAGTACATGTTGGCATTCATGGTTCCCTCAATGAACTGTAGCTCCCCAGTGCCAGCAGCACTCATGCAGCCCCAGACCATGACACTCCCACCACTATGCCTGACTGTAGGCAAGACACACTTGTTTTTGTACTCCTCACCTGGTTGCCGCCACACACACCTGACACCATCTACACCAAATACGTTTATCTTGGTCTCATCAGACCACAGGACATGGTTCCAGATATCCATGTCCTTAGTCTGCTTGTCTTCAGCAAACTGCAGGCTTTCTTGTGCATCATCTTTAGAAGAGGCTTCCTTCTGGGATGAAAGCCATACAGACCAATTTGATGCAGTGTGCGGCATATGGTCTGAGCACTGACAGGCTGACCCCCCACCCCTTCAACCTCTGCAGCAATGCTGGCAGCACTCATACGTCTATTTCCCAAAGACAACCTCTGGATATGATGCTGAGCACATGCACTCAACTTCTTTGGTCCACCATGATGAGGCCTGTTCTGAGTGGAACCTGTCCTGTTAAACCACTGTATGGTCTTGGCCACTGTGCTGCATCTCAGTTTCAGGGCCTTGGCAATCTTCCTAAAGCCAAGCCCATCTTTATGTAGAGCAACACTGCTTTTTTTCAGATCCTCAGAGAGTTCTTTGCCATGAGGTGCCATGTTGAACTTCCAGTGACCAGTATGAGAGAGTGAGAGCGATAACACCAGATTTAACACACCTGCTCCCCATTCACACCTGAGACCTTGTAACACTAACGAGTCACATGACACCATGGAGGGAAAATGGCTAATTGGGCTCAATTTGGATATTTTCACTTAGGGGTGTACTCATTTTTATTGCCATCGGTTTAGACATTAATGATTGTGTGTTGAGTTATTTTGAGGGGATAGCAAATTTACACTGTTATACAAGCTGTACACTTACTACTTTACATTGTAGCAAAGTGTCATTTCTTCAGTGTTGTCACATGAAAAGATATAATAAAATATTTACAAAAATGTGAGGGGTACACTCACTTTTGTGAGATACTGTACATCAAAATACTGTGCATATGATACAATAATGGAAAGTAAAATACCCCGCCTTCTGCGTGCTTGTGTTTTTGTCATGACTGCCTGACTAGTTTCAGCCAATAGGCCATCATCAGACGAAGTTCACTATGAGGCTTTTTATTTACTATGGTAATATTCGTGTTGGTCGGGTGGAGAGAATAATAAGGTTGGACTCATTGAAATCTTACATCCCTGTTTCTTGAGAGGCTGCAGTCCCGGATTTACAGATGGAGCACTGAATTTGCTTTGTCACTCTGAAACTGTTACATATTTGGTCGTTGTCCATTTACAAGATATATCATATACTGCACATCTTATTCCTTTATCTAGTAAGGAGATTGGAGTGTTTCATGATGGTGCGGTGTGCTTTATTTTACACAGAAGTTGGTGGAGGAATTTCATCTCTTCATTCACCTACATTTAAATGTGATAGCGCTGCATATGGACTTACATTAATAGAGTAGGAGCAGTGATAGCATTGCTTCATTGGTAGAGTTTGGAATGCAAGCCTACAAGTTGCAGACTGCAGGTTAGCTTTAGAAGGGTTAAGAAACAAAAAAGAGTTGCAACTAGAAGTCACGAAGAATGGATGTGTCTCGTGTGAAAATTCATATGCGTGTATTCAGCATGCCACAACAAGTGCAGTAACCAATTGTAACCAACTTTTAGTTTACAGTAGTTGGAGCAATAAAAATATACATTTTGATTGGGTTTTATGAATTACATTGCACTCTACTCTGCCTCCCTTTGTAAATTTGATTCTGTAGTTCTGGATTATTTTGATGTAATGAGTTTTTGTAAAGATTTAGATGGATAAAGTACATTTTTTCGTACTGTTTTTATTTTAAAAAATTGCTTATATATGCCCAGTGACTATAATGGCAAGGAAAAAGCAACTGCGTCAAAACCTATTGGGACTTAGGCCTAGTTCACACCTATGCATTATTTAGTGCGTTTTCAGTTTTGCAGAAACACTACAGTACAGTCCATTTAACATGGTTTCCAGTGGGTCACTTTCACATCTGTGCATTTTATGGAAAGAGCCAGGGACTTTTTTCATTTTTTTTTTTTGGTTTCATAGACTTCAATGGATAAAAAATGTGTATTGAAAAACTCAAAATGCACCTGGAATATGCAAACTGCAACCTGCATAGTTGTGAACCAAGCCTCAGACTGCTCAATTTGTCGACTTGAAAAACACATGTATATGGAAATGTAAAAAGTTTTTACATTCCTTAAGAAAGAAAGAGGTTGGGACTTTGAATGAGGCTACAAATGCTATTGTACCTCCATCCCTATATTTGGAGAAGCAAAATATTTCTATTCAACTTTGAGTGAGGCGTGTGACCAAACATGAGTATATCACATACAAACGTAAAATATGTTTACGAAAACAGGTAAATATGAAATAAAATCAAAATATATATTTAAATGTATGCAGCAATGGATAGTAATATTATATCATGGTTTTACCACTTAAGCCCCGGAAGATTTTACCCCCTTCCTGACCAGGGCCTTTTTTGCGATTCGGCACTGCGTGACTTTAACGGACAATTGCGCGGTCGTGCGACGCTGTACCTAAACGAATTTGATGTCCTTTTTTTTCCCACAAACAGAGCTTTCTTTTGGTGGTAGGGGTATTGTGCTACAGGGGGATGATATTAAGTTAACAAAAAAGTACCATAAAAGAATTAAATAATTACATCTCATAAATCATATATCCGGTGATCAATAAATAAATGTATCAATAAATAAAAAAGTGTGCAGTGTTGCAGTATTAAATAAACCTATTAGAACAAGATCTTTGTGCATAAATATAAACAATTACACAGGTGATAAGTAATAAATAAATAATCATCAATATTGGTGTTGAATATATCCAAAAAAAGTGCTCTGTGCTCCAAAGTAAATAGATGAGTGATAGTCTCTCAATTTCTAGTGCTCTCTTAAAGGTGCTTAATTGTCCAAAAAAAATTTCCTCAAATGGGGTAAAATTCTTCCCAGTGTTGGACCTCCACCAAACACCGTATAAACAAGCAGGGTGATTTTGTGCTCCTAATCACCCCTCTGGGTGTGCTAGCCGCTCACCTTCAATTAAATAGTATTGCGCCTTTATTAGTATAATCTTTGGAACCTCCTCTCCTTCCTCTTTTCTCTATATCCTCTCAGAGTGGTCCTTGGCTTCAGCCTCTGGGTCGGGGTATCCCTCCTCACAACGGGGTCCCAGATATCTCAAATAAAAGTGCTGACATAGTGCAGTATTGCCATAGGTTTCAAGGATTTATTAAAGTAAAAATACACTTACAAACAAACGTGGTTAATCCGCTTTGTATTGGTACAGGGAATCACGGACCTACTTCCGCAAACAAATGTCACTTCCGGCAATGTCCCTACGCGTGTCGTCACATCCGCCCACGTGACTTCTTCAGGGGATAATTAGCATACCCGAAGTGATGTACTTTTATAGTGCTGGAACCGGAAAAGCCTCGTTCGCCATTTTTTTCTCTCTTAACAAACGGAGGTGGAACTCCGGAACCGGATATCCTAATTCCTCCATTTTTGAAAATCTAATAACCTATCTCAATCTACTAAAAATCTAAAAAAACGCTTAAGAGCCGGTTCACACTACCACGACCAGAAAGTCGCCCCGTGACTTGAAGAGACTTGTTTAGAGACTTGGAAGAGACTTGGAAGAGACTTGTGCACGACTTTGAAGAGACAGGCGACTTTATCTGTGGGGAATGCCTGGCTAATCTCTTTCTTCTTCCTAGAAAGTCTGATAACAAGTCCTGTCAATTAAGATAACAGGTCACCTCAAAGTAGTACAGGACCCTTTTCTGAAGTCGGAGCGACTTCAGTAGTGCCAATTAAGACGGCACTCATTGATTAACATTGCTTTTGTTATGTCAAGCGACCTGGGGCTACACAAGTCGCCTCACAAGTTGTGCTAGTGTGAATGGGCTCTAAATCTATTAGTTTAAAATCCATTTCGTAATCCATCTGTCAATGGAGTTATTTATGGAGAAACACCTTTATTATTTCAAAATAATATGATAATATGGCTTAAGTTCCCCCGGAAGTCTAAAAAAAGTCCCAAAATATTTTAAGACATATATTCTAATCATCAAGCAGGAGATTATAAAAAATGATAAAAAATATTTAAAAAATGTTTTATAAAAATTATATCTTGCTACTAAAACCTTACAACGGTAAATTCAGATATTATTTGTGGACGGAAACAATTTTTTAAATAATTAAAATCCAAATTATTCTATTCCAATATATCTAAAATATTTATCAACCCGAAGTGAGGTTTCACAGTCAATCATAATACAAACATATTCCATATTAAACATACCTACATCTAATCCTTTATATCTAAAAATATCGTATTATTTTGAAATAATAAAGGTGTTTCTCCATAAATAACTCCAACGCTTAAATCTATTAGTTTAAAATCCATTTCGTAATCCATCTGTCAATGGAGTTATTTATGGAGAAACACCTTTATTATTTCAAAATAATACGATATTTTTAGATATAAAGGATTAGATGTAGGTATGTTTAATATGGAATATGTTTGTATTATGATTGACTGTGAAACCTCACTTCGGGTATGCTTATTATTACCCCCTGAAGAAGTCACGTGGGCGGACGTGACGACACGCGTAGGGACAGTGCCAGAAGTGACGTTTGTTTGCGGAAGTAGGTCCGCGATTCCCTGTACCAATATAAAGCGGATTAACCACGTTTGTTTGTAAGTGTATTTTTACTTTAATAAATCCTTGAAACCTATGGCAATACTGCACTATGTCAGCACTTTTATTTGAGATGTCTGGGAACCCGTTGTGAGGAGGGATACCCCGACCCAGAGGCTGAAGCCAAGGACCACTCGGAGAGGATATAGAGAAAAGAGGAAGGAGAGGAGGTTCCAAAGATTATACTAATAAAGGCGCAATACTATTTAATTGAAGGTGAGCGGCTAGCACACCCAGAGGGGTGATTAGGAGCACAAAATCACCCTGCTTGTTTACACAGTGTTTGGTGGAGGTCCAACACTGGGAAGAATTTTACCCCATTTGAGGAAATTTTTTTTGGACAATTACAGTAAGCACCTTTAAGAGAGCACTAGAAATTGAGAGACTATCACTCATCTATTTACTTTGGAGCACAGAGCACTTTTTTTGGATATATTCAACACCAATATTGATGATTATTTATTTATTACTTATCACCTGTGTAATTGTTTATATTTATGCACAAAGATCTTGTTTTAATAGGTTTATTTAATACTGCAACACTGCACACTTTTTTATTTATTGATACATTTATTTATTGATCACCGTATATATGATTTATGAGATGTAATTATTTAATTATTTTATGGTAATTTTTTGTTAACTTAATATCATCCCCTGTAGCGCAATACCCCTCCCCCATCTATTTATATCTGATACTGTATGGTCTACAGAACTGGTATCATCAGCAACAAGGGGTATTATAGAGATATTTATTTATATATATATATTTAATCCCTCTAGACAGCGCAAGACTCATGCATATACCTATTTATTTTGGTGGTATTTGATAACTTGTGCGATTTTTACTTTTTGCGCTATAAACAAAAAAATAGCGTAAATTTTGCAAAAATAACAATATTTTTCACGTTTTTATATATGAAATTCCCCCAAAAAAAAAGTAAAAATCAAAATTTTTTAACATTTTTGGCCAATTTGTTTTCTGCTACATATGTTTGGTAAAAAAAACTCGCAAAAAGCGTATTTTGATTGGTTTGCGCAAAAGTTATTGCGTTTACTAACTATGGGAAAGATTTCTGTCATTTTTGGTGGGTTTTTTTTAACGCGTAATGGCGGCGATCTGTGATTTTTTTTGCGGTACTGCGACATTGCGGCATACAGATCGGACCCTTGACTGACATTTTTGACACTTTTGGGGTTACCAGTGACATTACTGCAGTAATCAGTGCTATACATATGCACTGTTACTGCAAAATGACACTGGCAGGGAAGGGGTTAACTTTATTGGGGAAGGAGGGGTTAAGTGTGTCCCTAGGGGCGTGCTTCTTACTGTGATTGGACATGGCTACTGGTGTAGGAACAGTGATCAACGGTCCTACATAGTAATGAGACTAAATATTGAGACATAAAACTTAATAATTAATAAATCATTGTGGAGGTCAAATGGTCCAACCATGCTGTTACGCATAGTGGTAATGACTCCCATACAAGAACATATATAGGACAATTTGCTTACCATTTGTTTAAATAACAAAACATATCCATTGACACCAACTCAGCCCTATGGTGGGGGGGAGGGGCAAACACAGGCGATGATGTGGAACGAGTCACAATGTGACTCAGAACCAGAGACCTCCAAATGGGTAAGCACTGGACCTGACTGGGACCGGCAGCAAATGTGCAATGCACCATGGAGAGGACAAGCCTCTAAAATAAAAATTAGCAAAAATATTTAAAAAATAATAATACATACTGTAGAACAGTATCTAAGGGACGAAAAATAAGTGAAAAAGGCATGAAACAAGAATTATTCCTGTGCGCATAAGAAGCAAAATGAATGTTGATAAGAAAAAGAGAAGATGCCAATAAATGGACATCATCATAAGAGGTGCATGTGGGGTTGCCAAGATACACCCAGTTAGGAATATTAATTGAAAAGTGATGTTTCCAAAGAGTTAAGCCGTAGTGAAAAGGGGAGAGAGAACCAGTGACGAAGGGAGAAAATAAGGATCGCTAGATAGCCTTAGTGAGCGGAGCCCCGAATAAAAAGATACCAGAGTGCTTGAGAATAGTTGAAAAAAGAATAAAGAAAACTAATTACCATCAAAAAATGTCCCCAGTAATAAGTCAGTCAATGAAGCGAGTAGTCCGGTGCATATAACGGCAGGTAGTCGTGTCCGACTTCCTGCATTGCTGCGGGTCCTTAAAAAAGGGCGGTCCCGCAATGCAGGAAGTCAGACACGACTACCTGGCATTATATGCACCGGACTACTCGCTAATATTCCTAACTGGGTGTATCTTGGCAGGTTGCCATGCTTTTAAGAAGGGGGAGTATGAGTCAGTACTAATAGCCAGGGCCTTTTCGTAGGAGAAATTAATACAAACTAGAGAGAGAAGGGTTAGGAGATAGCTGTGTTTTCCAGTGTCTTATAGTTACGGTTCTGGTAGCCAGGAGGACATGTATTAGGATGGTATGGAATGCCTTTGGCCAACACTCCATTCCTATATTAAGGAGTGCAAGGGCAGGGGAAATGGGGATTAGAATTCCTGTAATATCTGATAGAACACGGGATAATTTACGCCAAAAACTAGTCAGGCACATACATTCCCAAAATATGTGGTTCATAGATCGAACTTGTCCGCAATCCCACCTGCTCAAAGGGGAGCCAGTGGAGGAAAAGCAGTGTATTCGTATAGGGGTATAATACCACTGGGATACAATTTTTGGAGCTAATTCCCAGTTTTGGACATTGTGTGATGCTGTGTAGACAGAAACTATAGATTTTATCTATTAGGCATCTAAAAATTGCTAGTTAACATTACATTCCCCTTAATACATTTTTTTAGCTTGTTCACTTGCATGTTATAAATGCACGCGCCTACATTTTTCAGTAGTACATGTCTGTTTTAAAGAGTTACATCTATATCCACGCCAAGGTGTGTTAGATTTTCACAGATTTGCATTATTTGTCTAATTCTTTTCCTGAAATTTGTGAAATAATTTCTATGTGATTAAAATGTCAATTTCCATGAAAGAGCAGTGATTCATGCATCTCACTGAAATGAACACCTTTTTATATTTGTGTGCTCTTCTCATAAATATATTCAGTAATGCCCCTGATAAATATTCTAATGGATGTCTTGTAAACAGATATCGGGTTGTCAATTCTGGATACCCCATCGACTTTAGTTTCCTGCAGATCAGAATGCCAGATGATCAAGACACAAAAAACTTTATAATAATAATACAATGCTTTGCTACTAATAAAATCATGTAGGCTGTATAACAGTGCTTAATAGATTAAACAGTTTTTTTCATATAATGGCATTAACAAGTTACCTTTGAATTCTTTTGGTTCAAAAAGACTTTTGTTCACATTCTAATGTTTCACTCTTGTGTATAAAACTTAAATGACTTTCCATTCTGATCTATTAACAAGGCCTGAATATAAAACGATATATAGGATCCAAGCTTAAATATGACATTTGCCAGTATACAGTAGCTGTTTCATTGTTGTGCTTTTGGCAATACACCTGTTAGTAGTAGTTCATATCCTATAGGTAGTCAAGCCTTATAGTTGCAGCATGCCTTTGTATATTACTAAGTATTATGCCTAAAGCCAGAAACAATTGAGTACTGTCCGTAAAATATTTTTTTTTATTTGCACTAACGTACAATTTTTCAGGACAAGCTTTTGGTGTATGACCCCTTCTTCAAGGTCCCAGCAGTACTGCTGGGACCTTGAAGAAGAGGACATACCCCAGAAGCTTACTCTGAAAAATTGTATATTAGTGCAAATAAAAAAAGTATCACAGACAGTATTCAATTGTTTCTGCCGCAAATGCACTAATATGGCTACAATCACCTCAAGCATGCCTAAAGCCCAACCCCAGGAGATAAAGAAAAAAACATCCTTGCATTGCCAAGGGTTAGACTGACAAGAACTGTGCATTTGAAATACACATAGGTTGTTCTCCTCTTGATAGGGGATTTTTAAGGCAAGACAAGAACTGTGCAAAGAATAGTGACCTGAATAGCTGGGAAAAATGCCCCTTCCCCCTTTCTCAGCCTGAGTGTTGCTGTGCAGAGGATCAAAGGAGGCCAATATCAAGACAAATTAAGGTACAAATATTAGCTGTAAGCAAAACTACATTTAATTTTTTTTTCTGTGAAACTATTTTTTAAATAAAAATACAATAGGCCAGCATTATTAAAAATTAAGTGCATTTTTTTCTGTAAAACTCAAATAGAGGTGGAAGTGTCCCTACCGTAATACCTTTTTGATACTAGAAGCTGCCAATCTACTGGGTTGAATGACAACTAGAACCTTTCAACCTACCTCCTCTGAGCC
Organism: Pelophylax lessonae; assembly: GCF_965119305.1. NCBI lineage: Eukaryota > Metazoa > Chordata > Amphibia > Anura > Ranidae > Pelophylax > Pelophylax lessonae. The sequence continues at coordinate 536,296,637 of NC_138768.1, read as the reverse complement.
TAGGCTTTCATTGATAAGCCTACCGCGTTATCCAACCAGGGTCGGCTGGGATATCATTGGGCTGGCCAGTGGCCAGTAAAAAAGGTCCATCTATACACTGGGGGAGATTTAATAAAACTGGAGCACACAGAATCAGGTGCAGTTGTGCATAATAGCCAATCGGCTTTTAACTTCAGCTTGTTCAAATACTCCTTGACAATCAAACCTAGAAGCTGATTGATGTCTACAATGCACAGTTTCATTAAGTTTCCCCACTGTCACCTTACCCATTTATTACCTGTTTAAAGAGTATCTATGGTCAATCTGTAAAATCATATACTTATTTTCACATTGAATTGTAATATTTCTAGCCTATTCCTAATAATCTGATTGTTCTTGGTGTTTGTAAACTTACTTTGTAAAGATCCCCACACTTTTACTACCTTGAATTCTGTGACACCTATTCACTATGCCCTGTGAGTAGGCACTGCTCTGTCACACATTTTACAGAGCCTGCCTTCTGAACTACAGAGGTGCTAAGAGGGATGTTTCAGGAGATGGAGTCAGTACAGGAATCACTACTTGCAGGCAGCAAGGAATTATGGGATATGTAGTTATTAGAAATGTGAAGTAAACAGCAGAGGGGAAGCTCCAAATCATACAGGGGGATCCAGGAAGTGGTAGAAAGAGATGGACAGCAGACAGGCAGCACTGGCATCATGAAAGAAGATTTTTAAAGTAACTATTGTTTGTATTGCTATTACAATGTTGATGTCATAAAATTGAAGGTTTATGCTTTGACCATAGATTTCCCCTCCCCTTGCCCATGATCCCCTGATGCTCTGCACAAATTGCCTTGTTTATGCATTGGGATTGCAATAGACACTGCTGCCCAATGCAGCCAAATGCGGCTGGTAAGAACAGTGATTTTATTGCTTGTTCAGAATATGCGATTCATTTTTTTTTTAAACTACCTCCCGCCCACCCGCCTTATAGTAAAATGATGGCGGGCAGGATCTCCTCTTGTTCTGGAGCACCATCATATGACGTCATCCCTGTGTCGCAGTTCACGTGCACCCTCAGGGCACGCATCGCAGCGATCATGTTTGTGCCATGTTCCTAGGACACAGTGCAACCCCAATCTGGGTAAAGAGCCGATGACGTGGCTCTTTAACCATGTGATCAGCCTTGTCCAATCACAGCCGATCACATGTAAATGCAGAAGTGCCATTTTTCAGCTCTCCTCATCTCACACTGGCAGAGTGTGAGGCGAGGAGAGTCGATCAGTGGCATCTTCTCGCAGCAGAGACTGTACTGGTAATGAGGGCACTGATCATTAGTGCCCTGATTGGTAATGTAGCCCCAGCAGTGCCCATCAGTGACGCCAACCAATGCCCATCAGTGATGCCAGTCAGTGCTGCCTTTCAGTGCCCATCAGTGCTGCCCATTAGTTTCCACCAGTGCTGCTCATCAGTGCCGCCCATCAGTGCCCACCAGTGGCACCTATCCATGCCGCCTATCCGTACTATCCATTATTGTCCATAAGTGTCCATGAGTGAAGGATAAAAATTACTTATTTACAAAATTTACTGACCGAAAGAAAAACTTTTTTTTTTTTTCAAAAATTTTGCCCTTTTTTCGTTTTTTAACAAAAAATAAAAAACCCAACTCTGATTAAATACCACTAAAAGAAAGCTATATTTGTGTGAAAAAAAATATAAAAATGACATTTGAGTGCAGCGTTGCATGACCGCGCAATTGTCATTCAAAGCGTGACAGCCCTGATAGCTGAAAATTGGCCTGGGCAGAAAGGGGGTAAGAGTACCCAGTATTTAAACGGTTAAAGGGTTACAATCTGTATAAAATTTGGTTTGCATTATATGGAAATATACGTGCAGCGGCAAAAAGATGGCCTTAACACCTACATGCCACACATACACTTTATGTGTCACTGGGTGGCCGATGTTTCTGTGTTTAGAGTACACTCACTACACACTTCCAGCACAGAGACTGAGCTGTCAAAGACAGCTCTAGGTCTCCACTAATGATCATTAGCCAGCGGTACCAGTTCCGGATCATGTGACCACTGTAGCAGCCAATCACCGTGGTCACATGACTGGCAATCCTTCCCAGCCCCGAGTGTTCGGAACCTATTAACCACTTAAGCCCCGGAAGATTTTACCCCCTTCCTGACCAGGGGGTATTTTGCAATTCGGCACTGAGTGACTTTAACGGACAATTGCGCAGTCGTGCGACGCTGTACCCAAACGAATTTGACGTCCTTTTTTTCCCACAAGCAGAGCTTTCTTTTGGTGGTATTTGATCACCTGTGCGATTTTTTGATCATGCGCTATAAACAAAAAAAGAGCGACAATTTTGCAAAAATAACAATATTTTTCACATTTTTTTATATGAAGTTCCCCCCCCCCAAAAAATTTAAAAATCAAAAGTTTTTTAAATTTTTGGCCAATTTGTTTTCTGCTACCTATGTTTGGTAAAAAAAAATCACAATAAGCGTATTTTGATTGGTTTGCGCAAAAGTTATTGCGTTTACTAACTAAGGGAAAGATTTTTGTCATTTTTTTTACGCGTAATGGCGGTGATCTGCGATTTTTTTTGCGGTACTGCAACATTGCGGCGGACAGATCGGACCCTTGACTGACATTTTTGACACTTTTGGGGGTACCAGTGACATTACTACATTAATCAGTGCTATACATATGCACTGTTACTGTAAAAATGACACTGGGAGGGAAGGAGTTAACTTTATTGGAGAGGGAGGGGTTAAGTGTGTCCCTAGGGGCGTGTTTCTAACTGTCATTGGATGTGGCTAGTGGTGTAATAGCACAGATCAACGGTCCTACATAGCAGGACCGAGTGATCTGTGCTTTTACACAGGGGAGAGTGACAGGCGGCTTTGTTTACACTAGCCGCCTGCCTTTCTCCCTCTCTACCCGACGATCGCGAGTGACCGGCGGACATCGGGTCCGCTGGTCACACGTGCGGCTTCGTCGGGTACGAGCAGGGGCGGGAGCGAGCCTCCGGTGGCGCACGCTCGCCCCCTATTCGCTCCTAGGCTAGTGACGTACCAGTACGTCACTTTGCCTGGGAGGGGCTGACCGCCGCCGTATGTAGTCGGGCGGCGGGCGGCGGGCGGCAAGTGGTTAAAGTGATGCTGGGGCAGGGAGCTTAATATTGTAAAAAAAAGTAAGGTATAAATAAAGATAGATAAAACGACGAACAAGGAGATTTTGTTAGAATAGGTCTACAATAGCCACATTTTCCTTCTTGCACTAGCAACTTTAGTTTTATTTTCCCTTATATATATATTCCCTAATATCTTGTACCAAATTTGTACAGTGCTTCAATGCAAGTAGTTGGAGCTTTTTTTTTTGGAAATCTTTAACAACCAAGATTTCCTCTTTGAAATTAACTTCTAAAATTTCCAAAGCAGTTTTGGGTGCTTTTTTGGAATTTCCTGGATGTTCAGCATATAAATAGTGTGCATAAAAGTGAACATATGGCATTACATAGAGTAACATAACGTGAGTGTTGAGGAGTCTGTCAACTAAAATTAATAGGGCCCATTTCTGGATCACCATTAAACACTTAAAAAAGCTGCAGCATGGGCTTTGTGAGCAAACATCATGGGGATTCTAGCATAAAACACACATTACGCATGTTATTTGATTATACAAACATTTTAAATAGTACAGAGGTATCCCAGAAAGAGTTTGGTTTCATTGGGATTGATCTACTAAAAGTGTAGAGGCTGTTCGCTTATTGAAGCTGTGTTCACTTTGAATATTCAATTGTGTGCAAGGAGAATTAAAAAAGGACAGGACTTTGGCTTGCAAATGATTGGTCTACTGAAGTGAGCATAGCTTCACCTTATTCTCTAACTAAGTGAACATTCACTTTGCAAAGTCAACATCAATTTACGAATGAACATGCTTTCTTCTGTAGTAAAATGATCCTAATGCCATGTAAAGTTTATACATTTACTTTGCATTTTTTGGGCTTGAATTACTTAACTATTTATGTGTTTAAATTACTAAAGCATAAAATGATGTCCATTTTGCATAGTGACTCTTTACATACAAAGTAGAAACAGTGCTTACTTTAAAGTGTATGTAAAGCCATAATTAGTATTTTTTTTTCTTTTTTAGGAAAAGGTTTAAACCCCTGCCAATTTATTTATTTTTCTATCTGTGTCCCATTGGGGAGATTTCCCTTGACCTCCTGTCCGTATTTCTCCAAATCCACCTTTCCTACTTAAACATAATCCATAGGGGTCAAAAAATAAATGATTTACGCAAGATCCACACAACTTTCACCCAGGATTTAGATATTTTCTAACTGAATTTATTTGGAAAAACTATTTAGTTCCTGGGTTAAAGTTTTGTGGAAACATTTACTATATAAATAGACCTCTTTCATGTATGTAAACCTTATAAATTAACTTCTACTTGCAACCTTTTGGACTGTTAAGTATATCTAAACAAACTTTTTTTTTTCATTTTGGATAGAGTAGGGGAAGGTTAAAACCACTGTCAGGTTTGTTTGCCATCTGTAATTTCTCCATTCTGCCTGTCCTTTAGACTCAACAGAAAGTGAGAGCATATCGGTCCAACGTGTAAAAAAATCCCTTCTTACACAGTTGTATCTGGAAATAAATTCTCCATTGAAAGATTTATTCTCTTTTCCTGTTCTGGTGGCAATTTAAAATTTTGGATTTACCTCCACTGTTATTCCCAGCGACATTGATGATCAGTGCAACTAGAGAGAGTGAATCTACCTAACAGGAACATAGACATTAATCAAACCCTGATGAGGACTTTACCCTTCACCATCATATCCGAATATAAAAAAGGGTTTGCCTTTAGTTATGCTTTAAACACACCAATAAAAGTATTTTGTTATATTTGTGTGAGAAAATACGTTTTGATCCTGCCAGAAATCTAGTGGTCCTGTGCACTCTGCCTCTGCTGCCCTAAAACCCCAAATAGTGTTTAAGTAAAGGGGGGGAGTACCGCGCTTCAGGGGATATGTGTATATGGTAATGATACAGGAATTATGTGAATAAATACATTGTGATAGAATATAGAATCAAAAAAAAATTATAATATTGGTCTAAATTGCTAAACAATAAAATAATTATATATGAAACGCAATATATATGAGAAAATTATATAAAAAGTGTATAAGGTAATTCTGTGACAAATTTGTGTATAAAATTAATTCTCTGGAAAAGTTGATAGTTGGATAAATATAAAGTGCACTTAATAAATAAATAAATATGCCAGGAATTAAAACATAATTCTAGAAATAATCAGTTAGAGGTGATAATATCTTCATAAATATTGGTGATATATAAAAAAATAAATAAACAGTGCTTATGGTGTATATATAATTATTTTTTTTTTTATCTATTTCAGTGCTGTTAGTGATAAACAGAGGGCTTTGTGCCAATCTATGAATTATCCCAGCTTTTTCTTCATTTAAATTGTATCAAGTAAAAATAAAAAAGACTTCATAAATAAAAGTCCATTTTAAAGTGATCCAGTGTCCAAATAAACAATAAATCTTCTTCAGTGCAACAAACGATAATTCCTTCCACCTGTACACCTGGTGCAGTGTAGTGATCTTCTGTGCTCAACACATCTAGGTGTGCTAACTGCTCACCTCAATGCTACTAGTAATGCGCCTTTTGGATTTGTATGTTATGCCTTGCTTCTATATCCTCTCCTCTCTCAGGCTCTCTCTGGTTCAGAGTGTGGTATACACTTTCCAGGATATGCTCCAGGTATAGCACTCCGATCCCTCCTCGGATCTTGCAGGAGGAGAAAGAGCACCAGTAACTGGTTATAATATGGAAAGCTCCTGCACAGAGGCAAATTTACTAAAACTGGAGCATTCAGTTTGGTGCAGCTGTGAATGGTAGCCAATCGGCTTCAAACTTCAGCTTGTTCAACTTGACCATAAACACTGGATTACTACACGGATCTCTTGGCGAAAGATGAGCTTTGAGATTATATCTTCACAAAAGTAGTCGTTTAGTGATCAAGGGTAATGCATTAAAAACCAACACCACAATCACGATGCAGGGATGGTGACTTCTTCAGGAAGGTCTATGAAACACTTTCAAATATGTCCTTCACATCTCCTCATGGCTTCATTTGATATGGCCGCCTGTGTTGTGCAGACAGTCTGCTTTCTTTCCATGTGTCTCTCCTACAAACACATGCAGGCAAAAATATTTTTTCTTTCACTTGTTCACGATTGGGTGATCTTTGCGAAAAATAAATATTACTTCGCTTCTCCTCAATCGCTTATCTAGATGAAAGTTCACTTTGTATGTAAAGCGAACATGCGATACTCCTCTAATAAAATAAATCCTGATGTGTAGCACCCTCCTAGGTACAGTGCCTTGCGAAAGTATTCGGCCGCCTTGAACTTTGCGACCTTTTGCCACATTTCAGGCTTCAAACATAAAGATATAAAACTGTAATTTTGTGTGAAGAATCAACAACAAGTGGGACACAATCATGACGTGGAACGAAATTTATTGGATATTTCAAACTTTTTTAACAAATAAAAAACTGAAAAATTGGGCGTGCAAAATTATTCAGCCCCCTTAAGTTAATACTTTGTAGCGCCACCTTTTGCTGCGATTACAGCTGTAAGTCGCTTGGAGTATGTCTCTATCAGTTTTGCACATTCCTCCTTGCAAAACAGCTCAAGCTCAGTGAGGTTGGATGGAGAGCGTTTGTGAATAGCAGTTTTCAGTTCTTTCCACAGATTCTCGATTAGATTCAGGTCTGGACTTTGACTTGGCCATTCTAACACCTGGATATGTTTATTTGTGAACCATTCCATTGTAGATTTTGCTTTATGTTTTGGATCATTGTCTTGTTGGAAGACAAATCTCCGTCCCAGTCTCAGGTCTTTTGCAGACTCCATCAGGTTTTCTTCCAGAATGGTCCTGTATTTGGCTCCATCCATCTTTCCATCAATTTTAACCATCTTCCCTGTCCCTGCTGAAGAAAAGCAGGCCCAAACCATGATGCTGCCACCACCATGTTTGACAGTGGGGATGGTGTGTTCAGGGTGATGAGCTGTGTTGCTTTTACGCCAAACATAAAGTTTTGCATTGTTGCCAAAAAGTTTGATTTTGGTTTCATCTGACCAGAGCACCTTCTTCCACATGTTTGGTGTGTCTCCCAGGTGGCTTGTGGCAAACTTTAAACGACACTTTTTATGGATATCTTTAAGAAATGGCTTTCTTCTTGCCACACTTCCATAAAGGTCAGATTTGTGCAGTATACGACTGATTGTTGTCCTATGGACAGAGTCTCCCACCTCAGCTGTAGATCTCTGCAGTTCATCCAGAGTGATCATGGGCCTCTTGGCTGCATCTCTGATCAGTCTACTCCTTGTATGAGCTGAAAGTTTAGAGGGATGGCCAGGTCTTCGTAGATTTGCAGTGGTCTGATACTCCTTCCATTTCAATATTATCGCTTGCACAGTGCTCCTTGGGATGTTTAAAGCTTGGGAAATCTTTTTGTATCCAAATCCGGCTTTAAACTTCTCCATAACAGTATCTCGGACCTGCCTGGTGTGTTCCTTGTTCTTCATGATGCTCTTTAAACGGACCTCTGAGACTATCACAGTGCAGGTGCATTTATACGGAGACTTGATTACACACAGATGGATTCTTTTTATCATCATTAGTCATTTAGGTCAATATTGGATCATTCAGAGATCCTCACTGAACTTCTGGAGAGAGTTTGCTGCACTGAAAGTAAAGGGGCTGAATAATTTTGCACGCCCAATTTTTCAGTTTTTTATTTGTTAACAAATTTTGAAATATCCAATAAATTTTGTTCCACTTCATGATTGTGTCCCACTTGTTGTTGATTCTTCACAAAAAATTACAGTTTTATATCTGTATGTTTGAAGGCTGAAATGTGGCAAAAGGTCGCAAAGTTCAAGGGGGCCAAATACTTTCGCAAGGCACTGTAGGTGCAATAGTGTTTAATCAGCCCTGCTCACCTGATCACCTCTGTGAACACCCCCTATATATTGGAGATGAGGAGAAAGGAAAGAGTTCTCTAGTTCCGACACCACTTCTGTCCTAGGGTAACCATGTTGCTATTCCATGGATATGGTACAGGCCATGAGCATTTTCACACTAGGGCAGAATGTATGCTAAAGGCAAGATCAGGTGAAAATAAAGGGAAAAAGCCTGAGAAAACAAATGCAGCCACCACTGGTAATCTAATAAATTTACAGTTTTGTTCTTGGGATTAGGTGCTGTAACATAAATGCCACTGTGTGCGTTCACCTGGCAGATACTGAAACCTAGTGGAACTTTTACTTAATGTTTTAAACAGACAACTCCTTTAAATTTGTTAAAATTAACCTGTTAAAATCGGGTTCCCAAGAGCAGACTGACACTGTTGATGTATCACAGTCGTATGTTCTTAATATGTTTTGCCTGTGCTGACTATAAGGCCATGTTCACACCTGAGCATTTTTCAGCTCATAAAACGCTCATCCCTGAAGTTCCAAAACGCCCAACAAGCCAAATCCCATTCATTTCAATGGCCCCTGTTCACATATGAGCGTTTTGTTGCCTGAAGCAAAATACCTGAAGCTCAAAAAAGTACATGAGATTCTTTTTTTGGCAGATTACAAGTGTATTTGGTCAGATGTCAAAGTTCTGCAAAAAACACCTGAAAAATCCCTAAAAAAATGCCTGAAAAAGGCCCAAAAAAACGCCTCACAACGATACGATCAGGTGTGAATGGAGCCTTAAGCTATTACCAAGTATGGCTTGTGTTATAACATATATTCTTTGGTGCATCATAGAAGAACATTTTAGCACTCATTTAAACACACATTAGGCAGGTACAGCAAGATACATCCTTGATTGTTTCTAATTTGGTGATATCATTTATGTAAAGTGGTCCAAGGTAAATAGTTTGCAATACTCTAACATATGTTTTCTAATCTTTTGCTTTAGTGCATGTATCCATCCTGAGCAATTCTTCTCTGGATATATTAGAAACGAAAGATTATGTTATGAAACCACATATATTTTTCGTTAATAACATCTTTATCAAATGTTCTGTGGAAATAACCTTGGAAGGGGTTCATTCAGACGCAGTGATTTAAATTACCCATGTTTAAGTTGGCTCATTCTTTTTCCCAACCAGTTCATCGATCTTTTATCCAGAGGCATTTCCCATAACCTTCAGTTTCCTTTGTATCATTCCTTCCAGAGCAGGTTTGAATTTATTTTAATTTATGTTTTAGTATCAGACCACACCTAAAGTATCTGAAACCTGTCCTTGGCTTTTTTGCCTTTTTGTTTCAGTTACAGTTTATTTTACAATGCTTTCAGTTTCTTTCTATTATAGTGGACATAAACAATACAAAATTGCAAGGTATCAATAGGATTTATCTATCTTGCTTATTTTACAGTAGTGTACTGTATATTCAAGGTAAAAACGTATATTGCTGCAAATATTTCAGTACCCTGCATTAGTGATGTCGCGAACCTAAAATTCGCTGTTCGCGAACGGCGAACGCGAACATCGGCAAATGTTCGCGAACCGGCGAACCGCCATAGACTTCAATAGGCAGGCGAATTTTAAAACACACAGGGATTCTTTCTGGCCACAATAGTGATGGAAAAGTTGTTTCAAGGGGACTAACACCTGGACTGTGACATGCCGGAGGGGGATCCATGGCAAAACTCCCATGGAAAATTACGTAGTTGACGCAGAGTCGGGTTTTGATCCATAAAGGGCATAAATCACCTAACATTCCTAAATTGTTTGGAATAACGTGCTTTAAAACATCCAGTGTGTGAATACGATCAGGTATGATGTTGTATCGGTCAAGTAGTGTAAGGGTTACGCCCGCTTCACAGTGACAGACCAAACTCTGACAGACCAAACTCCCCGTTTAACAGTCAGTCAGTCCATTTGCACAACCGCAAACTCCCCATTTGCACAAGGTTGGATACCAAGCTAGCCATGTCCCGTTCCTTGTCCTCGCTGACATCATTGAAGGTCTCTTCCTCCACCCAGCCACGTACAACACCAAGGGTCCCCGAAAGGTGAGAACAAGCCCCCTGGGACGCCTGCTGTGGCTGGTATTCCACCTCCTCAAAGCCACCTTCCTCCTCTGACTTCTCTTCTTCAGACTCCTCTCTCTGCGTTGCCACAGGTCCAGCAATTGACAACGACAAGGCTGCTTCTGGTGGTGATGGGGACCACAACTCTTCCTCTTCATGCTCATCTACAGCCTGATCCAGTACTCTTCGCAGGGCACGCTCCAGAAAAAACGCATATGGGATGAGGTTGATGATGTTGCCTTGGGTTCGACTGACCACCAGGTTTGTCACCTCCGCAAAAGGACGCATGAGCCTACAGCCATTGTTCATGAGCGTTCAGTAACGCGGCCAAAAAATAACCAGCTCCGCAGAAAGAATGAAAGAAAATGAATGTTTTTTCTATGAAAAATTATCCCGCGGATCGCTTATGGTCTGTTCACAATGAAGCAACGACCTTATCATCTGGGGTGTTCTAACACACTCCTAGAGGTGATCGCTTCATTGTGATACGCAAGCCCCTTCACCACGACAAGGTAACGATCACGAAGGGGAATTGACACATGTATGTGCCTTTTTTTTTTTGTTTTTTGTTTTTTTGCAGCCACAGTGTAGCACCAGAGGCCAGAAAAATTAGGCATGTACACATGCATGAAAAAGTAGGTATTGTTGCAGCCGCTGCTGTAGCAGCGGCCTGAAAAAGTGAGGTTTTCAAGGCAGAAAGTGCACTAAAACATTGCGGCTTGAACCGTAGTTGGTGGCGGAGACGTCACGTAAGTCATCCGGCATGCAGAGAATGATTAAATACAGCAGAGTGTGGACCATTTTTAGCCCAAGGCATCTCAGTCATCACCAGGCCTTTTTTAGTCAAATGCATCCCCCACTGTCAGTCCCTTCGGGATCCATGCCTCATTCATCTTAATAAACGTGAGGTAATCAAGACTTTTTTGACCTAGGCGACTTCTCTTCTCAGTGACAATACCCCCTGCTGCGCTGAAGGTCCTTTCTGACAGCACACTTGAAGCGGGGCAGGCCAGAAGTTCAATGGCAAATTGGGATAGCTCAGGCCACAGGTCAAGCCTGCACACCCAGTAGTCAAGGGGTTCATCGCTCCTCAGAGTGTCGATATCTGCAGTTAAGGCAAGGTAGTCTGCTACCTGTCGGTCGAGTCGTTCTCTGAGGGTGGACCCCGAAGGGCTGTGGCGATGCGTAGGACTAAAAAAGCTCCGCATGTCCTCCATCAACAAGACGTCTGTAAAGCGTCCTGTCCTTGCCGGCGTGGTTGTGGTAGGAGGAGGATTACTTTCACCTCTTCCCCTGTTGGATTCCCGTTGTGCTGTGACATCACCCTTATATGCTGTGTAAAGCATACTTTTCAACTTATTTTGTAGCTGCTGCATCCTTTGCGACTGCCGGTAATTGGGTAACATATCAGAGACTTTCTGCTTATACCGGGGGTCTAGTAGCGTGGCCACCCAGTACAGGTCGTTCTCCTTCAGCCTTTTTATACGAGGGTCCCTCAACAGGCATGACAGCATGAAAGACCCCATTTGCACAAGGTTGGATGCCGAGCTACTCATGTCCAATTCCTCGTCCTCACTGATGTCATTGAAGGTGTGTTCTTCCCCCCAGCCACGTACAACACCACGGGTACCAGATAGGTGACAACGAGCACCCTGGGATGCCTGCTGTGGTTGGTGTTCCTCCTCCTCAAAGCCACATTCCTCCTCTGACTCCTCTTCCAGTGTTGCCGCAGGTCCAGCAAGCGATGGTAAGGCTGTTTCTGGTGGTGGTGATGGTGACCACAACTCTTCCTCTTCCTCTTCACGCTCATCTACGGCCTGATCCAGCACTCTTCGCAGGGCACGCTCCAGGAAGAAAACATATGGGATGATGTCGCTGATGGTGCCTTCGGTGCGACTGACTAGGTTTGTCACCTCCTCAAAAGGACGCATGAGCCTACAGGCATTGCACATGAGCGTCCAGTAACGTGGCAAAAAAATACCCAGCTCCGCAGAGGCTGTCCTAGCACCCCGGTCATACAAATACTCGTTGACCGCTTTTTCTTGTTGGAGCAGGCGGTCGAACATTAGCAGTGTTGAATTCCAACGTGTCGGGCTGTCGCAAATCAAGCGCCTCACTGGCATGTTGTTTCGCCGCTGAATATCTGCAAAGTGCGCCATGGCCGTGTAGGAACGCCTGAAATGGCCACACACCTTCCTGGCCTGCTTGAGGACGTCCTGTAAGCCTGGGTACTTCTGCACAAAGCGTTGCACAATGAGATTCAACACATGTGCCATGCACGGCACATGTGTCAACTTGCCCAAATTCAATGCCGCCAACAAATTGCTTCCGTTGTCACACACCACTTTGCCGATCTCCAGTTGGTGCGGGGTCAGCCACTGATCCACCTGTGCGTTCAGGGCGGACAGTAGTGCTGGTCCGGTGTGACTCTCTGCTTTCAGGCAAGTCAACCCCAAGACAGCGTGACACTGTCGTATCCGGCATGTGGAATAGCCCCTGGGGAGCTGGGGGGGGGTGCAGGTGGTGTGGAGCAAGACGCAACAGCAGAAGAGGACTCAGCCGAGGAGGTTAGCAAAGAGGATGGAGTAGGAGGAGTAGAGGAGGTGGCAGCAGGCCTGCCTGCAAGTCGTGGCGGTGTCACCAACTCCTCTGCAGCAGAGCCACGCATTCCATGCTTGGCAGCCGCCAGCAGGTTTACCCAATGCGCAGTGTAAGTGATATACCTGCCCTGACCGTGCTTTGCAGACCAGCTATCAGTGGTCAGATGGACCCTTGCCCCAACACTGTGTGCCAGACGTGACATGATTTCCTTTTCCACAATAGAGTACAGGTTGGGGATTGCCTTTTGTGAAAAATAATTTCGGCCGGGTACCTTCCACTGCGGTGTCCCAATAGCGACAAATTTTTTGAAGGCCTCAGACTCCACCAGCTTTTATGGTAAAAGCTGGCGGGCTAAGAGTTCCGACAAGCCAGCTGTCAGACGCCGGGCAAGGGGGTGACTCTGTGAGATTGGCTTCTTACGCTCAAACATTTCCTTGACAGACACCTGACTGTGGGCAGATGAGCAGGAACTGCTGAAGGTGAGAGGCGGAGGGGCGGGTTGTTGATAGGGGGCATGGAGGACAGCAGTGGTTGATGTGGCTGAAGATGCTGGACCAGGAGGAGGATGGTGGCTTTCAGTTTGTGTGCTGCTTTTACTCATGTGTTGATCCCATAGGCGTTTGTGATGTGAGATCATGTGCCTTCGCAAAGCAGTTGTACCTAGGTGGGTGTTGGACTTCCCACGACTCAGTTTCTTTTGGCACAGGTTACAAATGGCATCGCTGATATCAGAGGCAGACACACAAAAAAAATGCCACACTGCTGAGCTTTGCAAGGACGGCATTCTGGTGGTGGCAACAGCTTGCGTTGATTGGCGTGCTGTCTGGCTGACCCCGAGTGCCGAATCTACATGCTGTCTGACTGCGCCACTAGCTCCTTGCGATGACCTCTTCCCCCTGCTTCCAACTCGTCTCCTCCTCCTCCTCTCTGTCTCCCCATCTGAACTTTGCCCCTCTTCTTCTGCTCTTCGAGCAGACACCCAGGTGACATCCACAGACACATTGTCATCATCAGCCCCTTCACTTGACAACTCAGCAAAGGCAGCAGCAGCGGGTACAACATCATCATCATCATCACAATGTACGTCCATGTGTATAATGCTGCCTGACTGAGACATATCCCTGTTATCTACATCCTCTGGCACTAATAGTTGCGCATCACTTATTTCTTCCAACTGATGTGAAAATAACTCCTCTGACGGATCAAGTGAAGCGGCTGTGGTGCTAGTGTTGGTGGTGGTGCCGGCGGGCTGGCGATTGGTAAATTGAGAGGTGCCCGAAGCTGAGCTGGAGGAGGATGGTGCATTAAGGTTCCGAGCGGAAGCTGTAGACGATTGGGTGTCCTGTGTAAGCCAGTCAACTATGTCCTCAGAATTATTTGAGTTCAGGGTCTGTGGTGGCCTCTGAACACTGGGCATTATTCTAGGGCCTAAGGAAATCACAGCACCACGACCACGACGGCCCTTGCGGGGTGGCCTGCCTCTGCCTGTCATTTTTTTTTTTAATGTGTTGTACTATGAGTGCAAGGTGCTGTGCCACCCTATAGGAGTGTTGGGCAGTGGGTACAGTACACTCTGTGGACCTGACAGTCACTGGCACCCAGGCAACTGCAATTATAAAAAAACTATATATTTTTTTACTTTGCAAGCTGCTGTGCCACCTTATATATCAGTGGGTGGGTGGGCAGTGGCACAGTACACTCTCTGTGGACCTGACAGTCACTGGCACCCAGGCAACTGCAATTATAAAAAATTATATATTTTTTTACTTTGCAAGCTGCTGTGCCACCTTATATATCAGTGGGTGGGTGGGCAGTGGCACAGTACACTCTCTGTGGACCTGACAGTCACTGGCACCCAGGCAACTGCAATTATAAAAAAATGATATATTTTTTTACTTTGCAAGCTGCTGTGCCACCTTATATATCAGTGGTGGGTGGGCAGTGGCACAGTACACTCTCTGTGGACCTGACAGTCACTGGCACCCAGGCAACTGCAGTTATAAACAAAATATATATTTTTTTACTTTGCAAGCTGCTGTGCCACCTTATATATCAGTGGTGGGTGGGCAGTGGCACAGTACACTCTCTGTGGACCTGACAGTCACTCTGGCACCCAGGCAACTGCAATTATAAAAAAAATATATATTTTTTTACTTTGCAAGCTGCTGGGCCACCTTATATATCAGTGGTGGGTGGGCAGTGGCACAGTACACTCTCTGTGGACCTGACAGTCACTGGCACCCAGGCAACTGCAATTATAAAAAAAATATATATTTTTTTACTTTGCAAGCTGCTGTGCCACCGTATATATCAGTGGTGGGTGGGCACGCAGTGGCACTGCAGTGGGCACAGTGCACTCTGTGGACCTGACAGTCACTGGCAGCCCAGGCAACTGCAATAATAAAAAATATTTTTTTTTTTTCAATTTGCAACAAGATGCTGTGCCACCGTATATATATCAGTGGTGGGCAGTGCACTGCAGTGGGTACAGTGCACTCTGTGGACCTGACACAGCACTCACTGCAATTATTACAGAGGAAAAAAATATATAGTTTTTAAAATGCAAGGTACTGTGCCTGTGCCACCCGAAATGAGTGTGGTGTGCACACAGTACAGTCTGTGGTGGGTCTGTGGCCTCTCACACACAGCGGGCAGGCAACTGCAGTGTACAATAGATATATATATATATATATATATATATATAAGAAGAAAAAACTAAATTACCAGCCCTTAAAAGGGCTTTTGGGGACACTAGATATATATATATATATATATATATATATATATATATATATATATATATATAAAAAATTACACAAATACCAGCCCTTAGAAGGGCTTTTTGGGGTGCTGTCAGGATGCTGTCCTTACAGCAGTAGTGGACCAAGAACACTGCAAGACCAGGAAAACTGACTAACAACTGTCCCTAGCTTAACAGCAGCAGCAGCAGCAGCAGCAGCTCTCCCTGCTCTCACTAACACACACTGCTTCAGAATGATCTAAGATGGATGCTGCCCTTGCTTATTTATAGGAGGTGGGAGGGTGTGGGAGGGAGATATGCTGATTGGCTGGAAATGTGCCTGCTGACTGTGAAGTTCAGGGTCAAAGTTTGCCTCAATGATGTATTATAGGGGGCGGACCGAACATCGCATATGTTCGCCCGCAGCGGTGAACGCGAACATGCTAAGTTCGCCGGGAACTGTCCGCCGGCAAACAGTTTGGTACACCTCTACCCTGCATATCAGAGATTCGATCATGTAATGATCTTTTGACCTTTCTTCATTATTAGGTAATACTTAGGCTATGTTCACGCTGTTCCGACACGAAAGTAGCATGACTTTCAATTCGATTTTGTCCTGCAACTTCAGTCCAACTTTGATCTGACTTAATGTGACTTTTTACTCTCTATGGCATTGAAGTCAGACCAAAGTAGTGCAAGAACCTTTTTCAAAATCGGACAAGCTTGTGTCGGATTAGTTAAGACGGCTCTATTAGGGAACCATTGATTTATACATCAATGTGCCACATGTGCTCTAAAAGTCAGAGCGTATATTTCACCAGTGTGAACTGGACCTTAATGAGATAAGGCTATGCTGGACATGCCTTTGCCCCAAAACTGGGTGAGAGATTGAAGACTCAGGCTCCATGCACACTAACTTCTGGAAGTGTTTAGTAATTTTTTTGTATGCTTCTAGAAACAAATAATGTTATCCTATGTATCCACGCACACCTTGTAATCTAGAAGCATTTTTTAGGCTCAGTGTTTAGGAACAGAAAAAAAAACTCTGGTTTACATTTTTGAGAGTGATTTTCCAGAGGGCTACAGGCTCCTAAACTCTGATAAGAGCTGCTAAGTGCCGGTGCCAAGCATTTTTTTCTTCACTCCAGTAAACAACATAGTTGTTAAGGAGTGGGCGGCCACTGCGTCCCTAACAGCTGATGGCTCATCATCAGCTGTCAGGGGGATTTGCCGCTGACAGCTCAATGTAAACAAAATAATGCCAGCATTAAAAAGGACTGCTGCATTACAAAGCGACTGCCTAGAAAAAGATTGGAAGGCAGACATAGCTTGTTGGTGGCTCAGTGGGTAGCATCACTCCTACCTCTTAGTGGTAATGTTACTTGTTTACTTTCACAAAGTGTCACTATGAGGTTCTCTTTGGACCAGCCTTTCTAGCCCTCCTCTGGCTGGCTCTGCCATGTGAACTATGATGTCACATCCAGGGATGGCCAAGAAGATCTAGTCGAAAGGGGCTAACCGGCCTCTGCTCAGACACAGTTTACACCATCCATGCTGGGGGGGAGGCCTGCGCTCTGTCCTTGTCTTCATCCCGCACTCAGTAACTCAGCAATGGGGACTTTTTACTTCTCTTCACCAAGATTCCTTTAGGCATGACTGTGGCAGAAGCGGTGCAGCCGTTTTACGGGGCATCAAAGCGGCCCAGTCCTCCCCTGCCGACAGCGCTGCCCTATCTAGCATCTGGGACAGGACTATTCTTGTTACTGTTGCCTATATACATGATACATATTTTTCATATATTCTTTGTAACTTTCAAATGATGATAGTGTTGATTCATTTTATATTTCCTATACCCTTACTTGTTCTTTATAGCTTTTTTATCTTTGGATGTGAGTTGTGTTTGTTTTCTTTTTATCCTTTTAAACTTTTTGTCCATAGAAATATATTTTGCACTGTGTTTGCATACAGTCAATTTGAAACTTTTCTCATTCCTGTTCTGTGTTTTTTTGATAAAAAATACTCCCTCTCAATCTTGTAGAGCCATGGAGAGCAGCCCTTAGACTTGGTAAATTGACTCTCTTAAAATAGTTATCTTTCCTGTATGTGCTTGTTGTGTACAGATTACATTAAATGAGACAATTTTGTGGTCCCTGCTACCCAGTTGTTCTTTTACATAAACATTAGCAATATTAATGTTTGAGATTAAAAGGTCCAGCAGAGTATCAAATCTAGTTGGGGCTTCTATAAGCTGTACCATAAAATTGTCTTGTAATAGATTTATACTTTTACTTTTCCGGCAGTACAATTGCACCAGTCAATTTCAAGGTTTCATTGCTTTGCATTCCTGACTCAGCAAGTCTCATTAAACTGGGGGGGTCTGTAACAAACTCCAATATTAAAATTTAAAGTATGCATGTGGGCTGTGCCCTGCACCTTCTGGGTATCTTACGTCGAGTGCATGCTCATTAATGCCCAGGACAAGGCGGGGACCGCGTTCCCCGGCTTAGAGATGACCCATAGACTCTGTGCAGCAGTAAAAAGTACAGAGTCCTTCTGTAAGAGTGCTGTCCTGTGTCACTACACACCTTTGATGAATGTTGCATTTAGGAAGGACACCGCAGAGCCTATGCCCTCTCGGCTAGTTCAGTGTACCTCTGCCACCTCACTCTCAATGACATATATAGTTACATAGTTACATAGGTAGATTGAAAAAAGATACAAGTCCATCCAGTTCAACCAATAAAAGAAAAAAAAAAATCCAATCCTATATATACAATCTTTTACCCACAGTTGATCCAGAGGAAGGCAAAAAACCCCAGCAAAGCATGATCCAGTTTGCTGCAGTAGGGGAAAAAAATCCTTCTTGATCCTCCAAGAGGCAATCAGATATTCCCTGGTTTAACTTTACCTATAAATGTTAGTATCCAGTTATATTATGAACATTTAGGAAAGAATCCAGACCTTTATAACCACTTAAAGACTGGAGGGTTTTACCCTCTTAATGACCAGGCCATTTCTCTTTCATTCATTGACGGACACAGCTCCTGATCTTTTTAACCATTGGGATATACTGCCCCCTACAAAAGTAGGACACTAGGCAGAAAAAAAGCTTGACTACACCTATGGGTAGTCCCAGGGGGTGTACTCCTACTCTCAGCTATAGGCAAGGTAAGGACCTAGTTCCTTGCTGGGATCTTGGTCCTGGCAATTATTTCCTTTTCTAATTGTATTTTTCCTGTGAAAATCTACAATCACCTGCTGGACTGGGTGACAGGCTGGATATTTTTAAAAAAATCCAGTGGTCACCCAAGTCTGGCCAGCGAGCGCGAGCAGACCAGAACTCTGCACTGGATCGGTCGCGACAGGCCCCATCCTGGATCGGTTCAGCCAGCGATTTAAACATCTCACGGGGACACATATGCACCAATAGTCCACGTCACAGTGTTACTCTGTCCGACAGCCCCACCACTTTAGTGGCGAGGAGGTTCTATCTTGGGAGTGTTACCCGCATGCACGCACGCCTGGTAAGTATTCTACATGCCCTGTGTCCCATCTGTCAGGTGCACTGTTCCCCAAGGTGGGTCTCTCTTTGACTATGTGTAAGGCCTGGGGAGCAGGTGATCAGACTTCCGCGGGTCCGCCCTCCAAGTGGTTGGACCCACCGCTAATTTAGGTCATGGCTTTGCGGCCTATTGGTTGGATACCCTGTGGGGCAGCTCTGGGGAGGGCAGCTGAAGCCGCCACTCTCTGCTCAGGCACCCATCCTCCCCTCCACTGCCTAATGGGGTCCCAGTTCCTTTGGAGCCATACACTGGCAGCTGGACGCCCCCGAAAATTTAGGCCACGGCTTGCGGCCTACTAGCCGGAAGCTTCGTGGGGCAGCTCTTGTGCTAGCAGCTGAAGCCGCTGCTTTCAGTCCAGGCATCCACCCTCCCCTGCTTCAGCCGATCCCTTATTTCCTACAGATCCACGTATTCGCGGCCGGGGCATCCAAAGATTTAGGCTACGGCTTGCGGCCTACCAGGTCGTGTGGCCGAGATGGGCCCCTCCTTGTGGAGGGGTAGCGCTGTGTGGGTGGTCCTGGTCCCTGCAAGTAGTAGCCGCCATTATGCTACCCTTTTCAGTGCTGCTGTTTGGCCCTAGGGTTTTCCTGCTAGTGGGACTACCTGCATCAGTTATGCAATGGCGGCGGGTCCATGGAGTGGTGTCAGCGGCCGGTGCTTCCTTTGTGGGGCCTTAGTCAGCGCTTTTCTGTGTGGGGCCTCAATGGCGGCCCCCTTAGGGTCTTTTTTGTGTTTCCCGGTAGTGCCCTCTTACCCTCACCTGCCTCATCAGTTGCCAGACCCTGATTCTGGCTCCGTCGCAGCAGAAGTGCCCACCCTGCGGGGTCATTCCACATCCCTGACCTGTAAGATAGTGAGGCTATTCCCTCCTCAGCTGTAGCTGCACTTGAGAGGCGCTGGTTGCACACTGGTTACAATCCATGCCGGAGACTTTGCAGATGGAGGGTGTAGCTGGGGCGGCTCCGTGGGTTGCCATTCTCCTTTTTTGACATTCACTAGCCGTCTCGCATTGCAACAGTGTTGCCTTCTCCCTCCTATTTTCACTAATATGTCACTAATATGTCTAGATTGAATGAATTGGCTAGAACCAGCTCCCGAGGGAATCTCTTCCACATTTTCACAGCTCTTACTGTGAAGAAACCTTTCCGTATTTAGAGATGAAATCCCTTTTCCTCTAGATGTAAAGAGTGCCACTTTGTCCTCTGTGATGAACTTAAAGTGAATAACTCAACACCAATTTCCCTATATGGACCCCTTATGTATTTGTACATGTTGATCATATCCCCCCTTAATCGCCTCTTCTTCAGAGAGAATATATTTAGTTCCTCTAATCTTTCCTCATAGCTGAGCTCCCCCATGCCTCTTATCAGTTTGGTTGCCCTTCTCTACACTTTCTCCAGTGCCCCGATATCCTTTTTGAAAGCCCAAAACTGAACTGCATATTCCAGATGAGGTCTTTCTAATGTTTTTTACAGGGGCAACATGATACCTGCATTCTTTGCACTAGGATAAAAAGCCTTCTGTGTGCAGCAGCCTCCCTCAGCCCCCCTAATACTTACCTGAGCCTCCTCTCTATCCAGCCATGTCCACTAGTGCCTCAGACGTCCTGGACTCTCTCTCTCTTAATTGGCTGAGACACAGCAGTGGTGCCATTGGCTCCCTCTACTGTCAATCAAACTCAGTTAGCTAATCAAGAGAGAGAGAGGGGGTGGGCCCAAATGAAGCTCTGTGTCTAAATGGATACACGGAGCTGCAGCTTGGAAAGCTGTTTGCTGTGGGGGCACTTTTTGCCACTGGGTTACTTGATGGAAGGATGCGTGGTGGAAGAGGAGTGGGATGAAACCCATAGTTCAAGTAGCATGGACTTTGCTTAGTAGTACTGTGGGTTGCGTTGTTATAAGTGAATTCCGCCAGCGGGAGGAGGTCCACCCAATCGTCCTGTAGGTATGAGGTATAGCAACGTAGATATTGCTCAATGCACTGGTTGACTCTTTCTGTCTGTCCGTTGGTCTGAGGGTGGTAAGGAGAAGTAAGTTTTCGCTCTATTCGTAGTATCTGACATAGAGCTTGCCAAAACTTGAGATGAACTGTGAACCACGGTCAGACAGAAGGGTCTTTGGAATACCATGTAACTTAAAGACATGTTTCACTAGCAATTCCGCTGTTTGCTTGGATGAGGGTAATCTTCGAATAGAAATGAAATGTGCCATCTTGGTCAGATGGTCCACTGACACTAGGATGGTGTTAAATCCTTTAGAAGGTGGTAGTTCTACTATGAAGTCTAAGGACACAACTTCCCATGGAACCTGGGGTATTGGTAGACTACAAAGTAGACCAGATGGTTTTGTAGTGTCAATTTTGGACCTTGCACATTTTTGTATGGTCGTCTTCATGTCAGGCCACCAAAACTGCCTTCTAAGTAAATTAAATGTTTTAGTCATACCCATATGTCCTGCCATAGGCACATCATGCGACAATTCCAAAATCTTGGTACGCATAGTAGGGGGTATGTAAAGTTTGTCGTTGTAATAGAGGAAGCCTTCTGCATCAGCACTTAGTTGTGGTGGAGGTGAATCCAATCCTATGCTGTGCAAAATCTCTTCCTTCAGGGAACGAACAACACCGACAATACGTTCATAGGGTATTATAGGAATTGAAGGTATTTCGGCGTAGTTATCCTCGGTTAATCGTGACAGCGCATCCGCCTTTTTATTTTTGTCTGCAGGAGTGTAGGTCACCAAAAAGTTGAATCTTAAAAAGAATAAGGACCATCGTACCTGCCGGTGGGAAAGAGTCTTGTTAGTCTGAAGGTATTGAAGATTTTTATGATCTGTGTATATGAGAACTGGTAATCG
This sequence comes from Pelophylax lessonae, assembly GCF_965119305.1. NCBI lineage: Eukaryota > Metazoa > Chordata > Amphibia > Anura > Ranidae > Pelophylax > Pelophylax lessonae. Next base: position 536,274,752 of record NC_138768.1, on the reverse strand, counting down.
AGTACCCTCAAGTAGGTGTCGCCAATTCTCCAATGCCAATTTTATTGCAAGCAACTCTTTTTCACCCACTGGGTAATTCACCTCGGGGCTGCTTAGTGATTTTGAGAAAAAAGCAACTGGGTGAAGTGGTGAAGTATTTGTTGGTCGTTGGGAGAGAACTGCTCCTACTGCCATATTTGACGCATCTACCTCCAGGATGTATTGAAGGGATGGGTCTGGATGGCGTAGTATGGGAGCAGAAGTAAAGCTTGATTTTAACAAGCGGAAAGCTCCATTTGCTTCTTCTGACCATTTGAATGTTTTTTTTTATACTTGTGAGTTGTGTGAGAGGTCTCACAATAGCAGAGAAGTTCTTGATGAACTTCCTATAGAAGTTAGAAAATCCGAGGAATCTTTGTATTGCTTTACGAGTTGTTGGCACAGGCCAATCTAGAATACAGGATATCTTGCTCATATCCATTTTGATTCCATTTTTAGATATGATGTATCCTTGGAATAGTACTTCTTCTTTATGGAATAAACATTTTTTTAATTTTACGTATAAGTTGTGTGCAAGTAGTCTGGACAACACGAGTCTTACATGTTTTATGTGTTCAGATAAGGATTGAGAATAAATAAGTATATCGACCAGATATACTACAACACAAACATCAAGTAAGTCTCTGAAGATGTCATTTATGAATCGTTGAAAGGCTGCGGGAGCATTACACAACCCGAATGGCATCACAAGGTACTCAAACAATCCGTATCTGGTTCTGAATGCTGTCTTCCATTCATCCCCGTCACGGATTCGGATTAGGTTGTATGCCCCTTTCAGGTCCAATTTCGAAAAGTAGGTAGCCCCACGCACCTGTTCAATAAGTTCAGGAATGAGGGGCAAGGGATAGCGATCCTTTATTGTAATGGTATTTAATTGCCTGTAATCAATAATAGGCCTGAGACTTGAGTCCTTATTGCGGACAAAGAAGAGTCCTGCAGCAGTAGAGGAAGTAGAAGGTCTGATGAACCCTTTCGCCAAATTCTCATCCAAGTATTCCTTGAGATGAGAGAGTTCATCCTGTGAAAGAGGATAAACATGACCGAAAGGCAACTTGCTATTAGGGAGCAGATCGATACAACAATCATAGTCCCTATGGGGAGGCAACACTTGAGCATTTTTTTCAAGGAAGACTTCCGACAAATCCTGGTAACATAGAGGTATAATCTCATCTGTCACCACAGACAGAATCTTTCCATATGATGAGAGATTACACGTGGTTTCGCAATAGTGAGAAGAGAAGGTTAGAGTTCTTGTTTTCCAATCAATGATTGGTTGATGTATGTGTAACCAGGGAAGTCCCAAAATAATGGGAAAATGTGGTGAGGTTAGTACATCAAAAGTGGTAGTCTCCATATGAGACTCATTGGCAGTGACAAGGAGTGCTTGTGTCTGATTGGTGATTGGACCAGAGGATAACGGAATACCGTTAATGAAACTAACAGAGACAGGTTTGAGTTTTGAAATAATAGGTATTTTATTTAAGGTAGCAAAACAAATATCGATATAGTTCCCACAAGATCCTGTGTCGATCATAGCCTTGGTGGTGATCCTAGTTTGGTCCCACTGTAATGTCAAATGAATAAAAAGATAAGGATTAGAAAAGGAAGTCGTTAGTCCCCCTAGCAAGACATTTGAACACTCACCCTCTTTTTTGCGGACAAGGGGACAGCCGCTTAACAAATGATCCGGGGAGGCGCAGTACATGCAGAGATGTTCGGATCTTCTCCTGGCACGTTCGGTAAAGGATAAAGGTGGACGTATCATTCCTACCTCCATAGGAGTAGGGTCAACAGCCGACATCCGAGAAGGACTGGACAATGGCAATCCCATCTTCTCAGCCTTTCTTTCTCGCAGTCGTCTGTCAATATTGATACTGGTCTGTATCAGGGCAGCCAAGGTGTCAGGTAAATCCGCTCGGGCGAGCTCGTCTTTAACGGCTTCTGATAGGCCGAGTCTGAACTGAGTTCTTAGAGATGTATCATTCCACCCTGAATCAAGGGTCCATCTTTTGAACTCTGCCACAAAGTCTTCAACAGGTCTCCTTCCTTGTTTTAAAGCCCTCAATTGGGTATCAGCAGTACTCTGCCTATTGGGGTCTTCATATAAACTAGCGAGTTGCGCTAGGAATAAAGGATAGGAGTTGAGAAGTGGATCATCTTTCTCAAAGAGAGAGTCTGCCCAGGCACGGGGATCACCCGTCAGATAGGAAATAGTGGTACAGACTTTAATTTGGTCAGTAGGGTAGGTATGAGGTTTTAACAAGAAAATCAATTGACATGCGTTTTTAAATTCACTAAATTTTTTCCGATCACCTGTAAACACTAGAGGAGGGTTTATCTTAGGCTCACGGGGCTGAGCAGCAGAGAGCTGTGCGAGACGGCCAACCTGCTGTCTCAAAGCCTGATTTTCATTTTTTACCTCTGTAAGGGCAAGTATCAATGCATCTACTTGTTATTTTAACTGCATAACTTGAGTGGGTAATTCTGCTGAATCCATATTTTATGGCTCGTTCAATCTGTAACGCTCTTGCGTTTTTTGTTAGTGAATGGATTTGCAGCTGCAGAATTATTACACTCAGTAGTCATGTAGAGATGTGTTGAACAAACATATCCAACTCTCAGGACTCATCACCGTGCACAGCCTGTTTTATGCAAATATACATACACTCAATATGATGTTCCTGGAGTGATAGGATGTATATGGTAGTATAGAGGTGAGAGACAGGCGTTAGAAATGGTGAGCACTCAGTAGTAATATTCAGGAGAGTGGTAGGTGATGATAGGTAGTATGCAGATAGGTTTAGCAATCATGTATAGTAACAGGTGGTAGGGGACAGCAGATGAAGTATACAAGAGAGAGTAACCTAGTGCAATGATGTAGATGATGGTAGGCTCAAGAGCTAGCAATCTATGAAGTTATGCAGATGATAGGAATAGTGCTTACATAGTAACAGTCCTTAGTATGCAGAGGTAGATAGTGTAAGTTAGTTAGGAAGAAATCCCCTGTGGGGTACTTATCACAAGTTGGGTTAGTAGTAGCAAGGTCCAGTAACAAGAGAGTGATCCGGTAGCGAGATACGGGATCGGTAGCGAGGTTCCGGTTTTGTTCAGGCAAAGGAATAGCTAGAAGCTCCGGCAGCATAAGACTGGTCAAGCATGCGGTTTGAACGAGCAATGAGTGAGAGAAGACCGGCGATTGAAATAGCTGCTCATAGCGGCGCTCGGCGATGATGTCATCGTTCTTAAAGGTGTATGCGTTCCACCTAGTTAGCAAGGTGGGACGCAATATTAAGGTAGAAATGGGAAATAAGGGTACCAAAGGTACCAGAATCTTACAAAGTGCCTCACTAATAGTTGTACCTCAGGATAGTGCAGACTCTCTTCCTGTTTGTGCAGCTGGAATGCACGCCATGACCGCCACCTTGGAAGTGTGGCCGTGCTTTGCGTTCCAGCCCTAACAGGAACCACAGTCTCCAACCGGCATTCCAGTGAGAGGAACGCTCACTGCCACAGGGGACTCTAGTGGCAACCTGTGAAGCTCTGGTGAACTCCATGCCCAAGAGGGTTAAAGCAGTGTTAGAAAATTATGGTGGCCCCACAAAATATTGACACTTTGGGCCCAATTTGGACTTTTTGACTTAGGGGTGTACTCACTTTTGTTGCCAGTGGTTTAGACAATAATGACTGTGTGTTGAGTTATTTTGAGGGGACAGCAAATTTACACTGTTATACAAGCTGTACACTCACTACTCTACATTGTAGCAAAGTGTCATTTCTTTAGTGTTTTCACACGAAAAGATTCAATAAAATATTTACAAAAATGTGAGGGGTGTACTCACTTTTGTGAGATACTGTGTATCTATAGATATATAGATATATCTATATATATATATATAGATATATATATAAAGGTAAAATTAGGTTAAAATTAACCAACAGATTGCGGAAAAACCTTCCACCTTTATTCTGTCTAAATATTTCTGGACCATATCACATTTGAGCCATTGTGGATCATTTGACAGAATGAGGTCCCACCGTGGACCTAGCGTGGACCTCTAATGCGTGCATTTAATTACCCTTTTTTACTCCCCTGTACCATGCAGCTAAGCTATGGGTCTCTGTAAAAGGGGTTTGGTCTCATCGCCTTTAGGGAACCGACGACTGGGGGAAAAGCCAGGTCACTGACCTCCTCGCTGCATGAGGACTCTCCCCCATGCCCGGTACCGTGCTTCATGACCAGCTGCTTGTACTTTGCACTAGTTACTGGTTACCCATAGCAACTGCATTCCTCCTCCTACTTGTCTTGTCAAGTAGACCTTTTGTACTTGCTTAGCTTCACACCCCACGTGTGCTTTACTGACCCTGTTCTTTCATGTCAGAAACCATCATGCACCTCTTTAACTACCTAAGGATCGAGCCTAGAATTATTGCTCTTGCTCTGACGATCGCGGCGATACCTCGCTTGTGTGATTTGAACATAGTTTACATTTGCGGGAACAACTTACGTATCCGTTTTCTTTGGTGTGCAAGCACGCGGGGACGGGGGTGCTTTAAAATTATTTTTTTTCCTATTTATTTTATTTTATTTTTTTGACTGTCCCTTTAAAAAAAAAAAAGCTGATCACTTTTATTGCTGTCACAAGGAATATACAAAAACATCCAAACAACAGTAATAGACAGTAACAGGTACTCATAATGGAGGGATCTGGGGTCTCAAAGACCCCAAATCCCTCCTTTGCACTTAAAGTATTCAAAATGCCAAAATCTGCATTTTTGAATTCTGTAATTTTTTTAAAATCCACGCAATCGGCAGCCGAGTAAACGGAAAGTGACATTGTGACGTTGCTTCCGGTTTACTACATCGGAGACCCGATCAAAGCTGAATCCGGCTTTGTGCGAGACTCCAGCCGGCGGACGTGCCAGTTAGTCGCTTGGGTCTCCCAGTGGGACGGGAGACCCAGGCAGAGCGGCAGAAGGCAGCAGGAGGGGGGGACTTCCTGCAGGCTTTAGGCCGGTACAACCACTTCCTCAAACCAACCTACAGGTACGTCGGTCTGCGGGAAGTGGTTAAATTACTTCAGACCAGGCATAGAACATTTTTACTGTACTTTTACAACGTTTACTGTATTTCTCATGGCAGAGTAAACAAAGAGCATGACAAAGTCCACAACCTAAACTGACTAACGGTGTTGGCTCTCCAGGCATACCTTTACAGGTGCTAGTCCAAAGCTGGCAATCCCCAATAGCTAGTAGTGTCCACCTGAACATTGGCATATTGTGCTGATTCCATGCAGTTTCTTGGGTTTTAGAATTCCATGAACTGTGGCATATCTTCTCCCTCAGGCCCCCGCTGGACTCTCTCTCCCCCCTCAAACTGGGCCTTCCCCCTATTTATGTCTCACACAAGAAGGAAGGTCTGCCCATGACAAAAAGCCCAGCAACTGCGGTGCTGAACGGTTAACCCTTTCCCCATCCTGGGCAAGTCTACTACCTAACTACAACACTGTAGGCACCCTACACGCACACCCATATGCAGTTTTATCCATAATGCCTCAGCACGACCACACTCTCCATCAACAAGGTCCTTTTTCACACTCATTTTGAGATTGCTTCTCACATAGAGAAAAGCCCAATCATGATGAATGAATCCTGTTACTCTAGTTTGTCAACCACTTACGTACCCCCCACCGCAGTTTTGCTTTGGTACTTTGATGTTAAATACCGGGGTTATGGCAGCAGATAGCTGCCATAACCCTGGTATTTTTTTAAACTACAGGCGGTCCGCTTGAACATAAGGGTGGTCCCAGCGGCGGATTCAACACGGACCTGCCGGTAGCGGGGAAAACAATCCGGTCTGCTGTCCCCTCAGGCAAGAAGTCGAGTGAGGGCAAGATGGCCCACACTCGACTCTGTGGCCTTGGAGGACTGGAGCGATGTCATATGTCTCTTCCTAGCAACCGATTTAAAGAGCCCATTTTTTTTTCAAGATTTTTTTTTCTTTTTTAGTGTAGATGTGAGATCTGGGGTCAAAAAGACCTCAGATATCACATCAAGATTCCTTGTAATAGGAATAAAAGTGATCAACATTTGTAAAAATAAAAGATAAAATAAATAGAAAAAAAATAAGAAAATTAAAGCGCCCTGTCTTTGTTAGCTCGCACGCAGAAGCGAACACATATGCAAGTAGCGCCCACATATGTGTTTAAACCACACATGTGAGATATCGCCGCGATTGTTAGAGTGAGAGCAATAATTTAAGCCCTAGACCTCCTCTGTATCTCTTTACTGGTAACCTGTAGAAATGTTTAAAGTGTCACCCATTGGGATTTTTAGGTACCAATGAAGTATGACATGTTGAATATCTATTTACTCTGCGTAACATTATCTTTCACATTATAGAAACAAATTGGGCTAACTTTATTGTTTTCTTATTTTTTAATTTAAAAAAATTCAATTTTTTCCCAAAAAATTGGGTTTGATAGACCCCTGCAAATACGGTGTGATATAAAGAATATTGCAATGATCTCCATTTTATTCTCTAGGGTCTGTGCTAAAAAAATATATATATAATTTTTGGGGGTTCTAAGTAATTTTATTGCAAAAAAAAATATTTTAACTTGTAAACAAAAATCTGAAAAAAGGCCCGATCCAGAAGTGGTTAAGGAAAGACTCTTTTGCCGCTGCTATCCTCAGGGTTAAACTGCAGAATAAAACTGGCATTTACTTTATTTCAGACATTTACTCTTTTCAAGCTACTTTGCATGTGCATGTTAAGAATGACTGCAGGGCAAGGTATTAGGATTCTTCTGTACGTCAATGTCAATTTCCTATGAAGTGTGAGTTGCTGCTGAAACCTTATTTCCTGTGAGTGCTGGCAGAGGCGTGCTTTTCAGAGTCAAACAATCCAGTCTGTTTAGAACAAGGAAGTGTTGTCTTTTTTCACTGCAAAGGTTGGAGGAAGGCATGGCCAACTGCTGATAGGTAGCCTAGAGCCAAATAATCAGAAGTGACAATGGTGGAAGACATGCTATCCCACTCTACCATACCACTGTAATCCAAATGGATAGAATGGCTAGAAGGGTGACAGCACTGCAGTATTTCACTGGGTCTGTCAGATTGTTGTCCACCCATGAACTTTTCAAACAATGTTGCTGGCAAGATCAACAGGCATTTTAATTATATTACTTGGGGTGTTTTACATAATGCATATTTTAATAGTGATAAGAGCCTTCATCAAATAAACAGTTATACTCTGTGCCCATAGATACATTTTAGATGGGAGATGGGCCCTGTTAGGAATTTGTATTAGCTTCTTCTAGTCTTAAACGGGAAGTTCAGTCTAAAACTAAAATCTCAAAATCTACTCGCAGCCACAATCTAAATCTAATCTATCTAGCCCTGTTAAACAAAAATAGCTATACTTACCTTTTCTGAACCCGATCCAGTCTGGTCTTCAGCGGCGGATGCTCTGTGCAGGAAAAAGCCGACAACGGCTGGGAAATGCCTGGGAAGTGACGTCACCCATAGAGATAATAAGGGGCTTCTGTTGTCGGCTGCCTCTTCTGCACACAAATACACAGAGAAGCCACTGCTGACAGCTCAGCTTGGGACCAGACTGGAGGGACTTCAGGAAAGGTATGTATATCGATGTTTGCTCTACGGGGCTAGATAGGTTAGTCTTAGATTGTGATGCAAGTAGATTTAGAGATTTTAGATATAGGCTGAACTTCTACTTTAATATATGAAAACTGTCTGTATCATGAGACAACTGCATGCCCATTTTTTATAGCTAATACTTTTGCAGCCTTTCTTTAATGGAAACGGCATCAACAATCTATGGTGTTTCTGTTTAACATTATTATAATGTCAAAGGCATTAGCAGTCCCAGAAAATGTTTATTCAGCTTTATTCGAACAATTGTGTATAAAACTCTAGGGAAGATATACATTTGTTTCTTTATTGCCTCTTTGATGTTTTCTAGGATGATTTGTATGATAAAAAGTAATAGTTTCCTTCAAGTTATCTCATTCTCTTATAAATGACCTGCACATGTCGAATCAGGAGGCATCTTTCTATGTAATGGAACAGCCATCTATCTCAGACATTAGCCTCTCCTGTGTGTGCTTTATGTGGTATTGCTGGATACTGATTGTGAATAAGTGACCTTGGATTATGTCCACTGTTGCATACTTTTTTCCCCGCAAGGACTCAAGAACGTATTAATCTTCTGCCAGACCACAAAACCAATTATGACTCATTTAGGAACATGGTGTGAATAAAGGCCTAATTAAGTGGTGCTCCCTAATGTAAATTCCTGAGTTACTTTAACAACATTGGAAACTGTTTAAAATATGCAAATCACAAGTACTGAAACCAACTCACTGTAGGATGTTTGATGGTCAAATATTACCTGATTCTCATATGACTTTATTTAAGCTGTGCTATGCATGTCTAAAGGCTCAATAGATATTAAATGTTAGTTGACCTAATACCTATGAAGACAAGACCTATCAAGACAAGATAAGGCCATCCGAAATTACCATGCTGCTACATTTGAGAAAAATTAAATCAACCCTGCCCGAAATGTTTGGCCACAGCTGTATCATATTTTTTGCGTAGCTTTAGATGGTCAGATCTCTCATCATTACTGATGGTACATTTTCCTAAAATCTGTGTAACTGGAATACTACTCTAACCATGACATTATTATTTGTGTACTGGACTTGGCCTAAAAAGTTCCTAAAGTAACAATGTTGAAGTGCAGTTTTCTAGTGGTATTAGTCTTCAAACCAATCCATGTTTCCTTCTGAAACACCTACTGTATTTCCAGGATGTACACAGGACCATAGCTTTTCTGTAAACTGAGATTAGGGTATGCTCCCTCATGGCACTAAGCCCCACCTCCTTTCTTTCAGCTTTTAAATGCAAAAGCTTCTACTGCCAATTGAAACTCTGGAATTAGATAGTTGAAAAAGAATGGGTTAAATGGACAGTGAAGAAAGGGGACAGGGTTTATACTTGACTAGTGATGGGCTGAACACCCCCCCTGTTCAGTTCGCACCAGAACATCTAGAACAGGGGAAAAGTTCTAGCGAACATTCGAACTCCATTAAAGTCTATGGGACACGAACATGAAAAATCAAAAGTCCTCATTTTAAAGGCTTAAAAGCAAGTTATTGCCATAAAAGTGTATGGGGATCTGAGTACTGCCCTGGTGGACATACATCAATGCAAAAAAATGTTTTTAAAACAATCGTTTTTACAGGAGCAGTGATTTTAATGATGCTTAAAGTGAAACAGTAAACATGAAAAATTTCTTAATATCGTGCCTGGGGGGGGGGGGGGGGGGGTCCCCGTAGTCTGCCTGTAAACTGGCACATTTGTATGATGTATAGATCTTGCTGCGGCAATACTGACATTTCTAAAGGAAAAAATGTCATTTTAAACTTGCTCACGGATGTAATGTATGGTCGGCTCCCGGCAATAGAGAAAAAAAAATGGTGTAGGGTCCCCCCCCCCAGTCCTTTGGGTCTGGTATGGTTTTTAAGGGGAACACAATGCCAACATTTTAAAAAAAGGTACCCCAAGCTGTTTTTACCCCATTTTTTTTATTTAAATTTATTTTTTACAATTATTTTTTAAAATTCAGCTCCCAGCAGGGAAGCCTTAACAACCTATTGACTGTGTGCTCGGCGGGCGAACATCCCGCTAAGTGCCGAGAAAGTTTAGGTGAGTACCTGAATGGGTGATATTTAGGCCAAGCTTATGCTGGGCCCAAATCGTTCACCTATCCCTAGTGGTGCCTGAACACTGTAACCCCTCAAAGTTACTTTTACCGGGCACAGGAAAAGCCCCTGCTGTTAAAAATTTGAATCAAAAATTGAAATTACATGTACTTGTCATACACAAGGTGCAGAAAAATTGGGCCTTGGGTGTTGGTGGTGCCTGAACACTGTAACCCCTCACAGTTACCTTTGCTGGGCGCAGGAACGGACCCCACTGTTAAAAATTAGTAACAAAAATTTAAATTACATGCATCTGGGATAGAGGTGCAGGACAATTGGGCCTTGGGTGTTGGTGGTGCTGTAAACCAAAAACATTGTTGGAAGCTAGTATAATCAAGATTCAGGATAGGATAGGCAGCATAGGCAGTCTTCAAGGGATCCCAGATCCCCTAGCAAATTCAATCAGTTACACTTTAGCATCAGGGGCTTGATAGCTGCTGTGGATCCAGGACTGATTCATTTTGATAACTGTCAGCCTGTCAACAGAGTCTGTGGACAGATGCACTTTTTTATCCATCACAAAACCTCCAGAAGCACTGAATGTCCATTCAGAAAGCATGCTGGAAGCAGGACAGGCCAGTAGCTCCATTGCATATTGAGCAAGTTCTGGCCAGTGGTCCATCCTCAAGACCTAGTAACCCAGTGGATGCTCAGTTGGAAAGGCCCCCAAGTCTGCTCTTGCCTCTACATAATCCTGCACCATATGCTGCTGACGCTGCTGATGGTTGCTTAAACCTAACAGCCCTTGGTGCTGAGGACTAAAGAATTGTTTAAAGGCATCGGTCAGCCGGCCGCCTTCTCCACCGCTCCTCCTTTAACCGAACGAAGCCTCAGAAACAGGTTGTCCAGTAAATGGTAACCTCCCAGTGTCTGGAAAGGTGTTACACAAATTTTTCTTCAAGGCATACTCAAGATGTTTCATCCTCTGCTCCCTCTGCAAAGGCAGTATGAACTCTGCAACTTTTCCCTTGTAACATGGATCAAGAAGGGTTGCCAACCAGTGATGATCCCTCTCTTTAATACCAAGAATCCTCTGGTCCTTTTGCAGACTTTGCATTACCAGGGAGCCCATGCAGCGTAAGTTTGAGGAGGCATGAGATTCTAAGTCCTCTGGGTCACTAAGCCACAACTCCTTGAGTTTCTGGGGAATAAAAAGCATCCCTTGAAGACTGCTGCATGTTATCCTCAACATCCATTTTGCCATAATCGTCGTCCTCCTCCTCCTGTTTGTTTTGTGGCCCCGTAGGAATGGTATCTGCATAAAGGGGGCCTTGTGAGGAAAGCAAGTCCTCCTCTTCCTCCTGCTGTTCTGCCTCAAATGCCCTGTCCATGATTCCACAAAGCGTGTGCTCTAGCACAAAGACTAGAGGGACAGTGTCACTGATGCATGCATTGTCGCAGTTCACCATCCTTGTGGCCTCCTCAAATGGTGACCAGTGCATGCATCCTTTATCAGCAGCCACTGGCATAGCGAAAAGAAGCCAAGCTTCTGTCCTTGTGCCATACTCATACAGGTACTCATTGATGGCCCTCTGCAGCATTTTCAGCCGCTGCAGCATTGCCAATGTTGAGTTCCATACGGTGGGCATGTCACAAATGAGGCAGTTGGTGGGCAGCTTGAATTCCCATTGAATGTCAGCCAGCTGAGCACTGGCATTGTAGGGCCGCCGGAAATTGCCACATACTTTTCTGGTTTGCCTCAAAAGATTTTGTTATCCCAGGTACCTGTTCAAGAAACGCTGCACCACCAAATTCAGGACATATGCCAAGCATGGAACATGTGTCAAGTGTCCCTGTCGGAGGACGGAGAGAAGGTTGGTGCCATTGACACATACAACCATTGCTGGCTCAAGCTGCCATGGCGTCAACCACCTCTGAGCCTGCCCCTGCAGAGCTGACAGAATCTCTGCCCCGGTGTGGCTCCTATCCCCTAGACAGACCAACTGAAGCACTGCATGACATCTTTTAGCCTGACTGCTTGCGTAGCCCCTTGAATGCTTAGGGAGCACTGCTGGTTCAGAGGACAATTCAGCAGACGAGGCATACAGGAAGAAGAAGAGGAGGGGGTAGAGCAGACAGATGTGGCAAATTACCACCAATGTTTTGGAGGTGTGGGGGCAGAACAAGGTCCAGCACTGAACCCTGTCCTGCATCCTTCCCAGCTGCCAGCAGAGTTACCCAGTGCACCGTGAAGGAAATGTAACATCCCTGACCATGCCTGCTGGACCACAAGTCAGCAGTAATGTGAACCTTCCTGCTGACCGCTCTGTCCAATGAGGCCACAACATTGCCTTCTACATGATGGTACAGAGCTGGAATGGCCTTATGTGAGAATACATTTCTTCCACTGGGGTACAGCATATTTGGCAAATTCACAAAAGGGGGCAGCGCCCTGCACCTATGGAGCTCTGTGGTGTGATGCAATAGGGTGGCTGCCCTTAAGCCGGCCCTGGAGGACTTCCTGCCTCATTGAAGTTGTTCCGCCTCCTCCTTACTTTCCGCCTCTATTCTCTTAGTCACCCAAGTACGGTCAGTGACCTCGTCATCCCCTCCCTCCTCGTCACTGGAGCAAACTTGGCAGTATGCTGCAGCTTTGGGAACATGTATATATGAAAAAAAGTCACGTGGTATCATGACACAACGCGTAGGAAACCCGGAAGTGACGTAACGGGACGGAGCTCCCACGGCGTTCAGCAACACTCACAGCAAACAGTTGTTTTAAATGTAAGTTTACAATGTTTTTACAATAAAAATCTTTGACATACTACACCATGATGGCCCCATTATTTTGATGAGCCCTAAGGAGCAGAGGGATTAGTTAAAGGGACGAACCCCGGAAGAACCCATAAGAAAGCCCCCATAGGAACTCCACCCCCAGGAAAAGGATCGACTGAGACCAGGAGAGGTTGCGATTCCTCCTGAAGGAGTTGAACTATGCTGGGATAAGGAGTTAAAGGAGCCATGGCCGTTTCAGGTCAAGCGATACAGGCGTATTACTGACCTCATAGAGGTGAGCATTTAGTACACCTAGAAGTGAGATCACTGAAAAAAACCCGAGCCACGGAGGAAGATAACCCGCACTGCGAATCACCTATCCCTTATATATATATTTTTTATTTAAAATTTTTTTATATATATACATTTTTTTTCACCATCTGGATTGGACACTATTTACTGTTATTCTAATTTTAATTTTTATTTTGATGAGAATATGTGTATTACCACTGTAAGGAATAGCATGTGTTTATAAGAGGAAGACACTTGCACTAACAGACACGGAACACTAATACTTATCAAAGGATGCACTAATTCACTTTAAGTAAACATAAGCACTTTCTAGTTTGACTAAGACACACAAGCACCTTATATTTATATTTATATTTATATTTATTTATACTATTGATTTATTGTGATTAAGACACACAAGCACTTTATATTTATCGATTTATACCAAGTGATATTTATTTATACTATTGTCTGTGGTCAGAAGATATGCATAGCAGTACTTTATAAACTTATTTATCAATTAGACTGCATTTAAGGAATTTTGGCTATACATCCCTGAAGCGCGTTACAACCCCCCTATATATTGAGCATCTTTATTATTCTTTCTTATTTTTTTCCGGGGATTTTTAAAACTTTTTATTATAGAGTGTGGAAAGGAATATGGTGCTTGGGTGCAATACTTTTGTACTTGGTGTACTATAAACCGTTTTATTATAGTTTTTAAGAAAAAAAGAAAAACTCATCAAAGCCAAAAAAAGAAAACCCCTGCTCATGCAGAAGGAATAGCCCCTGCAATGCAGAAGGCGGGACAGCAATAATGCCTAAATATTATTCGTGCTGCTGTGCCACGAAGAAGATAAGAAAAATAAAAACCCACTGCTGACGCAGAAGGAATAGCACCTACGACACAAAGGGGGGGCAGCAATTATGCCCTAAATAAAATTAGTGCTGCTGTGCCACAAAAGAAAAAAAATTCACTGCTGATGCAGACGTAATAGCACCTGCAGTGCAGAAGGGGGGGGGGGGGCAGCAATTATGCCCTAAATAATATTAGTCCTGCTGTGCCACGAAAAAAAAAAAAAAAACTGCTGACGCAGAAGGAATAGCACCTATGATACAAAAAGGGGACAGCAATTATGCCCTAAATAAAATTAGTGGTGCTGTGCCACAAAAAAATCACTGCTGATGCAGAAGTAATAGCACCTGCGAAGCAGAAGGGGGAGTACTAATTTTGCAGTAACAGAACCTGATGCTGCAAAAAAAAAAAATTGAAAAGAAAAAGAAAATCAATTAAAAAAAATGGGATCAGTGGGGTGACACAGACATGTTGTATACACCAACACTTCAGTGGCCCCACTACACTGTGTTGCATAACATGAATCAGCATAGCACTACACTATTCCAAGGGGATGGGGGGGGAGGGATACTGGACCTTAGAAAGCCCACTCAACCCACAATGGGGTATGGGGGTGTGATGTATGTATATACATATATATGAAATATATTACCTCAAACCCAACGGCATATAGCCTGTGTGCCAAGCAACTAAAAAATTGTAAGAAAAAACAAAAGTGAAAGAAAAGCAGTTGCAAAGTATGGCTACAACGAAGGTGAGGTAAATTGAATCACATAGAGCTTTATTGAATGAAAAATTATGGAATAAAAGTTAAAACAACAGCATCAACATTGCACAGAATGTAATAAGAGAATTACCAATCGACATGAAGATGAAACACTGTATAAGGTCCTGTCTGGTGAAAAATGGCACCACTACGCTACAGACTCCACCCACCACCCCAATTGCACATTGAAAAATCCAACAATCACTTGAAAAATCAAAAAATATTAAAAAAATATTCATGATAGAAATAAAATTAATTGTAGTACTCTTGGAGTATGAACATGATATGTATGGATCAAGCCACCTCCAGTAGAAGCATCCGGTTGGGGATATTTGTGCAAATTTTGATATAAAAGTTTTGGTTGGTGGTTATCAAAAGTCTCCGTATATGACCGTTAGGTGCAGGGTCCTCACACCCATATGGTATACAAGGGCAATTGATGGCTCTACCACAACTTCCTCTGGTAAATGGACATGTATTGAATGGCTGCACTTTCCAGATGAATCTTTAAACACAGAACACAGCTCTGGAAAGTGCAGCCATTCAATACATGTCCATTTACCAGAGGAAGTTGTGGTAGAGCCATCAATTGCCCTTGTATACCATATGGGTGTGAGGACCCTGCACCTAACGGTCATATACGGAGACTTTTGATAACCACCAACCAAAACTTTTATATCAAAATTTGCACAAATATCCCCAACCGGATGCTTCTACTGGAGGTGGCTTGATCCATACATATCATGTTCATACTCCAAGAGTACTACAATTAATTTTATTTCTATCATGAATATTTTTTGAATATTTTTTGATTTTTCAAGTGATTGTTGGATTTTTCAATGTGCAATTGGGGTGGTGGGTGGAGTCTGTAGCGTAGTGGTGACATTTTTCACCAGACAGGACCTTATACAGTGTTTCATCTTCATGTCGATTGGTAATTCTCTTATTACATTCTGTGCAATGTTGATGCTGTTGTTTTAACTTTTATTCCATAATTTTTCATTCAATAAAGCTCTATGTGATTCAATTTACCTCACCTTCGTTGTAGCCATACTTTGCAACTGCTTTTCTTTCACTTTTGTTTTTTCATAGCACTACACTACCTTGACTGCACTACACTGTGTTACACAACATGAATCAGCACAGCACTACGCTACACTGACTGCAGTACACTGTGTTACACTAGATGACTCAGCCCTACACTACATTGCACTGACTGCATTAAACATCAAAGCGCAATCCACTAACTACCCTGCCTAATCTCTACTCCTAACACACTACACACGGCTGCCGTGTAAGCAGCCTTATATAGTGTGGGGGCGTGGATTTAGCCCCTGAGTCATAATTGGCTAAAGGCACACTGCCTTTGGTCAATCATGGCTCTGACAGGACATTGTACTGTGATTGGCCGAAGCATACAGATCAGGTGCATGCTTTGGCCAATCACAAGCACTTAAAGCACTGCAATCGCACAGTGCATTATGGGGCGCTCATCAGCGGGCAAAGTTCCCGTCGAGCGCCCCATTCGTTCGTGTGTTCAGCGAACACACGATGTTCGAGTCAAATTTACGTTCGACTTGAACGTTAAGCCCACCACTAATCTTGGCTTGGAGAGAAGTCAGTTCCTTGGTATAGTCTGAACCTAGAATCCAAGGGGCTCCACAGAAACAATGCAAGCATTTGCAAGTATTAAATGATGATTGCACTTCAACACTGTTGTTACTTTGGGAACTTTTTAACCAGATGATGTTCACTTTAAATAATGGTGTATACAAAGTAAAAAATCATTCATCACTCTTAAAGATTTTCTAGTAAGTGGTAGTGTCCGTGCTATGGAGAGATAGATAGGATGGCTGCTGCCTACCTCAAAAATATAGACTATGAAGTCAATATTCGAGAAATGTGAAAGGTGGTGAGGTAACTGGCGCTGCCTATAGATGTATATAAGATATGAATATTGCAATAAATGGTAATAACTTATACACAAAAAATAAATATGTATAAATATTCCAAATAAATATCATAAATAGTACGCTTCTGAAGACGTCATTGATGACGAAACGCGTCAAGCATAATTACGTAATTTCCGCATCGTTGGAACGCAGATCCGGCGGTTGGCTAAGACAGCGTCCCGGAAGTCACCGCTAAAGTGGGTCTCGCGGTCCCTACACAACCTGTCGCTTGTTTTTACCACTGCTAAATGTGAGTACTATACTTTTATGTGCAAATAAAGGATTATTTCGTAATAGTACATCACTATATGAGGCTCTTTTCTCCCATATGTGACCCGGGATATGTCCCTTTGAGTCTGATCTGTATATAACATACATGGCATAAGAGGCTTCAGGATATAACACTGGAGGGATCGGCACATAGGAATACCACCGATTGGAAAGCTTACCTGTTACTTATACACTGGTTACCCCTGTAGGGGTGCTGATTTCCGGTGAGTGCAGGAGATATTGGAAGGGGGGGATCACTGTTTCCTCACCCGGCACTTAAGCACCTGGAGCACCTCAAGAATCACCCACGGAGTTGAATATTGTTATAGTCTATTTTTTATGAACTTTATGGACTCTTTCATTTAGTATTTTGTTGAGCTCGGATACAGATTATCATCAACAGATTCTTTTTGCTATAAAAATATTTTTTGCTCACCATTCTGTTCACGGGTCCTTATGATTAACTTTCTTTAATCAGGACCCTTTGCACTATAGCACTTTTATTGCAATTATTCATTCATCACTATTAATATTACTGTGGATATTATTCATTTCACTGGTCTATCCCAGGACCTTTTTGCACCTATTTTTTCTGGCAAGCTATTCCATTTGTTTTGGAATCACCTACACTCCTATTTTCTACTCTTTACATTCACCTCTATTGGAATCACTGCACTGTCACATCACCGTATCATTCTCAGCTGAGATATATTGATTTGCTTTAGCCATTCTCCCTTTTCTTGGTGATTAATAAATAGCTTATCGGCCAGTACCTTCACTTTATTTTGGTCACCTTTATCACGGAATACTTCGCATATATTCTTTTGAAATATATATCCCTTTGTGTGATTATTTCTCTTATACACTGTTTACACTATTGCAATTTATTTTTATACTATTTATAATATTTATTTGGAATATTTATTCATATTTATTTTTTGTGTATAAGTTATTACCATTTATTGCAATATTCATATCTTATATACATCTATAGGCAGTGCCAGTTACCTCACCACCTTTCACATCACTCTTACAGATTTTCTGTTTCCCAAATATAACCTCTGGATATCATGCTGAGCAGGTACACTCCACTTCTTTGGTTGACCATGGTGAGGTCTGTTCTGAGTGCACCCTGTCCTGTTAACCCCCTGTATGGTCTTGGCCACCGTGCTGCAGCTCAGTTTCAGGGTCTTGGCAATCTTCTTATAGCCTAGGCCATCTTTATGTAGAGCAAAAAAAAAAAAAATTTTCAGGTCCTCAGAGAGTTCTTTGCCATGAGGTGCCATGTTGAACTTTCAGTGACCAGTATGAGAGAGTGAGAGTGATAACACCAAATTAAACACACCTGCTCCCCATTCACACCTGAGACCTTGTAACACTAATGAGTCACATGACACCGGGGAGGGAAAATGGCTAATTGGGCCCAATTTGGACATTTTCATTCAGCAGTGTACTCACTTTTATTGCCAGTGGTTTAGACATTAATGGCTGTGTGTTGAGTTATTCTGAGGGGACAGCAAATTTACACTGTTATACAAGCTGTACTCTCACTACTTTACATTGTAGCAAAGTGTAATTTCTTCGGTGTTGTCACATGAAAAGATATAATTAAATATTTACAAAAAATGTGAGGGGTGTACTCACTTTTGTGAGATACTGTGTATATATATATATATATATATATATATATATATATATATACAGACCCTATATTACCAAAAGTATTGGGACACCTGCCTTTACATGCACATGAACTTTAATGACATCTTAGTCTTTGTTCATAGGGTTCAATATTGCGTTGGCCCACCCTTTACAGCTATAACAGCTTCAACTCTTCTAGGAAGGCTGTCCACAAGGTTTAGGAGTGTGTCTATGGGGATGTTTGACCATTCTTCCAGAAGCGCATTTATTAGGTCAGGCACTGATGTTGGAGAGAAGGTCTGGCTCACAGTCTGCGCTCTAATTCATCCCAGAGGTATTCTGTCGGGTTGAGGCCAGTACTCTGTGCAGGCCAGTCAGGTTCCTCCACTCCAAACTTATTCATCCATGTCTTTATAGACTTTGCTTTGTGCATTGGTCCAAAATCATTTGGTGGAGGGGGGATTATGGTGTGGGGTGTTTTTCAGGGGTTGGGCTTGGCCCCTTTGTTCCAGTTAAAGGAACTCTTAAGGCGTCAGCATACCAGCACATTTTGGACAATTTCATGCTTCCAACTTTGTGGGAACAGTTTGGGAATGGCTCCTTCCGTTTCCAACATCACTGCACACCAGTACACAAAGCAAGGTCCATAAAGGCATGGCTGAACGAATTTGGGATGGGGGAGCTTGACTGGCCTATGGGGACACCTTTTGGACATCAGCACTGTCAGTCTGGGAGGATGTACTAGCAGATTTCAATACACATATTTAAGTCAAATTACAGCTAATACTTTATAAGCAGTTACAGCAAGAGTTTTTTTCCTTTTGGGATTTTACATACATAAAACTGATCACTGTAAACACAACTGCCAGTGGTAAATGGTTTGTCTCATACCTGTAACTGATACATCAAGATAAGAGCTTGTTCCTTTGAAAAACAGCAGACTTTCTAGCCAGATCACAAGATGAAAATAGAAGAAAGGCAGCTTAAAAAGAAAAGTAATTCATCAATCACATATAAGAATTAGTTAGCTGCAATATAATAAATGTTTGATTTTGAGTTTTTTATACTGCTGTAATATACATGGAAACTCAGTTAAATGCTTAATAGTTCTTAGACACAGCATACTCTATTTTGGATTTAGGTGTGGCCAGTGCTGAACATTGGATTTACTCTTACAAGCTAGAAAGGGCAAGTTTACAATGGGCAATTTAAAGTTGATAAGGTTAAGATACTGCTTAGAAAGAACATTTCAGACCTTTTATACATCATGAGCTTGTTTCTGAAAATGATATATGTTAATTACTCACTCCAGATGTTTGAGATGTTTATATGCTGTGCTATTTAGGTCAATATGACACATGAGTATACTGTGCTAAGTGCATTTACCATGCCTTATGATCCTATCTGGATGTATGCACCTGGTTAAGACTAAGAAACAGATGCATAACTATCAGTGCTGTGACCCTGACTCAATCCACCATTAAAAACATATGTAGTAAATATTCATTGCACGCCTTTATACAGTTGTGACCCAGGTCTATAGTCATTATTGTTATTATACAGGATTTATATAGCACCAAAAGTTTGCACATTGCTTTACAACATGATTGCAGACAGTACAGTCACAATACAATTCAATACAAGAGGAAACAGAGGGCCATTTGCTTTCAAGTAGTAATCAACATGTAACAACTTATAAAAAGTGTACAACAGATGAAACTTTTTTGAAGCTTTAGATTGGATGGGGAAGAAATAAGACCTCTGTCAGATTTGTAGTGCTGTGTCCCCTCTGACTTTGTTTCACATTAACCGCTTGCCGACCGCTGCACGACTATTTATTGTGGCGGTCAGCCCCTCACAGGCAAAGCGACATAGTACTACGTCGCTAGCCTGTGTCTTAGGAGCGAGGGCGCGCCGCCAGAGGCGCGCTCCCGCGCGGTCACGGACCCCCCTGCGCGTGTGACCGGCGGACCCATTCGTCCGCCGGTCACTCGCGATCGTCGGTGGAGAGGGAGAAAGCCAGGCGGGTAATGTAAACAAGCCGCCTGTCATGCTCCCCTGTGTAGGAATAGTGATCATACGGTTCTACTATGTAGGACCGTTGATCACTGTTCCTACACCTCAAGCCACAGCCAATCACAGTTAGAATCACGCCCCTAGGGACACACATAGCCCCTCCCTCTCAAAAAAAAAAGTTAACCCCTTCACTGCCAGTGTAATTTTACAGTAACAGTGCATAGTTATAGCACTGATTACTGTAGTAATGTCACTGGTAACCCCAAAAGTGTCAAATGTGTCAGTCAAGGGTCCGATCTGTCCGCTGCAATGTTGCAGTACCGCAAAAAAAATCGCAGATCGCCGCCATTACGCGTTAAATAAAAAAACAACAAAAAAGACAAAAATCTTTCCCTTTGTTAGTAAACACGATAACTTTTGCGCAAACCAATCAAAATACGCTTTTTGCGATTTTTTTTTTACCAAACATATGTAGCATAAAACAAATTGGCCGAAAATGTTAAAAAATTTGGATTTTTACATTTTTTTTTGGGGAATTTCATATAAAAAATGTGAAAAATATTGTTATTTTTGCAAAATTGACGCTCTTTTTTTGTTTATAGCGCATGATCAAAAAATCGCACAGGTGATCAAATACCACTAAAAGAAAGCTCTGTTTGTGGGAAAAAAAGGACGTCAAATTTGTTTAGGTACAGTGTCGCACGACCGCGCAATTGTCCGTTAAATTCACGCAGTGCCGAATTACAAAATAGGCCCTGGTCAGGAAGGGGGTAAAATCTTCCAGGGCTTAAGTGGTTAAGAAAATCCCACCTTTGCTGGGTGT
Source organism: Pelophylax lessonae (assembly GCF_965119305.1). Lineage (NCBI taxonomy): Eukaryota > Metazoa > Chordata > Amphibia > Anura > Ranidae > Pelophylax > Pelophylax lessonae. The sequence continues at coordinate 536,253,598 of NC_138768.1, read as the reverse complement.
CACCATAGTAATTATCCCTATAGGAATATATTCCCTCTATGCCCCTTCCAGTGACAACTGTAAAATCTAGGTTTTCGCCCCATTATCCCAATGACTATTATAGTTAGTATAAATTGCAAGGGCGGATCTTTTCAGTGGGGACCCAGACACTATTAAAAATCGAACCCTTTGCCACACAAGATGAAAAGAAAAAAACATCCCTTTTTTATTTAAGGACCCAAGATCATATGTAAATCATACTTAACTGGTTTATACTGCTGTCTACAGGAGGAATTTGACACTGGGAAACAAATTAAAAAGCCTTTGGCCAGACCAGTAAAATCCCTTCCATACTCAATATGCTTCAATTTTTGGTGCTAGTGACCTAGAAGAGTAAATATCTTTTCTCTTCAAAGAAAAGGTAACCATTTTTATTAAACATTTTCATATTTTTCAAGCAAGACGTCATCATTTCACTTCTGAGCTGAACTCCTATGTAGCAGATCAGTTAATCATCTGCGCTGCCTCAAAGGCCTTAGGCCCCTTTCACACATGCTGTCCCTTTGTCCGTTTTACATCGACGGTTGACGGATGAAAAACGGACATCAATGCATCTCTATGTAAAAACGGATGATCGTTAGTTAACATCCGTTTTCATCCGCTTCCGTCAATGTCCGTTTTTTTGATCGGATGAATGCCCTATTTTTCATCCATCAAAAAAACGGATCGGACGAAAAACGGATGACAACGGATGAAAAACAGATGACAACGGATGACAACGGATGAAAAATGGATAACAACTGACGAAAAACAGATGAAAAACTGATGACAACTGATGAAAAATGGATGAAAAACGGATGACAACTGACAAAAAACGGATGAAAAACGGATGACAACTGACGAAAAAGAGATGAAAAACTGATGACAACTGATGAAAAATGGATGAAAAACTGATGACAACTGACGAAAAATGGATGAAAAACGGATGACAACTGACAAAAAACAGATGACAACTGACGAAAAACAGATGAAAAACTGATGACAACTGACGAAAAACAGATGAAAAACTGATGACAACTGATGAAAAATGGATGTTAAAAAACGAATGACAACTGACAAAAAACGGATGAAAAACGGATGACAACTGACGAAAAACGGATGAAAAACTGATGAAAAACAGATGAAAAATGGATGAAAAACGGATGGAAAACTGATGCATTTTGACGTGACTGAACTGATGAACTGAACAGACCGTATGTGTGAAAGGGGCCTTACCCAGACTCCGACTCCGCAGGACTGAAGATTGTAGCACCTCACTGTAATGTAACTTTCTGGCACCAGGCTTTGCTTCTGGCACTCCCTAGACACCTAGTGTACTGTTTTATTGGCCACATAGCTAGGACAGTGTATAAAATTCCTGGAATGTGACATTGATCACTTGGCTCAGCATACAGCACACTCTGGTACAATAATATTATGCTTGCTCGCTACAGAATGATCTCCAGGCCTACAACTAAGTTAAGTCTTTTTGGCTTTTCCCTACAATGGGCATGGCACACTATTCATTTTTTCCTGCCATTGTTTTTGCCTAGTCTCTGCATTAGGAGTTAAAGATGACGTAAGCCCATCATTTCACATTCCTTAATGTGCCTGTTGTACAATATACTTTTATGAAAAAGTATCCTGTTCTCTTTGTCTTACTTCCTTTGTGTGAAATCCCTGGCCCTGGTGTTCCTGCCAGTTCCTCTGCTTTCCAATTAAAAACTAACAACAGTAAGCAGGAGAACACACCGTGCTCAGTGCTCTCCTCCAACGATCAGACTTGTCCTGATGCCCCCCCCCCCCCCTGCACAGCTTTCACTGGGTAGTTCAGTGTGCTGCTGTTTTTTCCACCCCATTCTTATGCAGCTGAGAACAGAGGGGATGTGATTACTTATAAAACAAGAGGGAAAAAAGGTATTTATAGTGTTTTTGAGATCTATACACAACTGTTTTGCCTTTCATTTCTATTTTTTAGGTAAGGATTTACAAACACTGTAATGCATTGGAGAAATTGCTAACTGCAGTGTTACACATAGTTACATAGTTAGTGAGGTTGAAAAAAGACATCAGTCCATCCAGTTCAACCTATGATGTGTGTGTTTGCTGTTAACCGTACATTGTATACCCCTGTATGTTGTGGTCTTTAAGGTGCCCATCTAATCGTTTTTTGAAACTATCAATGCTTCCTGCTGATACGACGGTTTGCTGAAGAGAATTCCACATCCTTACTGCTCTGACAGTAAAGAACCCCCTGCGTATTTTAAGGTTAAACCGCCTTTCCTCTAGTTTTAGTGATTGGCCATGTGTCTTATTGTATTCCCTTTCTCTGAATACACACACACACACACACACACTCTCTATACTACCGCCTCCTATCTTTTCAGTGCGAGGTAGTCTTCCTGCCATTGCTCTGCTTGCATAGGTCACCTGCTTTTACCTCGTGAAGGTTTGGCCTACAGTCATCTCTAGCTCTTTAACTTCTCCTGCTTTTAGCAGCTGGTTTGTAAACACTATGGTCCTTCTGGGTTTTTTTTTTAAGTTGCCTCAGTTGCAGCACAGTATGTCACTTTCTAAATGCAAAGGCAGTTGGTTCTGTTGGCCTCTCTAGGTCACAATCCACTAACAGCTTTGGATCAGCCTGACGTGACCCTCCTGGACCTGATGCTGAGTCCACATACTCCCTAGTTCCACCCACCTCTTCTAAATTATCTTGGGAGGAGTTTTCTACAGATATGCTAGATTTTATCAACATAATCATTACCAGGAAAGGTGACTCAGAATGCAAAGGCCATAAGTGTACTTCTACGTATTCTTCTCCAGAATCTGCATCTGACATTCCTGCAGCTGTCGCAGCTTCTGGGCTCTCAGCTGCAGACATTAGCTTTAATGAGCAGTCTCACAAAGCTGTTTTGTACCTGAGGAGCTTCAGTTTGCTGATATAGCTCCTAGGCTTAAAAATACCATATCTTTTTGATGTTATGTGCACATGTTTAAAACCTGAGCAACTTATGTCTATAATCACTACTGTTACTACTCTGTCCTCCCTTAAAGGTCCTAAGACTGACAAAACTATTCTAGTTCATTCCTTACTTAAACCTATTTAGTACTGAGACTGGACTGCTACTGACAAACTCTTCTCTCTTCCCAAATGCTTTTCTGAGCAACATATGTTTGAGGAGGCATTTCTTAAAGTGGAGTTCCAGCCTATTTTGCAACTTTAGTGATTCCTGGAGTGCTCACTATGCTGATCAACAATTGGGCATTTGCAATTTTTTTCAGGGGTCCCTTACCCTATTTTTAAGGCATTTTTGATTGTACTTCCTCCTTCTCCCCCCTCTGTGGCCACGGCCACCGACATCTCTTCCGCCTTTGCATTGCATCCTGGGAGATGTTTGTCATCACTCCCAGGAGGCTGGAATCAGGAAGAACTCCCAGAACACTCCCTGGAATCAGAAAGAAGGACACAGCAGATTACACTGTGGCTTCAGATGCCCACATCCAAGATGGCCACGCTCAGACAGCGTTTTTAAAAGTAAGATTTTGACTAAAATCCAATACTGTACACCTTGTAAGTATGAGAATAGCGGTTCTGTAAAGGGCGATGGATTCGTATTATAGGGGTATTTTTAGTTTAAAAAGGCATTTGAGGCCGGAACTCCGCTTTAAGAAGGCCCTTCCTACTGTGGATCCAGCCATTTCTTGCCTTAATAAAACACTAACTGTTCCGATTAAGGATGCCCCTAGGGTTAAAGATCATTAAAAAAAAAATGTCTGGAGGCTCCTGCTAAATCCTTGTTCTCTGTAGCAGGCCTTGCTATGCAAACTGCCATATCCATCATGTCAATTTGTCAGACTTAAGGGAAATGGACTAAGCAAAAGTCCAATGAACTTGAAGCTATTCTTAGTGACAATTTATTTATGGAACATTTCAAACGTATTGTGTTGATGGGTTAGTGGATATTGTCCATCTTATCTCCCAAATGAATCCCCTGTCTGTTAACAAACCCTCTTTGCAATAAAGAGATGCTTCCACTTTCCAAAGTGGGAAATGTCTTTTGGCCTTTGTGGACACTTTGACCTAAAACATCTTGGATTCGTGAGTAAAAGACATGGTGTCCAAGGGCTGCAGGCTAGACTTTCAATTTCTGCATCTTCCCCTCTTCACACCCTCCAAGCTACCAGAAAATGAAAAGGTTGAAGATTTCTACTCTAACCTGCTCACTGTCCCCTAAGCCAAAGTGGGCATTTGTGCCATCTTAAAGGCAATAAATAAAGGCAATCAATATTCCAGTTAAGAAATGTTGCATGGAATCTTCCAGGTTTTTCATAGCTTCCCTTCATCAATTAGACTTTCTAGCCCCTGTGGACATCAAGGATGTGTACTTACATGTCCCCATTTATCCAACACATTAACATTGTGAGATATATGTAAATGGACATAAAAATTACATCAGATTCTCAAAGCTGCATTTTGAGAAGCTCTGGCAGGTTAATTGAGAATAGAGAAAGTGGTGCTTTATGTTTCTCCAGATTTGTTAGTTCTTGATAGGGGCCAGAAGCTTGAAGGTTCCAAAGAGTATTGGGTGGGACAAAACCTTCAATCTGGTGTCCAGGCTTTGCTAATTGCCAGCAGCCTGTGTAAGTGCACAGGTGTGCAGAGGTGATATAAGCTTGATGAGAGTTACTGCAGTAGCAGTTGGAGTTACTGTTACTAGGATGGAGGTGTGCTCCTGTCTAGAAAACAAGGCAAGCGACTGGAGGCAGCACTCCATGTGAGAAAGGTTCCAGGCCATTGAACCGAGAGAGTTGGGCCAACTGTGAGAGTTTGGGAGACAGTGAGAGTCTGGGAGACCAGCGCTAAGGCAACTAGGAGAGAATCCATGGGAGCCAGAGGAATCTGTGAGTCTCCGAAGAGTGAGAGCACCTGGGGAATCAGGAGAAGCTCCACCTAGAGACTTAAAGTTTGCCTGTGCAGCAAGGTACTGCAATGAAAGCTGAGTAAGCTTAAGAGCCAGGTGGCTCTGTATTTTTTCATTTTTGTGTGAAGCTGAATCCCCCTGCGTGGGAAACCCTGTGTCATAAAGACTTTGTTTCTTTTTTAATAAAAGTGGGCTACCAGGCCCTTTACTATAGTCCCTCTCTGCTGTGGAAATACTGTACAAAACACATCTACAATGAGTGCTAACATCCTCCAGATCACAACACTACCAGTTTGTAGCCCTTCCATTTGATTTGTTTTCTGAAAGTATTTACCAAGGTACTGGCCCCAGTGCTAGCCTTCCTGTGATCAGGGAAGTGGGATACCTAGATAATTCCCTGTTGAGAGAACAGCTGGCACAGACCCTGTCAGACAATGTCCAGGGGACAGTCTGTATTCTCAAAGATTTAGTTAGTTCCCAAACTTTCAGAAGTCGGCACTGGAACAAGCTGGTGGATGTAGGTCTCATACTGGATACTGCTCATTCTAGAGCCTTTATTCCCCAAGAGAAACTGCAAAACTCTCCACTCCCAGATTCTGAATTCTCTGTCCAGGAGTCAAGGAATTTCCTCCTTCTGTTGTCCTAGAAGTTTCTCATGACACATGCTAGCCTGACAGCCTGTAAAGGTGTCCTAGACCAATGTTTCTCAACCTTTTTTCAGTCAAGGCACCCTTTAAAATTCCGCACAGTTTCGAGGCACCCCATTCTTTTAGTTTAAAAACTAAACTAATAGTTTTACATAACACAGCAACAACTACACATACAGTGGGTACGGAAAGTATTCAGACCCCCTTAAATTTTTCACTCTTTGTTATATTGCAGCCATTTGCTAAAATCATTTAGGTTCATTCTTCTTCCTCATGAATGTACGCATAGCACCCCATACTGACAGAAAAACACAGAATTGTTGACATTGTTGCAGATTTATTAAAAAAGAAAAACTGAAATATCACATGGTCCTAAGTATTCAGACCCTTTGCTCAGTATTTAGTAGAAGCCCCCTTTTGATCTAATACAGCCAGGAGTCTTTTTGGGAAAGATGCAACAAGTCTTTCTTCTACATGAGGTAGAAGAATGAATTTAAATGATTTTAGCAAATGGCTGCAATATAACAAAAAGTGAAAAATTTAAGGGGGTCTGAATACTTTCCGTACCCACTGTATAGGCCATCCAATGTTAGGGGAGATTATTCTTCCAAAGCAAACACACCTTTGTACACTGGTATTGACTAATATCCCAATGTTTCTCTTCTCCCTCAGTTTCTCTCCCGCACTCAGCTAATGTGGCCCCAATGCTGGTGGAGAGGGTCCAAGGAGGGGCGAACAAGGATGCTGTGCAAACTCCTTACTTGTCTACTCCAGAAGATTAAAAAGGAAGGCTATTCCAGTAATTCTCATTGCACCAAACTGTCTCAGATGCATGTGCTACTTTGATCTCACCAGGCTATTAGCAGACACCCTATGGGCTGTTCAAGATCAACCAGATCTTCTGCTCAAGGGACCAGTTTACCATGGTTGCTGGCTTTGACAGTATGACTGTTAAAACCCAAGTCCTAGGAGATAGGGGCCTTTCTATTTCAATAATTCCTAAGCACTTAAAAGCTAGGAGGTCCACATCATGCAAGGTCTACTACCACACCTAGAAAACATACTTGGTTTGAGGCACGAAAATTTCATCCCAGAAAATAATTTGTGCAAAGGAGCCTGACCATTCTGCAGTTTGGATTGGATCAACATTTTGCTCTGAATACCATCAAGAAGTAAATCTCAGCAAACCTTGCGATCCTGTTCCAAAAACCACCTAAACTATAACTAAGGGCAAAACTTTTTTTTTAGGTTTGGATAGAGTGGAGAAGGATTAGAATTATTGTCACATTTTTAGTGCTGTCTATTAGCCCATTAAGGAGATTCACTTTATTTGTCCTATTTATTGTCGTAGCTCTATCCCCCTGCGGGAGCCGCTGAATAGGATGGGTCCTCTGTTGGCTTGACCGTATCAAGAACCTCAGCCCCTCTGACACCCGAGGTTGAGTGTACAAACATACAACATCACGGGAAATCACTGAAAGTAATACTTTGTACCCAATAGTAGTGCAATATCAAGGAAAACAGATATCAAACCAGGTAGTAAAGGCAAACTTAATTTATTCTCACCCAATATGGTTAGTACCTCCATAAAATGGATTACCAGTGTTAATAACACAATTTGTACACAAAGTGATTAACAGTAAGTACAAGGCATAAGATGACATTCGGCATTCAGATCAGCATAATCAGTAGCAAGGCCACCTCAAGTGCAACAGTGAGCAGTAGTAAAGTGCTGGAACTTTACTGCCACTGCACATTTATGATGGCAATGCAAGGCCTAAACCACCTGGGTATACACTGTAAAGAGGAAAAGGAGGATGGTAGCGGAGGGGCATGGGAACAAAGGGGGCTTGCAGAATAATATTACAGGAGGGGCGGCCCTTTAAGATGTTCTTCTGCCAGCTATCGTTTGGACCCTTTAAGAGCGTCTTTGCACCTAATGACAGCCACAAGTAACCTGCATTCAGTATAGGTACCATATAGGTACGGTATAGTTTCAGCTCTCTGTTGAAGGGGGGCCTCCCCTGTCTTTCCCTGAAGGCCTCTGGTGATCAACTGTGGGAAGTAAGGGTTAAGTGGATGCTTCAGTCTCCTTGCTGCGGCAGCGCAGGTGCTATGATGTGGACAGGGCTTCACTGCCCACAGGTATCCTCACTCTCAGGCTCAGGATTTCTGCTGCTATGGTCCCCCACTAGCAGACGAATATCCAGACGGAGGTGCTCTCTCTCTCTAACTCCCTCAGCACCAAGAGAAAGAGCTTTCCTAGACAGTTTTATAAAAATCATCTTTCCGCATCTCTTACTGCACAGTGCCTATTGGGATTTGTATAGTAAGGAGTCCTATTGTTCCATTATATGGGTGCTGTCTCAAACTAGAACTCCCATTATTTTTCAGAGCTCTGCATAGTCTATTGGGCTTGTTTTGCTTTAGCTCTCCCCTTGCTGGCCAGAGGATAATGGTGCAGCATGACATCAATATCTCAGTAAAGAGAGAGAAGAAGAAAACGCAATGTCTCTTTCTCCATATTACTGTAGCCCAGCACCTGGCTACACTGTTATCATGAAAAGTGAAAGTAAAAGGCAATCCCAAATTTTGGTTTCACGGTAGAATAGGAATAGAAGAAAGTGGAGATACTTGTTTTGGTGACCCTGGTGATACCCCAGGATTCCCTCACTTTGGAGAGAAATCACTTCATTCCCCCTGTTGGCTATGGGACAGGAAGTGAAGGGAAATAGGCCCAATAGGATGCAGATAGTTAAAAAAAACTGACAGGGTTTATAACTCTCCCTAACTCTATACAAAATTTTAAAAAAGTTTTGCCTTTAGTTTAACTTTAAAGGATTTTGTCCAATTCTGCTCATATAGTCCCACCTTTACAACTACCAGTGACCCTGTGCGATCTAAACCTTGTTCTGTCAGTGCTTCAAAGGTTGCCTTCCTAATTGCTATCCATCATTTCTCAGTGGCTCTGACAGACCATCATACAAGCATATGGAAAGCTATGGTCACAGCATACAATTTCCTTTTATAACTTCAGTATTGTAATAGCAATACATCCAATAGTTATTAACATAGTCTGTGTATGTTGTGAATTTCGCCTGTCTGCTGCTCATCTCTTTCCACAACTTCCTGTATTCCCTGCATGCTTTGCAGCTTCCTCTGCTGTTTACTCTCAATTTTTAAGGACTATATATCCCATGGTACCTTGATGCTTGTGAGCAGTGATTCTTTTACTGACTCCAATTTCTGAAACTCTACCTCTCAGCACCTCTGTAGTTCATAAGGCAGGCTCTGCAAAATGTGTAAGTCCCTCCATCCCTCTTTCCTCCTCATTTGTCCCTCATTTTGGTCTGATCTATTAAGTTATATATAAAATGCACTATTTATCTTTCAAACGGTATTTCTCAGTGCTAAATCTTTCATCCAATTTCTAAATTGCTGCATTTTTAGATTTCAAAAGCCAGGATAAAGGAATAGTAGTGGTAAAAAAAAAAACACTTGTAGGTTTAACTAGTCATTTTTTTGTATAATTTTCCTTTGAGGGGTGTGGAAGGGGGTGTGTCCTATGCCTACATGATTTTGCTAATAGGTGTCCCTGGTTACCATCTCAAAAAGTTGGGAGGTATTGACACTGTAGTACCTAGCCACAGCACTTAGTGAATATGTGTCACAGAATTCAAGGTAGTAAATGTGTGGGGATCTTCACAACGTTTTCTAACTTTAAGACTTTCGCTTTCTAGAAATGATTGAAATTCAATGTGCAAATGAATATAATGATAAGAAAATTTGACCACAGATGCGTGGTAAAGTGGATGTAAACCCCATTTATGAAATTTGACCTGGGCACATATAGTGGATCTCTCTCCAATGCCCCAGGTCCAGTGTCTTTCTGTTGCTCCCTTCATCTGTTATCAGCATAACTTCTGACAAGTTCCCCGACACAGGAGATGAAAGCAGCTGAAAATTTTTGTCAGGGTGGGTGCATAGAGATAGATTAGCAGAGAGCTGGTCTATTCACAGCACAGCTCTGCATGTTTCTTCTTACCTTTGCCTATGAGCGGGGGGTGCCTTTCCTTCAGTCAGCTGTCACGCAGTAAATTCCAAGACTCCACACCCAGTGCTGGAACAGGAAGAAAAAATTCTAACATGATGTTCACTTTCTAAACGGTGTAGAAAGCTGAAGACAGCACATAGAACATATGTAAGGAGATTTGTTTAATCTCTGTGAATCATCTGAGGCTGTTCACTTCACTGGGTATATGTGTGTAGGACTGTCCCCATAGGGCTTTCTGTGTGATGACTTCTTGGGTCTCCCTCTGATTACCTGCAGACAGTCACTAGGGGATTTTTTACACATCCATCCTTACTCTCATTTGCTTGTTACTCAGTAAATAGTCCAGGATATTTGGTTTTGTATTTATTGTGGAACTTGGATAGGAGAAGAGAATAGTGGGATACTCTTACTGAACTATTCACAGTAGATAAGGACAACTCTCACTTGGCCTCACCAGGTTATTTGTTGAATCAGACACACTGCTTTAACCATGCTGCCACTTGTATGGAAGAATTTAAGTCCTCCTGCTTTCTCTCTATAGCAGCAGACTTAATGCAAACAAATTTATCTTCAGGACACTCTCTAGTATCCCCTTGACTGACACCCATCCACTGACTCTTCCACTGAAGGTATGGTCCTCACATGACAGGCCCCATGACACAGATCTGTACTCAATGTAGGCAGAAGCAGATCCTTTCCAGTGTTTCCCTTCTAGTCAGCTCTGCAGGACTCCCGAGTTCAGCTCCTCTCCAACATTCAGAACCTCAGGTCGACCACCCGAGGCCACATGGCAGCTTCTGCAGAGGAGGGGCAGCTGTCCCTCCCTCCGGGGCCCCGTTCTCCAGCCTTTGCCTTTCTGCATAACCTTTTATGTAACTGCCAGGGAAGGTGTGAAGGGGAATACTATACAGTGTCAACAGTGACAGCTGGTGCTACTGACATCACATCCAAGAGGGTGGCACCTAACTGATATCTCAGGACTTTTGGTTGTCTACAGGTCAATAATATAAAGGTGCATATCCTCTTTTGGGAAGATTGTTGTTAAAATAAATAGCCTGGTGACAACATCTCTTTAAGCATGCAAATGAATGTCTTTGATGTGCAGTGCAGTGAGTAAAATGTGTTTGATTCCTTTCTTTGCTTTTCTGTTTTACAGTTTTTATAACTGGGAAACCCATGTTTCAACTTCAAATGCAAGTCCAAATTACCAAGTGATTGCAGAAAATTCATCCGGATTACTATTCAAAAATAAGAGGGACAGGAAAATACTAAACGTGGATCCTAAGGTAAATATTTTTCTCAGAGCAAAGCGGCAATTTTCACTTCTCCTCTCACATTACCATCTGTTTTAGGGATTCTGTACTGTTTTTATTGCCTGTGTTTCATGGCTTTACAAGTGGTATCACTTAGCAACTTGAGGACTAATATTGTCACTCCTTTGTGTGTTTATATATTTAAGGATCTGTTTGAAATGAGGGATCTGCACGGTCTTTTAAACATCAGAGAGTCATTGTTCACGGCTCAGTCACATGTAGAAATATGTATTCCTTGTTATTTTAAGTTGTGTAAAAGGGAATCCATCATGGAACTTTTTCATGATACACTTTTAAATATACAGGCGTATCAGGTAGTTCATTAGGAAAGCAAATAAATGTCAGTTTTGTGGTATTTTAAAACATAGTCCCTGACTTACAGTGTAGTTATAGTGAAAAATGATCTGTATAAAGTGTGTTCTGTCCCTATTCTTAACATTGCAAAGAACACTTCATCCAAAATAACACTCCCTTATTGCATTTAGAATAACATAACTGTGCCTCCATCATTCCTTTCCATCATTTACAAAACTCTTTTCCATTTGTTTCAACAGAGTCCTGTTTTCAAACAAAAAAAATGTAATAAAGTAAAGAGAGAGCATACCCCAGTAGGTTGTGCTTGTGACGCTCTAATAGAACCAAAAAGCCCTCCTATGAACCAGTGTGAACACTGACACTTAGATTTCCTTTATATTCAGTGGTGCTCATTCATGCCTTCCCGTAAAGTCTCATTTTTTTTAAATTAAAATATATTATACTTGCCTGCTGTGTGCAGTGGTTTTGCACAGGGTAGCCTGGATCCTTCTCTTTTTAGGTCCCTGGCTGGAGCTCCTGGCCCCTCCTTCCAAGCAGTTTGCTATGGGGGCACCCAAGCCAAGCTGCAGCTTCGCATATCCATTCAGACACAGAGCCGTGGTTCCCCCTGCCCCCTCTCTCTCCTGATTAGCTAACTGAGTTTGATTGACAGCAGCGGGAGCCAATGGCGCCGCTCCTATATCTCAGGCCATCAGGAGGGAGAGTCCCGGGTGGCTGAAGCTCTCGTGGACATCGGATGGGGCTCAGGTAAGTATTAGGGAGGCTGGGGGGGGCTGCTGCACATAGAAGGATTTTTACCTTAATGCATACAATGCATTAACCACTTTAAGACCGGAAGGATTTGCCCCTTAATAACCAGGTCACTTTTTTCAACTTGGCACTGCATGAATTTAACTGACAATTGCGTGGTCGAGCGACGTTGTACCCAAACTAAATTTAGGTCCTTTTTTTCCCACAAATAGAGCTTTATTTTGGTGGTATTTGATCACCTGTTCGATTTTTTTTTTTTTTGCGCTATAAACAAAAAAGAGCAACGATTCTGAAAAAAAAAAATCAATATTTTTCACATTCTGCTATATAACATTCCACAAAAAAAAAACTTAAAAATCAAAATTTTTTAACATTTTAGGCCAATTTGTTTTCTGCTACATATTTTTGGTGAAAAAAATCGCAATAAGCGTATTTTGATTAGTTTGCGCAAAAGTTATTGCGTCTACTAACTACAGGAAAGATTTATGTAATTTTTTATTGTTTTTTTTTTACTAGTAATGGAGGCGATCTGTGATTTTTTTGCTGGACTGCGACATTGCAGCGGACAGATCGGACCCCTGACTGACATTTTTTACACTTTTGGGGGGACCAGTGGCATTACTACAGTAATCAGTGCTAAAAATATGCACTGTTACTGTAATAATGACACTGGCAGGGAAGGGGTTAACATTGTGGGTGATCAAGCATTGCAACATGTATAAACTGTAGAATAATACAAAACAGATTATGAAAGCTGCACAAATATGAACTCTTCACTTTAACCACTTTACGACCGCCCGCTGCAGTTATACTGCTGCAGGCAGCCGCTCCGGCACAAAACGCCTTAGGCATAAGTCGGTCGCGCGAAGGGAGCTAGGAACCCAGGGAGTTGTGGGGAATAGATATAAAGTTGCTTGCACCTACATCTGAGCATGGTGAGTTAATGGATTGTGGCTCTTTAATATCAGGCTGCATCCAGTGTTTCTGGATGTATAGGTAACCATGTTGAAAAACAGGATTATTCTGCATCACTCTGCCAGCAATTTTTAAGTGGGGATTAAATCTATTATTTTTGGAATACGTGACGGAAGTGTGACATGTAAATAACTTCTGTTCCAAGTTTACTCTACTTAGCTACAAATAATTTAAAGGATAAGTTCACCTTTTAACAAGTAAACAAATGTGCATTTATTATTTTTTGTTTCTGAAGCCCCTAAAGCATTGCACCTGTGATCAGCAGATTGCTGGTGCCATGCAGGTTTCCTGCAGATCTGTCTGTGTATCTGTGTAACTGTACATCCCGCACGCCCAAGCAGATACAATCTGACAAGATGAGAGAATGAACTAACACAGCGTTCCACAGCGACATGGTAGTTCATTGAAAACTACAAGCTGACGGCCACAAAGGCTGCCGGACCTTTTTTTTAAAATTGTGACAGCTAGCAGGGGGAGAGAAGATGGCTGTCAGATCAGGGAATGGGGGGGCGGGGGCGGTCCGTTCGTAACATGTTACATGTTACCACCTGAAATATAAATGTAGCATGTAACATGTTGCAAAACATGAACTTATCCTTTAAGAAAAACTGAGAAAAGCACAGAGCTACAACCAGTTACTTGTCATCCTGCAAATATTAGTTGCCTGGCTGTCATATATATACCCATATCTATATATATATATATATATATATATATATATATATATATATATATATATATATATATATATATATATAAATTGTATATATATTTTTGTTTGCTTTTTATTTGTTGGGTTGACATCATAGCTTTACAGCGTCAGAGATACTGTATATGTTGTTTTGGTGGTTACACATAGTGAATTGGGTCATATCAAAGATATATATTATTTATTGTTCACCTCTTTTATGCATTTTTTTTTATATATCACTATACACATTTTCCTTCTGTTATTTATTCTACCTAAAACAGACTGACACTGACACTGACACTAACTGACTCTGATACTAATTTAAAAAAAATGTTTTTTTTTTTTTTAAATCCTACCAAAAATTTACTGACTCTGACCTTTGACCTCAACACTAACCTTGGCACTGACCTAGATATAACCTTGATCTATCTATTTTTTTCTTTATTATATATATATATATATATATATATATATATATATATATATACACAGTATCTCACAAAAGTGAGTACACCCCTCACATTTTTGTAAATATTATACTATATCTTTTCATGTGACAACACTGAAGAAATGACACGTTGCTATAATGTAAAGTAGTGGGTGTACAGCTTGTACAACAGTGTAAATTTGCTGTCCCCTCAAAATAACTCAACACATGGAGTCCTCTTCCACTCCTCCATGACAACATCACAGAGCTGGTGGATGTTAAATACCTTCTGTTTGAGCATGCCCCACAGATGTTCAATAGGGTTTAGGTTTGGAGACATGCTATGCCAGTCCATCACCTTTACCCTCAGCTTCTTTAGCAAGGCAGTGGTCGTCTTGGAGGTGTGTTTGGGGCCGTTATCATGTTGGAATACTACCCAGTCTCCGAAGGGATGGGATCATGCTCTGCTTCAGTATGTCACAGTACATGTTGGCATCCATGGTTCCCTCAACGAACTGTAGCTCCCCAGTGCCGGCAGCACTAATGCAGCCCCAGACCATAACACTCCCATCACCATGCTTGACTGTAGGCAAGACACACTTGTCTTTGTACTCCTCACCTGGTTGCTGCGACACACGCTTGACACCATCTGAACCAAAGAAGTTTATCCTGGTCTCTTCAGACCACAGGACATGGTTCCAGTAATCTTTGTCCTTAGTCTGCTTGTCTTCAGCAAACTGTTTTTTCAGGCTTCCTTGTGCATCATCTTTATAAGAGGCATCCTTCTGGTACAACAGCCATGCAGACCAATTTGATGCAGTGTGCGGCGTATGGTCTGAGCACTGACAGGCTGACCCCCCGCCCTTCAACCTCTCCAGCAAAGTTGGCAGCACTTATATGTCTGTTTCCCAAAGACAACCTCTGGATATGATTCTGAGCATGTGCACTCAACTTCTTTGATCGGCCATGGCAAGGCCTGTTCCAAATGGAACCTGTCCTGTTAAACGGCTTTATGGTCTTGGCCATCCTGCTGCAGCTCAGTTTCAGGGTCTTGGCAATCTTCTTATAGCCTAGGCCATCTTTATGTAGAGCAACAATTCTTTTTTTCATATCCTAAGAGAGTTCTTTACCATGAGATGCCGTTCCAGTGACCAGTATGAAAGAGTTTTAGTGATAACACAAAATTTAACACACCTGCTCCCCATTTACACCTGAGACCTTGTAACAATACACATGACACCGGGGAGGGATAAAGGCTAATTGGGCCTAATTTGGACATTTCCACCTAGGGGTGTACTCACTTTTGTTGCCAGTGGTGTAGACATTAATGGCTGTGTGTTGAGTTATTCTGAGGGGACAGCAAATTTACACTGTTTTACAAGCTATGCACTCACTACTTTACATTGTAGCAAAGTGTCATTTCTTCAGTGTTGTCACATGAAAAGATATTATAAAATAGTTACAAAAATGTGAGGGCTGTACTCACTTTTGTGAGACTGTATATATATATATATATATATATATATATATATATATATATATATATATATATTTACACACCTTATTGTATTTACATTTTTATCTTCTGCAAGGAAAGGAAGATACAACATGACTTCATCTCCATTCAGAAGAGGAAGTAAACAGATTGGTGGGCTCACAGTGACTGATCACTGTGATAGCCAATCAGAGGCTATAACAGCGATCAAGTGGCCCAAAAACCAGGAGTCCCGGGTCCCAATTGGTAGTAGGAGACTCGGGGCTCTCAGTGAAAGCCAGGTCTCTGTGCTGGGAGCAGGCTACGCACAAAGAGAAGTACGCACATATGCGGCCCCATGTAACAAAGCCCAGTCCAGTGATGCCACATACATGCATACCATCAGCGGGAAGGGAATAATGCATTCTATGCACTAAGGTAAAACACTTTTTAGGTGCAGCTTCCCTCGCAGCCCCCCCCCCCCCCCCTCCACCAGATACTCACCTTAGCCCAATCTTGGTCCAGCGTGGTCTTTTCTTCAGCAGCTCTTCTCCCCTCTCCCCTCTTCCCTCCTCACTAACAGAAGAATAACATTACAGCCAGACAGGGCTATAAACATGTCTGCAATGCTTTGCTTTGTGGTCATGGTAATTTTAATTTTGGCTGCATAGTTTAATAGGCAATTGGCAGTACCACTCATTGAGGTCAATGGGCAACACTGCAACCTGCTTTCTACTAAAATAAACTATAGAGCTATGATTTAAGCCTCCAAATGAGCCTCTTTGTTTTAATGATCCACCGATTATGATGGGTAATGAAACATCTGCGATTCCTAAAATACATTATTTGATGGCTGTTTGCTATCTTACCTTTCCCAACCATCTTTCTGATTTGGACAGCATTTGTGCTCTTTCTCCGAAAGATAACCATATGCATCTTCTTACCCAGATACTGTATTTTCTGTCAATTTGAAAAGATCTTTGTAAGGACTTTACACTTGTGTTGTGTTTGACAGGTGGGGAGGAGGTGTTATGTTGCCTGCTCACCTCCTATTTTAACCCCTGAAAACTTGCACTACTGTGTATTAACCTTATGTATTGCATACGGTTGCAGAGAGGTTGTGGTGTGGCCCAATTTAATTGAAAGGATGGCGTTCATCGGGTGGTACTGCCGATGGACGCGGATGTGGAATGCAACAGTGGGATTACATTTTGCAATGCTGCAAAGCATGTTGACCCCAGCATATGTACGCTCCTGTCAGCTGTCTTCGCACCTGGAGATGTTTTTCCTTATCTAATTTAAGCTGGTTTAAAAGATAAGTTCACTTTTTGGAAAAAATAAATGCCCTTTTTGTTGCAGGTTAAGAAAATTTGCATTTATTTATTTATTTACTTATTTTATGGAGCCTGTAAAGACCATAATGCTGGGCAACATGGAAGGAAAAAGAAGAAGAGGATAGATAGCATCATGGAAACAATGAACATGATGTTAAGCAAGCTCCGGGAGGCAGTGGAGGGCAGAAAGGTCTGGCACGCTATGGTTCATGAGGTCACAAAGAGTTGGACATGAGCAAAACGACTGAACAACAACAACAAAGCATTGCATCAGCGATCAGCAGGTCACTGGTGCCATGCAGGTCTACAGCAGATCTACCAGTGTATCTGTTTACCCATACATCCCATATGGGTACAACCTGAGAGAAGGCATGAATGAACTACCACGGCTCTCCACAGCGCCATGGTAGTTCATTGAAAACTACAAGCTGACAGCCGCAAAGGCTGCTGGACCTTGTAATTTTCCATGCACAAAGCCCTGTCAATCAGTGACGTGGCCAGATGGGCTTAGCCCCGCTCGATCATGTTTTTTGAAATTGTGACAGCTAGCGCGGGCCAGCTGTCACAGCAGGGATTGGTGAGGTGTGGGGTCCAGTCCGTTTGTAACATGTTACATGTTATACCCTGAATTTGGGTGTAACATGTAACATTTTACGAAAGGTGAACTTATCCCTTGAATTGGCAATACACTAGTAGAATTTTGTTTGAAAGCTTTCATTTCGGAGCATTGGTTTGATTTTCTACTCATTAGAGGGGTCAGATTAACATTCGTTTGTGTAACACTGAGCGCTCCGGTCCCTGCTTCTGGACCGGAGCGCTCGCAGCGTTCGTTCCAGATCCACTCACCTGTGCCCGCTCCGGCTCCCTCCTCCGCTCCCCGCTCACATGGTTCCCGGAGCGCACGCCCCTGCACCATAGGGCGCGCGTGCGCAGGTCGTTTGAAATTTATGGGGCCTGTGCACCAGTAATTGGTGCCTGGTCCAAACCTCCCTTCCTGTTTCCTGTGACCTGTTTCCTGTGACCTGTGACCGGTGACCTGTTTCCTGTTTCCTGTGACCTGTTTCCTGTGACCTGTTTCCTGTTTCCTATATAAGTGACCTGCCCCTTCCAGCCATTGCCGGATCTTTGTTGCCTTGTTGCCTTAGTGAAAGCGTTATTTGTGTAATCCTTTGGCTGTTGCCGAACCCTTTGCTAACGACTATCGCCTCTGAACCTGTGCTGCCTGCCCTGACCTTTGCTACGTCTGACTACGCCTCTGCCTGTCCCTTTTGTACTACGCCTATATCAGCAGTCGGTGAGGTTGAGCCGCTACCAGAGGACACGACCTGGTAGTTACCACCGCAGCAAGCCCATCCCGCCTTGCGGCGGGCTCTGGTGAAAACCAGTAACTACTTAGAACCGATCCTCCGGTACGGTCCACGCCAATCCCTCACTGACACAGCGGATCCACTCCCTGCACCGCTCCTGCTACCAGTCCGGACCCTGACAGTTTGCAACCATAGTGATGGGAAAACTTGAGGGACCAGGATGAAAGATAAAACAAACATTTTCATTTAGGAAATTATGTTAATTCCAAATGAAATGTTAAAAGCAAACTACATTTTGAAGTTTTTTTGAATGACATTTATCGGATCTCCCTTGGCATTATCAAATGTTCATTCAAATCTACCAGTGTATGGCTAGCTTTAGGATCTTTCCATTGCAAATAAAACAATGCTGTCTGTCCACCAGGTTAGACTATACTAAAAATGCTTCAGTTGTTTTCTTCCTTCAAAGTAAATGATTAATTTTCTGCTTTTTATCCTACTGACTAGCTGGCTTGATAAATGTTCATATAATGAATTCCATTCTTTATTAAACTGTGTAGTAAAGTTTTTTCAGTAGTTACCCAGTAATAGAGCCTAGATACTTCAAAGGCTGGGGATGTTTAATAAGACAATACTGGACGTTGCCAGGGATAGTTTCTGTAAGTTGTGATTTAGATGTTGATGCTGCCTGTTATTAGGCATACACTGAAACAAACAAATTGTGGCCTTTCAGCCAATTTTCCTCTATGTCTGGTAATGACATTGAAGTCTTTTTATGCCTCTGTCCAAGTTATTTGCTGCTTTATTAGTGAACAGAGATTAGAATAAAAAAACATTTAAATGTAACTATGGCTAGGACACAGACATTGAAGTATTTACAGTGGCAGAACTACCAGGGTCGCGGCAGTCGCACTTGCAAGTGGGCCCTGGCATTCCACCACTGTGAAGGGGGCCCAAGATCCGACATCTCACCCTGCATCCCTGGCTGTCAGTTCACTATGCAGTGGAGGTGGCGATCAGCAGCTCTGTGGTGCCTGCGGGATCTCCCTCCAGCTAGCAATTCACTTCCCTGTATACAGTGGAGAGGGGAGGGGCCACTGACCCAGGCAGGTACCAGCCCCTCCCCTCTCCACTGTATACAGGGATGTGAATTGTTAGCTGGAGGGAGATCCCATGGGCACCACAGAGCTGCAGATTGCCCCCTCCACTCTGCTGCATAGGGATCTGACAGCCAGGGGTGCAGGGGGAGATGATGTGGGCATGACAGAGCTGCTGATAAATGTGCAGGTAAGTGACCATGGGATGATCTGACTATACTAGAAGTACAGTGTGTATCTATGTGTATGTGTGTGCATGCAGGTGTGTATATGTGTGTGTATATATACGGTATGTGCGTGTGTGTGTGTATATATATATATATATATATGTGTGTGTGTGTGTGTTTGTGTATATTCATGTATATATGTGTATATACTGTAAATCTTTGTATGTGTGTGTGTGTGTGTGAATGTGTGTATATGTGTGTGTGTAGGGGGAGGTCACACAGTACAGGACTATCCTAGCTGGGTGCCAATGCATGATTTATGCTGCTGGATGCTACTTGTTGCACACTATTATTGATACAATCTGGGTGCCACAGTACACAGAGCATGCATTAACTGAGTGCTACTATCTATGGAGCATGCATGAACTGAGTGCTACTATAATGGAGCTTATACTGGCTGGGTGCCATAGACTGCAGAGGAGGGTGCATAGTGTGTGTGTTGGGTACAGAGATGTGATGGGGGTTGGAGGTGCACATCAAGTGGGTACAGAGCAGAGATCTGTAAGGGCCCTTTCACACTGGCAGACTGATCGGGTCCACCTGTCCTTTTTTCAGATGGACCTCATCGGTCCATCCATTGCTCTCTATAGAGCGGCGGGTGTTAACGGACATGTGTCCGCTGACACCCACTGCCATCTGATCCTGTCTGCTAAAAACAGACAGATAGGGATCCATTCTCCGTCCGTCCAGCGGATCAGATTAGTTGACAGTTGGATGGAGACGGACAGGTGGTCCGTTTCCATCCGACAGCCCATAGAGAGCATTGGGATATGTCCACTCTGCATTAGTGGAGCAGGCACAGACCTGTCATCTGTTTGCTCAGCGGGGATCAGCGGAGATATCCCCTGCTGAGCAAGCGGATCCAGCTGATAGGTCTGCCCTGTGTGAAAGGGGCCTTAGGGGTGTGCGGGGATGCCAAGATACAGATCTTCGGGGTGCAGAGATGTGCGACAGAGTACATATATGTGCTGGGGGGGTGTTGAGGTGTACTAGAGAAGGCAGAGGATGCTGGGAGGTGCAGAGGTGTGTATGTGTGTGTGTGTGTGTGTGTGTGAGGGGGGTGGTTACAAAGGATTGAGGTGCAGAAGTGTACTTGGGGGTACACAGAGGATTCTTGGAGGTGCAGAGGTGTGCGTAAGAGGTGCAGGGATGTGCAAGAGGGGAGAGAAGTGAGCTGGGGGGTACAGAGGTGTGCTAGGGGTATAAGGGTTATTTGGGAGGTACAGAGATGTGCTGGGGGTATGGAGGCATTCTGGGGGGTGTAGAAATGTGCAAAGAAGTATGGCATTAGATTATTCTAGTAGAACCATGCCCATTTTAAATGGCCCACTCCTAATTAAGATACATTTTCTGCCTACAATAGATGGCTGATTAGATAGAAAAAAAAAGTGTCCCTGAAATTTTTTTGGAAGGGTTAGCGACTATGCAGGAAGGGGTCCCGCTGCAGAACACATGAAAGGGTCCTGCTGTGGGATCGCAATAAAGGGCCCCGCGATCGGAGTAAAGGGCCCTGGATCAGTGAAAATGGCTCAAGGACGGGGTCAGGGAGGACCCTTCATGGTTTCTTGCACTGGGGCCTGAAGGTTCTAGTTACGCCTCTGAGTATTTACATATTCTTAAAGCCCAACATTGGTATTTTTTAAAAAATGATAAAGAAAATACTGTGAACACAAGGCATCCCAGGCTGGCTTCCTGAAGAGGCATCACCACGGTGCCTCATTTTCAGTTCATTTATGCACAGGGCAGAGCTGACGTCTTTATGTCAGCATCAGTCTTTGCACATGGAGTGATTACCACTACCAGGAGAAAACTAAAGAAGAATAGGATCCAGCACATCACATGACCAGCAAAAAATAATTCAGAAAGAAGTATAGTAATCAAAAAACAGCATGACATACAGTTTAAGGGGACTCCACGGGACAGGGGGGCTTTATAGCCTTCAGCAGTGGTAATTAACTTAACTAAAAACAAAGGAATCAGATGTGTTCCTGACATGTCCGGAAAGATGCACAATAATTTGTTTTTGTTAATTTGTGATTATCAATAAGATATAAGTGACCTTTATTTTGGATGAACCATTGCTGGGACTAGGTAAGTATTGCACTAGAAACTTTTCAGAAACATTTTAATAAAAGAGACCAATTTAGCTGCCACAGCTTTATTCCCCTAATGGTGGCAATTTTTTTTTTGTCTTTTTTCCTTGTGTTTTTGCACATGAATTTGTGTTATTTGAGGTAGCTAATACATAAAGAAAAAAAGGGGTTGAAAATAGCAACCTTTGCAGTGTGCATGCTTATGTTGTCATTTTATTTTATTTTTTTTCAGTTGCTGTTTGGACTTCTTTTTTATTATTTTGTCGTAGTTCAAATAATCAAAAAATATGCAAACATATTGAAAATGAGCATAAATATATTTTTGTGTTATGTTTTTCTTATTCATTCATTGAAGGACACAGTGAAGTATTTTCTGAAAAAACAGGGTCATGCTGCTGAATTTAGGAGATCGGACGCTAGCAAACAATGCTGTAGGAGAGCCTAGTATAACCTCTCCCACTCCCATAATGCTTTAGTTTTTTGTTTTTTTTTTGCTAGTGACCTAGGAGAATGAGCGTCTTTTCTTCTCCAAGAGAAGCAAACTCATTTGTTTACTTTTTCTATATTTTATCAATACTTTTTTTCTTCAAGCAAGTTTCCCAATGGCTGCAGAACTAGAAGAGCTTTTTTGCAGCTCTCCAGATCTGATGACCCTTGGTATAGCCACTGAGACAGTACACTGATCCTGCTGAGATAAAGATGTGGGGGTATCCTGAAATGTGACCTGTGGGCACAGGGCTCTGCTGAAGCACTCTCCAGACACTTGTATACTGAGTGAGTTAGGCTGGCCATACATGTTCAATTTTCTTGTACAATTTTCCTTAAGATTTTCCTTTAACTATGTAGTGAAGGGCCTGCCTGATTGGATACAATTGAAAGTTGTTTATTTTTGAAAATTGTATAGGAAAATTTAACATGTATGGTCAGCCTTAGTCACAGAGCTCTTTACAGGTACAGGGCCATGATGCACCATTCTGGTGGAATCCTGTTCCTGAAGACTTCTTGGGGAGTATCAGTTCATAAAACCATACCACACCCATGGGTAACCTTGATGAAGGCGTTTTATGGTGATACAGTACAAGATCAGCGATGTTTTGAAATGATGGCAAGCAGTTGAGTGATACTGCCTAAGCCAGATACTATAGACAGATATTTTACCAGGGAGAAACCTTAATGGACCTTATGAAGTCCATGTACTGCATGACAGTACATGATCAATAAAGATGAATTTGGCCATTCCCCAACAGTGAAGTACAGACAGCATGGATTGCTGGGTGGAAACATGTTTTGCCCTACTCCTGTTACCTTTTTACACTTTTTTTTTTTTAGCCCTTTTGTCTTGTTTTTTTTTTTGGGGGGGGGGGGGCTTTTGGTTTTATTGTTTTTTATGGTGTTCTTTTATGCATTTAGTGTCTGCTTTCCATATTGCAGCCTCAGTATTATCCAGTCTTGTAATGTCAGTGTTCCTTATGGGACAAATATACAGATAGTATACAAAAATGTGTTGCGCTGTAATTCAAATTAAACCAAAAAATCCAAGTGTCATAATCAATTCATAAACAATGATTCCCAAATAAGTGGTGATAAGTGAAAGGAAATCTTGTACTCCAAAGTCAAGGTAGAATCACCCACCACGTGAATTCACCGCCACCATATGTAAGGATGTACTCTTACCAAAGAGCATGGACCTCCTGTTAGGGAAGGTCAAACAAGCTGTAATGTCTCCTGCAGCACTGACCCCATATGGCAGACAAATTAAAGCAGTTCCAAATTGGCCAGAGGGTGCCGTCGGTCCTCTGTCTTCAAACCGTCCATAACAATGGCAATACTCCCTGGGTTAGAACACTCTAGTTTGCAAGTTCCGGGACCCTGTCTCGGGTCTTCCATAACACGTGTTCCATGATCTTTGGTAGAGTACATCCTTACATGTGGTGGCATTAAATTCACATGGTGGAGGGATTCTACCTTGACTTTGGTGTACAAGATTTCCTTTCACTTATTACCACCTATTTGTGACTCATTGTTTAGGAACTGATTCTGACACTTGGATTTTTTTTTGTTAATTTTATTTAAAGCGCGACACATTTATGTATACATTACTTTACTGTGAAAATCATCTCCCGTGCAGCTTTCTATTTTCTAGTTTTCATTGTATATCTGTGGTTCTGTGTTAAATATACACATAGGAAATAAAGGTTTGAGTATGCGTGAAATGGCACTTCCTCTCTATGCAACACATTTTCTGCTTTTGCCCATTTTAGTTGTACAGTAGTTCCAACAGGTTAAATGGGCTGTCACTTTCCATCCTGACCACAGGGCCACCACAGGTTAAGCATGGTATTTTCAGATTTCAGAATACCGTAAGCCAGGTGGCTATCCTATTTATGGTACAGCTACTGGATGGATTTGGGAATAGCCAGGAGATTGATTGTGCAAGTGTGCGCGGATGTTCTTGTAGAGTCAGGACCAGGATTCTGGGCTCCACCCTCCTGAGGACTCCATGTGGGTGTAAGGGAGCAGCCACAAGTGTGCATGTCTACATGGTGCAGGCTGGACCAGTAGGGAAGCTAGGAAAGAGAGTACTAACTGAGGTACAGTGTTTGTACATGAATAGAGGGAAACTGTTACATGGTCAAGAGGACTAAGGCACAAAGCCTGAGCAGAGAGCTGAGAGGCTAAACCTGACTTACTTTGTTTTGCATTGATGGTGAATATCCCTGCGTGGGCAACTGTTAGACATTTAAAACACTAAAAAAGGACAGCGCACAGGAGTGTCAATCAGGTGTCAAAAGCAAATCCCCAAACAGCAAACATATAAAGGTTAGTTTATTAAATGAATAAAACCAGGGATGGCTAACACGTTACCACTGGTCTGAACTTCCTGTTCCAGGGCCCTATGAACCAGGTGTAAAGAGCGGCAGCTTACTAAGCCGGCTCATCTCCGCTCACGGTCGCCTCCCGGTCTCCCGCTGATCTCTCTGCTCCCCTCTACCTCTACATGGACCAATCCTCCAGATGAACAATGCCAATGCCTGGCTCAGGCTGTGGAAGCTCTGTTGTCACTCACCATATCTGCCACGGTGGAGACGGCTGTCACGGCGGGAATATCCCAGCTCTGTAAAGAGCTGGGAGAACATGCAAAATGGCTGAATGAGGTGGAGCATAGGATTTCTGAGATAGAAGATGAAATGCAAAGCTCCTTCTCTACAAAATCCAGGCTGAAGCAGAACCAGCAGTATATATTTGATAAACTTGATGATCTGGAGAACACGTCCCGCAGGAATAACCTGAGGATCATCGGGCTCCCTGAATCTTTTGGAACAGGTACGCTCACAGACATATGCGCTGCTCGCATACCGTAGGCCTTGGGCATCACCATGCCGTGTATAATAGAGAGGGCGCACCGCCTTGGATCTCCCTCGAATGACCGCCGCACTCCTCACTCAGTGATAGTGCGATACTTGAATTACATGGACAGATCTGGCATACGAAAATCTTTCCGAAATGCAAAATCCCTGCAGATTGATGGCCATCACCTGCTCCTGTTTGCCGATTACTCGCAAGATGTTGCACACAGACGAAAAGCTTTTCAACCTTTTTGCATAGCATTATTCCAAAAGGGAATAAAGATAACCCTATCATACCCTGCAGTACTTTGCTTCATGGAACCATCAGGCACCTCCAAATCTTTATCTCATCCTGATGAGGTAGCCGAATACCTTCAGCAGCACCTCCACCTGTCTATGGACACCACTGGTCTGCGGGTAATGGTGAGGGCAAGCCAATCTGTTGCCGTGACTACGTGCAAGGTGACTTGACAAATCGCATGTGCGTGAAAGGCTTAGTCACAGCAACGGATTGAATTGCATTGCCCATTGGTTCCTGCATCTGGCCTCATTTCCACCGAGTTATGTCACTTCCAGGCATCACGCAAACCTCGGTGGTTCCACAACACGGCTGGTTCATGCCGGCGGCGACCGGCCAGGATTTTCCCTTTTTCTCTACGGATTCCGGTGCTTTGGATACCTTTTATACCTCAGAGAGGCATCAAGCGTTGGATCCCCTCGAGTGACTATTGGCATTCACCATCCTACAATGCCCTCACCACCACCCGCAGACCAGTGGTAACGTGTTAGCAATCCCTGGTTTTATTCATTTAATAAACTAACCTTTATATGGTATGCTGTTTGGGGATTTTCTTTTGACACCTGATTGACACTCCTGTGCGCTATACTTTTTTAGTGTTTTATTTCATTGCATTTACATCCCATGCTTGGGACTGGCTGCGCAAGGACTTTTTTAGTTTGGATATTCCAGTGTCCCATTGGTCAACCTCCTGCAGGGAGTTTTTGATTAACAGCACTTGGACGTTTTTGTATTTTGAACTGTTAGACATTTGCTTTCTCTTTAATAAAAGTGGGCCAATGAGCGTTTAAATGGCACAACAGATGTGGACTCTACTCACTGGTGCACTACACACTTAAGCTAAACAAATCCTAAATATTACAATATGCTGTATATACACTGCTCAAAAAAAAAAAAAAAGGAACACTTTGAAAACACATCAGATCTCAATGGGGAAAAAATCTCATGCTGTATATCTACACTGATATGGACTGGGTATTGTGTTAGGAATGAAAGGATGCCACATTGTTTTAAGGAAATTCAAATTATAAACCTACAGGGGGCTGAATTCAAAGACACCCCAAAAATCTAAAAGTGAAAAAATTATGCAGCAGGCTAGTCCATTTTGCTGAAGTTTCTTTGCAGCAACTCAAAATGGTACTTAGTAGTTTGTATGGCCCCCATGTGCTTGTATGCATGGCTGACAACATCAGGGCATACTCCTAATGAGGCGACGGATGGTGTTCTGGGGTATTTCCTCCCACATCTGAACCAGGGCATCACTGAGATCCTGAACAGCCTGAGGGCAACCTGGCAGCATCGGATGGACCGAAACATAACGTCCCAGAGATGTTCTATTGGATTTAGGTCAGGCGAGCATGGGGGGCCATTCAATGGTATCAATTCCTTCATCCTCCAGGAACTGGCTGCATACTCTCGCCACATTAGGGCTGGGCATTTTTGTGCACCAGGAGGAGCCCAGGACCCACTGCACCAGCGTAGGGTCTGAAAATGGATGCAAGGATTTCACCTGGATACCTATTGCTGTCAGGGTGCCCTTGTCTAGCCTGTAGAGTTCATTGATATGCCTCCCCAGACCATCACTGACCCACCACCAAATCTGTCATGCTGAACGATGTTACAGGCAGCATAACGTTCTCCACCACTTCTCCAGAGCCTTTCACGTCTGTCACATGTGCTCAGGGTAAACCTGCTCTCATGTGTGAAAAGCACAGGGTGCCAGTGGCGGACCTGCCAATTCTGGTGTTCAATGGCAAATGCCAATCGAGCTCCGCGGTGTCGGGCAGTGAGCTCAGGGCCCACTTGAGGATGTGGGGGCCTCAGGACACTCTCATAAAGTCTGTTTCTAAATGTTTGGCCAGAGACATTCACAAAAGTGGCCTGCTGGATGTTATTTTGTAGGGCTCTGGCAGTGCTCATCCTGTTCCTCCTTGCACAAAGAAGCAAATATTGGTCCTGCTGATGGGTTAAGGACCTTCTACGGCCCTGTCCAGCTCTTCTAGAGTAACTACCTGTCTCCTGGAATCTCCTCCATGCTCTTGAGACTTTGCTGGGGGAGATACAGCAAACCTTCTGGCAATGGCATATACGGGGAGAAGGGGCAATGAGATGTCAGGGGAATCCTTTTAAATCTCCACGGGGCTGCACGTCACACCCGGAACATCTGGGTTCTGACATCACAGGCTCACGTGCGTTCCACCCGCTGTGCATTCGCTAAATGGCGCTTAATGTGGCGGAGCTCATCTTTGATAAAGATAGGAATAATAGGAAGCAGGATAAAGCATTACTAGACCAGTGGAAAATTTTAAACATTTCCCGGGCATTACGTGACCTTATTAGATGAGAATGAAGGAGTCCCCCAAAATTGGACTTCACAGGTACCTTCGGATAGTCATACAATAGCATAACCCTCTATCCCTCATGGACCAGTAATAAAAAATAAGTCAGATAAATTCTCCCCCTTCAGACAAACCCATATATATGGGCATTTGTTATACAAGTCTCTAAGGAAATTAATGAAATTCATACACAGGGCTATTCCACTGGCAATCTCACGCATCCGCAAAAAGAGGCTTTAAGATCTCTTGGTCAGAATAAAAGTATAATGATTAAGCCCTCTGACAGGGGGGGCAATGTTGTCCTGATGGACAAAGAACAATATCGAACCATGTGCCTAAAAATTCTAAACAATCAAGAATGGTATCTCACAATCTCTGCAGATGTGACAGACAAGTTTCAAAAATAATTTACTCAAATGGTAGTAGAGGCCTATCATCAGGCCATAATTGATAAAGAGACTTACAAGGCCATTCTTGTCAAATTTCCTAAAACACCTACTTTTACACCCTGCCTAAAACACATAAGAATATGGACCAACCCCCTGGGGGCCCCATAGTATTGAGTATTGGATCCTATACGGGATTAGCCAGTCAACTTGTTTTGTATTTAGACAGATATGGTGTGTTGGACTACTACTGCAATATATTTTTTTGCAGGGTTACCGGAATGAATAACTTATTTTCCTTCATATATCTGTTGTAGAGATATTGAAATATTTAAATAATGAGGCTTCAGTAGGTGGGATATCCTGTGATCCCTATGTCCTCCCCAAAGACATATGACAATGACTCAATAGATGAAGTGCTCCTTGGGGATTACTTTATCTCATATTGGAAATCAAATACATGCATATACATATGAATATGATTATTTGTACATACCTAATATATGGCAATTATATTTAACAGAATGTAATTTCCTGTGATTTTGGTCCTAAGGAAGCTCCGCAATTCAGCGAAACGCGTTGACATACAGAGGTGACCCTCACACACAGATACCCCCCTGGGGATTGCTACCCCATACCATGCATCTATTGGGGAGGTGCTGGTTTAAGGTCATATTTTCTTTTTGCTATGTCTCTTTTGTATGATTTCAATTATGTATCCATAAGCATTTTGGATGTTATGTGATACATTTTGTTTTTAACATGTTTAAATAAAATACTTTTTGATATTTTTCCATATGTTGGGTTGGTCTCATGTTCATGCCATTAAAGTCTTCCTGGTGCAGGACGGGGTCCTGCTTTCTTTTTGTCTACCTGATTAACAGCCCCTCTGCTACCTAACTGACCAGATCGATATCTCAAGAGTTCAGTTGATGACTTGATGCTATGCTCTGATTAAAAAGTGTTCCTTACATTTTTTTGAGTAGTGTATATATAGCTTTCACACTTTGACTCTGTCTGACACATTTAGGGCCTCATGCAAACTGGGCGTTTAGCTCTGGTGCATGAGGCTCCAGGGTTTATCTGCAGTGGAAAGGTGCAGGTGCACCGTCCAGCCCTGTTGCAATCCAAGAGACTTTCTTGCCTCTTTGGAGGACATCAAGGCTGCCTACTTGCATCTTTTCAGTGCATCAATCCTTTCTGTGTTTTTTTTGGCAGGCATGCAACATTGATTGAAAAGTCTTGTGTGCAAAGACTATCTACAGCGTTTGCTGTTGGTATTTTGTACCATATAGATAAATAAATAAAAGGATGAATATATAAATAAATATAAATCGTAGATAAATTCATAAACAAACAATATTGTGGTGCAGTTGTGAATAAATAATTATAAATCAATAAAACAGTCGCATAGCTATATGCAAGTGAATATTCCTGTGTTAAGTATACAACCATACAATAATCAATAAATATGAATGGCAAAATAGAGGGGTATTTCTGCGCTAATAATAAAAAATGTGGAACAATGTATAATGAGTTAAATTATAAAAAAGCAGCTAGCACAAGATCCACAGACAGTGATCAAAAAGTACAAATATTCACAAAAAGTGCAGCGCTAAACATATGAAATGATCATAAGTACAATGGCACAAAATCATGCAAAACAAATTTTGAAAAAAACGTGAGGAAATGAATATAGAGTTAATAAAAGTCCCAAAGAAAAATCCAGAATAAACAAATCCAAGAAGGTAATTGTGATGACAGTCTTTCCTTCCTGTGACACCCAGGGGAATGTGTAAAGTGGGGACACCACAGTGCACTAGTGTGAGGAGTAGCTTACCAAAAAGCCGTGGTTACTCAACTGAATGAGAAAGCCTCGCCAGATAAAACATGTCACTTAGATCTCAGGAACTTCCAAACCATAGGTAGCGCCGTGGGGTAGATTATTTCTCAAGGGAGCTCCATAGTGGACAGATGAATGTATAAAAGAAAAATCGTACAAAAGACCATAGCGTAATCCCGTAAATAAAAATGGTGAAGTTTATTTAAAAGAACTACTCACATAACTGTAGCACAAGTAAGCACATCAAGAATGGTGACTGAGGATTCAAATACGGCGTCCCGCATGTATCCGATCAGCATGGACAGTATAGCCGGCTCACAGAAGGGGCGTGTAGACGTTGCATCCAGAGTCGCCAACGTTTCGTCATCAAAAGACGTCATCTGGGCGCCCAGGCGACGTCTTTTGATGACGAAACGTTATGACTTTTATTCACTCTCTATTCATTTCCTTGTGGTTTTTTCAAAATGTGTTTTGCATGATTTTGTGCCATTGTACTTATGATCATTTCATATGTTTAGCGTGCACTTTTTGTGAATATTTGTAAATCAATAAATATGGCAATATTTAGTTAAAATGCAATGATTGAAAGTCCATATAAATTGTGACAAAGATTAGTCCAAAAATATCTTCCAATTCTTATATCAAAGTGCAGGTGCTTTGTGCTCAATATCCAAAAGGTAGGTGACTTTGATGGTATGGATTTCCTCTTCCAGTGAATTTGTTATAAATGGATCACTTACCAGAAGTAATGGGTCTTCTGTGCTGTATAACACTGAGACCGATCACGCTTGTAGGCCAGGGTATGCAAAAAAGTAATGCTCCAATAGTGTGATATGGTTTTTAAAAGTTTATTTTCCATCCATGGTTAAAATACAGCATCAAAAACATAAAATCAGCATCTGTGACCATGCAAACCGACCTTTGATAACGTCACAGGAAGTGACGAAACGCGTCAGTTTTGGAACGCACGGCATGACACAATCGTGCAGCTGGAACGCAAGCCGGAACACTCCGCTCGCCACTCTGCACGATAGCGGTTTGCATGGTCACAGATGCTGATTTTATGTTTTTGATGCTGTGTTTTAACCATGGATGGAAAATAAACTTTTAAAAACCATATCACGCTATTGGAGCATTACTTTTTTGCATACCTTGGCCCCTACTGGTGGAGAGGAGAGAGGTGAGGAGGAACCCAGCCTGTACCCCCATTTAAAGGAGCGGAATAAGGGAACTCACTTTGGCCCGGAGGGCCTACAAGCGTGATTGGTCTTAGTGCTTTACAGCACATAAGACCCATTACTTCTGGTAAGTGATCCATTTATAACAAATTCACTGGAAGAGGAAATCCATACCACCAAAGTCACCTACCTTTTGGATATTGAGCACAAAGCACCTGCACTTTGATATAAGAATTGGAAGATATTTTTGGACTAATCTTTGGCACTATTTATATGGACTTTCAATCACTGCACTTTAACTAAATATTGCCATATTTATTGATTAATGTACGGTTGTATATTTAACACAGGGATATTCACTTGCATATAGCTGTGCGACTGTTTTATTAATTTATAATTATTTATTCACAACTGCGACACAATATTGTTTATTTATGAATGTATCTACGATTTTTATATTTATTTATTTATTTATATATTCATCCTTTTATTTATTTATCTATATGGCACAAAATACCAATAAATGAAAAAACAAAATTAAACTCGCGCTACACAACGTGAAAATTATTATTATAAGTGAGGTAATGAGCAGCTGCTGCAGACTCTAAGAAAATTCTTAGGAAAATTTGATAAAAACGAATTTATGCAGCGCTATCTTCAATAAAGTGATAAGTGCTGTGATATATAAACAATATTCAATAATTTATAAAGTGCATAAAAGGATCATATACACAAAGTGCTAAGTGCTAAAAAATATGCAATATCCAATAAATTATAAAGTGCATGTATACACATAAGTGGTTAGATATACTCCAAAAGAATATTCAATGCTTGAAACAAAAAGTCCTTAAAGTGATCCAATTAAGGTGCCAAGGTGCCAAAAAATAATTCAGGTGCCTTGGCACCGAGTGAGGGTCTTAATTTATCTGCAATCTGGTGAGTGGGGGACCTTGAGGGGCACCTTGTCACTTTGCAAGCACCTGAATTATTTTTTGGCACCTTGGCACCTTAATTGGATCACTTTAAGGACTTTTTGTTTCAAGCATTGAATATTCTTTTGGAGTATATCTAACCACTTATGTGTATACATGCACTTTATAATTTATTGGATATTGCATATTTTTTAGCACTTAGCACTTTGTGTATATGATCCTTTTATGCACTTTATAAATTATTGAATATTGTTTATATATCACAGCACTTATCACTTTATTGAAGCTAGCGCTGCATAAATTTGTTTTTATCACAAAATACCAATAGCAAGCGCTGTAGATAGTCTTTGCACACAAGACTTTTCAATCACTTTTACCTACACTCCTATAGCTGCTGCTTACACTTTCTTCCACACCTTAAATATACATATTCCATATAGGCGCGGGGGATACACTTCCTTTCTTTAGTGTTATCTTTTTTTCAGGCATGCAACATTACCAATTTAGTGCTTTTCAATTTGGTCTGTCCACTTCACCTTGGGTATTCAGCTAGGTGGTAGCCCTTGTATTTGCTCTGCTAACCTCACAGGGAATTCCCATTGTGAAATACCTTAAAGACTTTCTACTGAGGGAACATTCAGCATTGAACCCCCGTAAAGCAGCGATGAAACTGACTCATCACTTTGAGTATCCTGTGCACGGTTCCACTCCCACATACAGTCTGCAGTCCAGGAGAAAACCAATGATCTGCTTTTGCATGAGGGTTCTGGGCTTGATGATGGGCTGTTTTAGAGCAGATCCATTTGCAGACTGTTGCAGCTCAGCAATCTGGTTGCTCTACCCTCTTAGCTCCCAAGCCAAGCCCTGAAATCAGGAAAACCTATTTTCCAATGGTCTGTAAGCTGCTCAAGTCATATGCCAGCCTGCCAGGCTCGGGAGGAGTCCTGGACACCCTCACAGATAAGAAAGCTCTTCTCCCTATTAACATATTGGAGCTTAGAGTGATCTGGCTATCCATTCAACGCTGGATCTTTCAATTGCATGGTCATATGACCCTGTTTGATGATGCCATAGCAGTGGCCTTAATTAACCATCAAGGAAGAACCAGAAGTCTTGCAGCTCAAAAAGAGGTTGACCAGATTCTTTGAAGAAACTCATGTTTCAATCCTGCCCACTGTGCACATTCCAGGAGTGACAAATTGGAAGGTAGACTTTTTAGTCAATAATGTCTGGGGATTGGTCTCACCCAGAGGTGTTTCAAGACCTCTGCCCATAGGTGTCGAATGCCAGACAAGCACCTCCTGACTTCCAGATTCAACAATAAACTGATCAAGTTGGTCTCCAAGTTCAGGTATCCTCTAGATACCTGAGAAGATGCTCTGGTGACTCTGTGGGATCAGTTCACTCTGAAACTTCTTCCTCTGAAGGGGGAGGATATGAAACTGGGCAGCTTGGGTCTTTACAGTAGACGCTCTGGTGACTCCATGGGAACATTTCCACTAGATCTATGCCTTCTGCTTTTCCAACTTCTTATCTGCTCCACAGGATTGTGATGAAGGGCATTTTGGTGATTATCATCACACCAAACTAGCCCTAGTGGGCCCATTTGGATCTTCTGCTTCAAGGACTGGATTACCACCTGCTTCTTGGTAGCTGATTTGTTGAAACTCATGTCCTAAAAGATAGGGGCTTGCCTGATTATGTTATCCATATGATTTCTACTTACCATAAAATCCTTTTCTTGGCGCTAATAAAGGGATGCAGGTCCCTCCCCTCTGTTCCTATAATCCATGGGCATGATGTGAGTGGCAAGGGTTCTACTAGGGCCTAGGCTGTTTTACAGCTTTGTTTGCCAGTATCCAATTTTCTGAAGGCAGAAGCAATACCCATTGTCTTAGAAATGCTTGGCCCTGTGCCCTTTAATGAACTACAAGAAATGAGTTTCATGGCGAATCGAAAAAACATTTTTTTCTTCTTTTTTCACATTTATGAATGGATTTGTGTTTGTAAACAAATCCATTCTTTAAGACTGATCTCTGAAGTGAGTATAGTGTCACCATTGTCCTCTCTTCAGCATATCACCTTCAAATCCATTCATACATTATGAATGGGTCTAAAGAACAAAAAAGCTATTCATATCAGCCATCATTAGAGGCTGCCGCTGTGTGAACTGAATAGGGGGGAGATGGTTGGATTAGAGCAGTTTGACTTGAGACCAAAGCTGTGTGACAGGGAGAGATGGTCATGACTGGACTGGCCAGACTGAAGGGTAGATTGACTAGGACTGAAGCAGTTTAACTGGAGGAGAGATAGCTTGTACAACAGCAGTCTAGGGAGGAGATAGTCACAGACTAAAACCAAAACAAACACCTCCAACAATTGCGTCTTGGATACGGAAAGTAGAAGAAATACATAGAATGGAGGACTTGATATTAACAGCCCAATATAAAAGGGAGAGTTATGGATGTGGGATGCATGGAATATGTTTGTCTTCTCGGGTGAAGGCGTAGCCCTTTTCCGGTCATAAGGCATAGGCAGATACCCTTTGGATTGTTCGATCGGTGCTTGATTATTTTGCCATTGGTCCTGAGGGAGTGGACCTGATGCCCCTCCCTACTTTTTTCTTTTTTTTTTTTCTTTTTCTTCCTCTCTCTTTTTTCTTTCTCTCTTTTTCTCTCTTTTTTTTTCTTCCTTTGTATTTTCTTTTTCTATTAGAAAATAGGATGGGGGGGGGGGTTATGTCTTCATGATTGTGCTTTGAAGATTCTGCTGCAGTGGAATAGTGGGAGAAAGAAGCTTCAATTGGAAATGTTTTATTTGTGACTTGCTCTATAATACAGTTTCTAATGTATTTTCTGTCTTTTTTCTGTATGCAATATGATGGTTTTTTTCCCTATCTGTGCGGCTGGGTTGTGTTTTGATGTATAACCCCACTTTAAATCCTCAATAAAATTCATATTTGGAAAAATCAAAAGTGCCCATTTTGAAGGCTTTTATGCAAGTAATTTGCCAAAAAAGGGGTATGGAGGTCCAGGTACTGCCCTGGGGGGACATGTATCAACGCAATTTTATTTTTTCAAAACCGTTGTTTTTTCAGGAGCAGTGATTTTATTGATGCTTAAAGTGCAACTCTAAAAACAAACAAATCCCCACATATCATGCCTGTGGGTCCCCTTGGTCTGCCCTTTAAAGTGTAAAGTATCTGTAACATGCATAGAACAAAAATCCATACAGACCCTTATCCGGGCATGTAGCCCGGCAGATCAGGAAGAAGGGGGAGACACCAGAGAGCCCCCTCTCCTGAAACCTTACTAGGCCACATGCCCTCTACATGGGGTGGTTGGCGCTTTGTGGCAGGGGGGACTGATGTGGAAAAGGGCCTCATCCCCACAACCATGGCAGTGGTTGTGGGGGTCTGCGGGCGGGGGGCTTATCAGAATCTGAAAGCTCCCTTTAACCCCCCAATGTGAATGAGTATGGGGTACAAAGAGTCAAAAAATAATTATTTATTTATTTATATTTAATTTTTTATTTTTTAATAAAGGAGCTGTCAAAAACTGTCTCTGTGTTTTAAATACTTTTTGACACTTTTTTAGTGAATGGGTAGGGGTACTATTTACCCTATACTCGTTCACATAGGAAGGGCTGGGATTTGAGGGCCCCCTTGTTAACGTGGGATTCCAGATTCCAATAAGCCCCCCCACCCGCAGACCCCCACAACTGCCGGCAACGGTTGTGGAGATGAGGCCCTTTTCCCCATCAGCCTGGTATTGCACCCCCCTTTCCTGACCTGCCAGGCTGCGTGCTCAGATAAGGGTCTGGTATGGATTTTGTGGGGGACCCTACGCCGTTTTTGTTTTCTTTTTTTGTTTTTAACCAGCAATTTTTTTTTTATTCAGCCATCAGCAGGGAAACCCATTGACAGCTGATGACTCATTGGCTGTTAAGGACTCCGCAGCCAGCTTTCCAGCCTTGCTCCTTAACAACCAACTTACACTGCACCCTGTTTGGGCAAAGCTTTGCCCAATCAGGGCGCAAAATGCAATGTGCAGTGCGCAGTGCATTGCAGGGCGTTCGGTGGGGTGAACACCCTGCAAATTCAGTGTTGGATGAATGGGCCCAACAGTTAATGTTCTCCCTGAACTTATGCTCGGGTCGAACTGTTTGCCTAACACTAAGGATTGGCTGGGTGTGATGTTGCATCATCCAAACTCACCTCATAAGTAACACACCATATGGCAAACAGCCATTTATCACTCCTATGCTAAATACAGAACACCTCCCCCTTGTTATGGAGATGACGAGTTGGTGCTTCATAGTCCAGCAAGAACAGGGCTGACAACATTGCTTGGGATTTCAGTTCTGCACAGACAGGGTTGTCAGCTGACTACAGGAAGTTGGTACCTCGCTAGATTTCTCACAGGGTTAATAAGTAATTGTCAGTACTTACAGGGCTTTTAAAGAGACAAACATGGGAAAATGTGCAAGCATTACAGAAATGTACTGAACTTATAAGGATCCATAGACTGAGCTGATGTTCCTCTAGACAGAAAAGAATATTCACATAATAAAACATAATAAACAGTACCCTTTTAAATTAACTGTACACTGGATGTTCAGCTTAAAACATTGTTAATAATATTAATCATGTTTATCTAGCTGCAGCTGTTTCCTATGCATGACCGTATTTATTGAATGTAGAGGGATTAATTCAGATAACGTATTTACAAACGTTGACTTAGTTTCTAAATTACTAAGCTTTGTAGTTGGGTAAACATTGTGAATTAAGGATCTTACTTCTCATTAAACTAGTGGTAAACCTGATCCATTCAATGTTTTTTTTTTTCCTAAATCTAAGTTCACCTTTAGGGAAAAATTTATAAATGCATTTGTTCAGGGAAAAAAAAAATATGCATTTATTGTTTTTTCCCACAGGAGCATGCAAAGCTTTGCATCCATGATCAGTGGATTGCATGTGCAATATCAGGCTCCTGCAGACACATCCTCCAGCTTTCTGTTTGTACCTCTGTTACGTTTGTACAGGCGGTACTGATGGGGGGGGGGGGTGGAGGAGTTGATGGAGCATGTTGCATGTCATTCCCTAAATACGGGTGTAACGTGTAACATGCTCCAAAGGTGGACTTATCCTTTTAATGATCACATTAGCTTACATTTTATATGCACTAAAATGTGCTGTATATGCCATTTTTGTGTGATGTTTTAAATTGGCTTAATCAACTGGAAAAACATGCTTAGTAACTTCAGTAAGCTTTATTTGTAAAAGAAACGTAAACACGCAGTTTTGAATGTTGCATTTAATCAGCTTGAGGTGCGCTTTCATGCATTTACACGTGTAGGGTCTCTTCCATTTTTTCAGCGCAGCACAACTTACTGGTGTGAACTCCTATTAAAATCAATCTCTTTTAAAATATATATATGTACCGGCATGCATTGATGAACTCATTCAAGTGCATCTGGTGTGAATGGACCCATAAAGGGTAAATTCCCCTTTTTTTATGAGAAGTTCCAAATATCCCTTCAGACCCAGCTGCACATGGTGGTGTCCGTACACCATATGCCGCAATCCATAGCACCGGACTGATCGCAATGGCAAGCGCTCATTGGACAGCACAGCTTTGTGACCATGTTGACCAGTGAGAAACACATTTGAGGTTTCTTCTTTCTGTAAGGCGGCCCTTAAAAAAAATAAGTGCATCTCGTTTGTCAGTGCAGTCACGTGGTGTTATATTTAGAGGGCCTAGCACCTTGGGACCACGTGCAACAGTCAGTTATCTTAACCATAAAAGTGTTTATTTTTCTTAAGCAAACACAAGAGAGCTTCCAGCAGCAAAACAAAACTTCAGGAAATGCAACACAAAAGTCTGTTTATCTTGAGAACAAATGCAACTATTAAATATGCAAAAGTCAAGTATGGGCTTTTACCCCAGGATTAGCAGCGTTCAGCTTCAGATGAATTTGCCAGTTTGTAGCCCACATGCAGTCCACAACCAGGTTTCCTTCCAACTTCTACACCACCACACCTAATATGAAGAGCTTCCTGTTTTATGAGCTTCCTGGAGGCTGCCTATACTGTAGGGACCAGAGTTCCCATAGTCAGGAGTGGAGGTTCTTTTCCCACCCGATTGTCACTCTGAACCTCCAAAATTTTGGGTCCCAATATGCGTCCCTACTAATACAGAGAGAGCTGCGATACAGTCCTCTTCTTTACTTGACTTCCCCAAAATTTCTCACCCATTACTGGTGAGACTCCTGAGTACACAGATATTTCCCTTAAAGTGACAATAACCCAAATATTGGTGCTACATAGCACCCATCCAGGACCCATCCTTGGCGTCCTGTACAGTGGTTACGCTTGCCATTGATGGATACTCTTCCCGGGCTGTGTATTGAGGTGTACTGTGGACTGCTGCTACTACACCATCAGCACAATGCGTCACCTTTTGGTTTTTCATAAACTGGTGAACTTACCCTTTAATTATGTATTAATAAACCCAAAGCTGTTTTCATTTTTTTTTTATATCTCTCCAGAGTTCAGCTTTAGGATTGTTTTTTTCAGACTTTACAGATTTAGGAAACGCAAATATATGAATTAGACTCTATTTTTCTGCATTGCATTTGGTGCTATGGGTTCCTCCTGGTTTTCCAGCTGAGGGGATCTAATTTGCTATGTGTATACAAACTGTTTACAAACAGGCCATAATATTACTGGCACAAAAGTGTTGCAGCTGCATTTCTTCCCATACACAATTGACTTGTTGCAAGCTGTGAATGATTCTTTTGTGTTTGCTAATGGGGATGGCCTTAGGTTTAATAGCACCCTGTGCAAAATGTGGGTACTGTATATCATTCTCCAGTACAAAAAAAAAAGAATCTTGATATCTCTAACATGAAGTACTGTACTTTTTGTAAAGTCCACATCAATAACAGTTGCCTTGTACATTTAACTCATCCTTGGCCTTCTATACAAAGCATTCATACACCTGTTACCTGTGTAATGCCATGTTGCCTTACTAATGCAGGGGTCAGTAAATGCATGCTGTTACAGTATGAGGAACGTAAATGGGTGGACCATAAATGTCCAAAAAGGCACTTACTCCCTTTCCACTTATTCTAATGTATATCCTTATCCTATATACTTCACCACTTTGGACATTTAATAACCATTGCAGATCCACAGTCACAGGTCCCATGCACAGTAGCATCTTAAAACAGACCATTGGTTCTTAAAGCAGGACTAAACCCTCCTATCCTTCACAGCCAAGGAAGTTTCCATCTTAGACTTACGTTGATCTGCAGTTGCCATGGTGCTCCACATGTGATCAGCCAAGATACCAGCCATTTGATGGCTTGACAGTTCGATTGACAGTTTCCATTCATGGCATGTCTTGAATGTAACTGTTTTGGGAAACAGTTAACTTGATGGGTTTAGTTCTGGTTTAATGAGTCTGACCACATCCTATAACCATCTCCAAAACACACTGACAATAAGGCTGCTGGGAGCTCACACTTTTATAGTGAGGGGGCAGGTTTGTTCATTGTTTCAGATTAATTAGCTCTCAAAGGACCCATCTGAGCAATATCAGAGGTCACATTATGGGCTAAGGCGTGAATTTTAGGCCTTAAATTCAGAGCTCAACAGAACCTCCTGAAATCAAAAGTGGCTCCAAACCCGAACCTCATCCCTACAGCTGTAGAAAACTGACAAATCTGTAATGTTAGAGAAATTTTGTTATACTGAGCTATACAGTGCTGTACTGTGCTATACACTGCAGTACTGTGGATTGCAGTGTGCTGAGTGTGCTGAGCTACATACCCTTGTGTACCCCCTGTTCCATAGACCTTTCTAGGACTCTTTTTCTTTTCTGTATTAGCAGCATGTGTGCTTGTTTGCTGGCTAATGTGCCACCCCTTGGCCACATTTTCTTTATGGTTTAATAATTTATTATTTCACTGTTTTTCTATTTAATGTTATACTTGGGTATGCCTGCAGCTCTGGCCCAGTGTGACTCCTGTTCCCCTGGCATACAAGCTGCAACACAGCATGACAGTGTTTGGCTTGGGACCTTGCATATGCTCTGGAACACTTGGAGGATGCTGGTTCCAAAGAATCAGAGGATGATGCCAATGAGGAAGAGGGGGTACACGTGACTGTTACTATCAGACAAGACACTTGGCAGCAACACCAGTTTCATTGATGTACCTATTCCTGCACCATTCCCGGTCACCAGAAGAATTACCCAGTGTCCCGCAAAAGATTTGTAGTGTCTCTGTCCATGCTTAATGGATGAAGTATCCGTGGTCATGTGTACCCTGTCTAACAGTAATTAGGTACTCACAAAGGGAATAGAGGGTAGTGGCATAGAAAGCAATAATAGCGCACTTCCGGGACGCCGCACGGCGTCCCGGAAGTGCGCTATTATTGCTTTCTATGCCACTACCCTCTATTCCCTTTGTGAGTACCTAATTTTTATATACAATAAAGTATTTTAAAACTTAGCAGTACTACTCTATGTGAGCCTTCTTCCCCCATATATCGGTACACCTTCGGACCCTAACACCAAGGAACCGGGTTCACAAGATTCGGGTAGATAATCGGACCACCCAACCACTTTGATGGTCAGTGGAGGAGATCCAGGATTATAGTCAAGGCCTGATACCCCTGCAGGGGTACATAGTTCTGGTGAGTGCGGTCCAAGGGGTGCGGGGAGCACTGAACGGTCACCATATACCTGAGCACCTATAATATTTCATCAAAACACCTGCACTCAAGTCACCTTTTTTTGCCAAGTTTTTTAGGAAATTTTCTTGCATTGTGGGACTATTTGTTCTTTCTTAGGTGTAACGGACTTATTTATTCTTGTATTATTGCTGCTATAATATTTATCTACCTATTGTGCACCTCATTTAAGTCATACTTGATGTTTTATTTCTTACGGCTGTAAATTTAAGTGGATCCACTTTTTTATATTTTTTATATTTTTTACATTTTATATATTTATTTTTATATTTTGTATATTTCACCCCTTCTATCTATTTTTTAATTCATACATTTCATCCAATTTTCTCATCATACCAATTCTCACTTATTCTGTATCCACTTTTCTCACAGTTCAGCACAAATATTTATTATTTATATAGTTGTATTATCTTTTAGTATTGCACATTCAATAGGAAGACACATAGGATGCACTGGACACTTTATTCATAGTGGTGATTTATATTGTATATATCTATAACACCTATTTTTTGGACATATAGAAACATCAGCATTTTTTGGCAGCGCCATACACCTTCCCCCTCCTTTCTCTTCATCTCACTATATTCTTAGTAATATAGTATAAAGGTGGGCTGCAGCCAACATTAAATACTAGGAATCTAGAATTATCCTAAGCGCGGATTTGTTTACATTTACAATTCCAATGAACCTCAGCGGTTTGTATAGAAGTCTATAGGCTTTCCTGGCTATTGTTCTCCCTCTGATGGCTGGAGGGGATAGTGCAATACAACAATCAACACAACACCAGAAAGTGAGAGTAAATTGATTGTAAAGAAGAAAATGTCTTCCTCTCCATGTTTCTGTAGTCCAGCAGCTGGCTACAATAGAGAGGGCGCTGGTAGAAAGCAAGGCCCTAATTATTAGCCCTTCTAAGCCAGCTGACCAAAGTTCAAAGGTCATACAGTGCATTAAGGTTACAAAGAATTTGGCCCAGTGATATTCACCATAAATTCGCTGGGACCACGAACTTTACACACGAGGGATGTACCTCAAACCCTTGATAGTGGTGAGTATGAACGTTGTCCCTAGTAGTGGAAATGTGGAGCTTTTGAGCATTATTAATTAGTGTTGTGTTATGACCAGATTTAGTTTTTGTGACCCGCAACCAATACAATGGCACCATTTCCTATGGTTCCCAAAAATGCTAATGGCATTGCAAATAATAAATAGTGGGAAAAGCTGCGCTAAATGACATAGACCATATATGATAGGTCTATTAAATAAAGTGGTAAGTCCCAGAAAATAATAGTCCAAAGTATTAAATGATGAATAAACTGTAAAGGTCCAATCCAACACGACACAAAAAATTTTATGTGAATAGGTACTGCTTACCAGACGTAGCAGTAAACTGAGCGTTGGTGTAAACAAAAACCAGACCAGTGGAACTCTGTGGATGACTCCTATCAGATGATCTCCACTCAAAATTGTGAATCGGTGAACATGGTGATGAAACAAAAAATATACATAGCGTGATACTGCATAAAAATTCTAATCACCCGTGTGAAGGAAGAAAATAAGTGTGCACCACCACCAACGTAGGCCGCTTACCAGAAAAAAGAAAAAGGTAAGCATAACATATCTCAGTGAAAGATTGGGAATGAAGAACCACCTCCGTGATATCAGAATAATTACCAGATATTAGTGGATCATGCGATATAAATCTGAGACGCCCCAAGCAGCTTACCTTATGCACAGCTTGACTTCTAGAGCAACAAGGTCTCACTATCTGCATCTGTGCGGATCAGCTATATTGCTAAGGGAGTGTCTATGTTCATTCATCTGTGGATTGCCATACATCAGTTTCCCTGATTGATACATGCAATTGGTTGCTGATATCTGGTAAGCAGGAATTTCTGGTGGTGGCTCTATGCATTAGAGTGATTTATATCGCATGATCCACTAATATCTGGTAATTATTCTGATATCACGGAGGTGGTTCTTCATTCCCAATCTTTCACTGAGATATGTTATGCTTACCTTTTTCTTTTTTCTGGTAAGCGGCCTACGTTGGTGGTGGTGCACACTTATTTTCTTCCTTCACACGGGTGATTAGAATTTTTATGCAGTATCACGCTATGTATATTTTTTGTTTCATCACCATGTTCACCGATTCACAATTTTGAGTGGAGATCATCTGACAGGAGTCATCCACAGAGTTCCACTGGTCTGGTTTTTGTTTACACCAATGCTCAGTTTACTGCTACGTCTGGTAAGCAGTACCTATTCACATAAAATTTTTTGTGTCGTGTTGGATTGGACCTTTACAGTTTATTCATCATTTAATACTTTGGACTATTATTTTCTGGGACTTACCACTTTATTTAATAGACCTATCATATATGGTCTATGTCATTTAGCGCAGCTTTTCCCACTATTTGTTACACATATGTTTGTCACATTTCAGTTGCAGCTATTAGGATTTTGATATTTAGCGCAGTTTTTTCCTTTTCCATTGCAAATAATAATGTCAGTGAGTAATATGCAGTAAGATGTATTCTCTGGGGTTATTTCATTTTGTTTAAAAAAAATCAATTTTATTTCATTTTAGTTGTCTTTTATTTTCAAGGGTTGCTAGATCAATTAAAAGGGGGGCTGATTCAGCCCTTCGCCCACGTTCACATTGGAGGCAGGTTTGAAAATTCAAACCCGCATTTCATTGCGAGTTCGGGGTGATTTGAAAGACATCTGTGTGGGTTCATGCACAGATGCTTATTGAAATTGCCCCCAAAGTCGCCAAAAGTAGTGCAGGAACTACTTTTTGAAATCGGAGCGGCGCTGTAAAGTCGGCATCGCCCGGGTTTCGGACAGTGCCGTTGCTTGCAGTAGGCTGCAATTTGGAATGCGATTTAACATGTCAAATCGCCCCAATGTGAATGGGGGCTTCAATACACTTTTACAAAAAGAGATCAATGAATATAATTGTAAGCTGCTAATTTTTGTTAGCACAAATAGATTACAACTGCAGTGATCTGTCACAAAGGGGGAGACAGGGAATAAGCTCAGCCCACCTTGAACATGGCGAGGGTAGACATCAACAAGATTTCCCATTTACCCACAAAACAGAAGCATTGTGATTAAAAAGTTCTCTGTAGCATGATAGGAAGCCCACAAGCTGATCAGTTCATCTGCTGGACTTTAGTTAGTGCTCTTGCTGTAACTGACTTACAAACTGTAATGCCTCTGGGTACCAAGCTGATTGATCTGCATTTATTTTGGTTTAGCATGAGTAGTTTACAGTTTTTCTTTTATATTTTAGGTTCCGCCAGGAGATAATACAACCCGGACACCTATACAGACTG
This sequence comes from Pelophylax lessonae, assembly GCF_965119305.1. Taxonomy (NCBI): domain Eukaryota; kingdom Metazoa; phylum Chordata; class Amphibia; order Anura; family Ranidae; genus Pelophylax; species Pelophylax lessonae. The sequence goes on along the minus strand of NC_138768.1, from coordinate 536,209,535 downwards.
ATCTTTACACACAGGCTGTTATTTATGATCATATTACTAGACGTAAGACCTAGTCTATAATTACATGAGAAAACAATGTATGGTTAATAAAGCTGTTGCAAACACAAAAAAATCTTGTATCGTTTTTTTTGTTTACATGTACATGAGAAAGGACATGATTTCACTTGAAAATGAAAAGCCAAAAATGGTTAAATAAAACTTAAAGCTGAACTAAACCTATTGATATAACTGTTTTCCAAAACATGCCGTGAATAACAACAAGTTGATTGCGCTCTCAGCTGAAATTATAAGTTGGCTGACATCATAACTGATGACATGTGCAGCACAATGGCAACTGCAGATCAACAGAGGCTAAGATGTCAGCTTCCGTGGCTGTAAGGGATAGAAGGATTTAGTTTCACCAAACCAATAGTCCAATACAGGGGTCTTCAAATTATGGACCTCCAGTTGTTCAGGAACTACAATTCCCATCATGCCTAGCCATGTCTGTGAATGTCAGAGTTTTACAATGCCTCACTGGATGTGTAGTTCCGCAACAGCTGGAGGGCCGTAGTTTAAGGATTCCTGGTCTAATAGATCATAGATAAAAGGACAGAGTTGTGCTAAAAATGGTGATTACACATATCAGATATTGCAAGGGAAATACATAAAATAAACTCCAAAAGTCCTGTGTAGGAGTTCCAAGTAATAAAATCTGAACTTGAAGGTGCTAGATCGTGAGTAGTTCTCTATCCGAAATATCACGCATCACTTTCCACCACCAAGTGTAACTGACCACCTGAGAACCGCCACCATAGGTGTAATGCTAATGCCTGCTTACCAGCAGTACTGGCCCTCTTGTCACAGGAGGCCAGTAGCACTTTCTGTCTGATTAACCCACCAGAGCCTTGTAGTGGTATTCCTGTAGACTTTTGCTATACAGTGAAGTCAGGCATCCAGCAACAGTATCCGTACACTCAGGCTCCAAAACAAAAGGATGCTCTACATAGTATGATTTCGAATGACATTTATTAAAAATAATAATGAAAAACACACTTACATTAAATAAGGTCACAAGCGCATTAAATATCTTGCCGGCTAAAAGAAAAAAAAAAAAAAGAATAACATAAACAGATCACCCGCACTTCCGGGACTCGTAATCCGCGATGATGTCAGCGTGTCGTCCATCCTACGCATTTCGTCATGAATGACGTCGTCCTGGGATCAGCCTTTCTCAATCAGGATGCCACCTGAGTTCCTTAGCAGTGCCGCGGCATCCTGGTTGAGAAAGGTTTTAGATCAAACCAAGCTCCTGCTCCGTCATCAGCACAACAGGAGCTCAGTCAGGACAGTGAAGTGAAATCAATAGAAGGGGTGGCTTTCTGAGTTCTGAGCTCTCCACCTCTCCCTACTGGGCAGTACCTGGCAATGCAGTTCCCCTATGCAAATGCAGGTATTGTACTGCAGTTTTTAAAATTGCTGTATGTGTATATGTATGTATGTGCCCTTTGTTTGGATTGCTTTTCAGAGGAAATGTATGGCTGTATTGTGACAGTTTGGTTGGGCAGCTGAAGGAGTCCTTACTGGTTTTATATAGTAATAACAAAGAGGATACTGATTGATTAAAGTTACATATGTACAGGGTCACTTTTAATAATGACTCATTTATATTTGTTTTAAAGGCCTCTTTACTTGCCCAGTGCAGGACTGTATCCCAATATGATATCCATGTGGGTGCAGGTGCATGTTCCAATAGACATCTATGGGATTGCCAACAGAGGGATGCATGAAATACGTGCGCATCCCCATGCTGACAAGACACGGCCCTGCATGAGGCACACAAGTAACCGCTGTGTAAAAAAACGATAGAAGTTTTAAGGCTTTACGTCAACAAGAAATAAATGCCCAACATAGACCTCACCAATATGGTGTTGTCTTAATAGACAAAAATAAAGCATACAAAGAAAGCGTACCCTGTAAAGAGACAGGGCAGGAAAGTGGCTATCTCTATGACAAAAAGTAATAACACATTGGGTAAAAAAAATTATTTATTCCATTGATTATAAAGGATAATCTACCATTAAGAGTAAAGGGTATCAAAAACCCACTGTCGGCTTGGGAAATACAAGTAACCGCCGCTGTGAATGAGGCCTAATAGATATAATGAAAACACGTTCATTGATATCCTGCATTTTATCAAATTGTTTTTATTAGTGGAATTAATTTTGTTTTTTTTCTGACATTAGAAGTTAAAAACGAGTTATGTAAAAGGACTATGGAACTAGTAGATATTTTAAAGTGTTACTAAACCCAGGAACCAGCCTTCACTATATCTGGTCTCCTACAGTACACAGAACATGGAAATGCAATAGTTTTAGTAAATACCAACCGCTAAATACCTTTTCCCATCAGCAGTTAGAGCAGTCTTGTGACTTCTATTAGTGTCTAGATAAAGCCTGTAGGAGGAGTTTTCATTCTCCCCTGATTGTCCTATGAGGCTGCAAGACCCCTGTACGTCTGCCTGGACAGTGCTGATTGGCCCTGTGCTGATTATATGCACTCTCCAAAAAAAAAAAAACTCCCTAGCAATACACACCAAACTGAGCATGTGCAGAGTGCCTCTAAGGCTCTGTTTCACAAGGATATGGATTGGAAACCGTGGAAAAAGGGAAGGATCAGAGAAGACTGGATCAAACAGCCTTTTTTACACAATGCGGAGGATTCATCTCCTAAGTTCCACAGTGAGTTTAACATACATGCTTTTCTGCATATGCAGACTGATTTTACTTTTGTGGATTTAGTAACACTTTAATATTTGTTTTGACTTATTGTACCAGTTATGTTAGTTTCAGACAGATTCACAGAGGTATCTGTACCATGTACATACATCTGGGACTATGTGTTATTATACAAGATTTATATTGTGGAAAACAATTTTTATAGCACTTTACAACTTGAGGGCAGACAGTACAGTTACAGTGCAATTTAACACAGGAAGAATCAGAGGGCCCTGTATTCCACTTTTCATAGATTAAAAAAAAAAACTGTTCTTGTTAAAACTTAGCACCAATCTTTGTGAATTTATTATTGTGAATCTATTTTACAACATACACAAACACTATTAGTAAGTGCCGTATAGTATACTGTTCTGATGAAAAGCTTGTGCAACAGCTTGTCTTGCAGACTTTAATCATTGAAGCCCAGCTATATATTTAAATGCCATAAGTTGTTATTTGGATAGAAAGCCAACCTTCTAAATTGTGTATCTGCTTTATGTTCAGCAGTAATCCTTAAAATGTTTACTCGAATTTGCTTAAGCTGCAGAGTATTTCAGTTTGCTAGTGTTAAGATGGCGTTTTAAAATAGCATTTTATTCAGGTGCTTCTCTATGAAACTTACTATTCAGAAGGCAGTGTGGGCACCCACTTCCAGATATGTAACAGAGGTCCACAAACATAATTAGTGCCTGACTGAGTCCTTTCATCTCTATGCTGCAGTTTTAAAGCTGAAGAGCAAGCTAGCCAGGAAATTATTTTGAAAATCACTTTGTGCCTCCATAGTACACTAAGAAAACTATTCATCAAATCCTGCTGGAGGCAACTTTATTGGAGAAAAAAACAACTCTATGGGACTAAACGGTAAAATCCATTCAACTGTGAAGTTCTCACCATATGCTTTGATCTGTCCCTGATGGCAAAATCTGGGCTAAAATAGCTTCTGAATGAATCGTAATCAACTACAGAAACCAATAAGATGCACTAATTTCAAGTTTAAAGGCTATGGAGGCTGCCATTGCTAACTCTTTACAATGGGATAGTAGACAGCAATAGAGCATAAATAAATGAAACCCAGACAAAATATGGTGGAGTTTAAATGGCCACGGCCTTTATTATTGGTATAAAATATTGTAACAAATTAAAGGTATATAATAACTGAATACATGTACTTATTAACATCCAATAAACAACATAGACACTAAGACAGATTATTGGGTGGGGCTGGGGAAGACCCAGCTGTCATGGTAAACGTGGGTACCAATGACATAGGCAGAGGAAGATTTCTAAACGATTTCAGGGACTTAGGCGTTAAGTTGAGGACTAGGACCTCCAAGGTAGTATTTTCAGAAATACTACCTGTACCTCGAAACACACCAGAGAGGCAGCGGGAGATTAGGGAAGTTAACAAGTGGCTGAGGAGCTGGTGTAGGAAGGAGGGTTTTGGGTTCCTGGAGAACTGGGCCGACTTCTCAGTCGGCCACCGGCTCTATGGTAGGGACGGATTGCACCTAAATGGGGAGGGTGCAGCCGTACTGGGTGAGATGGCCGAAAAGTTAGAGGGGCTTTTAGACTAGGTAATGGGGGGGAGGGTACAGATGTAGAATTAGCCAGTGGAAAGCAAGATTCAGAGGGCACAAATGGGGACATTAGCGGTAGGGTGTTCGGAGCTCCTAAACCCAGGGTGGGTATGGGGAAAAATCACAAGAGCAGCCTAAAAACATCAAATGAGGATATATGTAAACGGCCAAAATTACGAGGTTTGTATACCAATGCCAGAAGCCTGGCCAACAAGATGGGAGAGCTGGAGCTGCTGATGTTTGAGGAGGACTTAGATTTTGTGGGAGTAACTGAAACTTGGTTCGACAGCTCTCATGACTGGATGGCGACCATTCAGGGGTATTCCCTTTATCGTAGAGATAGAGAAGGTAAAAAAGGGGGAGGGATATGTCTGTATATTAAGAACAGTGTACAGGTAAATATGAGGGATGATATTAATAATGGAGCTATGGACGAGGCAGAATCCCTATGGGTAGAACTTCAAAGGGAAGGCACTGTGGGGAAGGTAATATTGGGCGTATGCTATAGGCCCCCCAACCTGAGGGAGGAGGGGGAGGCGGACCTCATGTTACAGATAGGATTGGCAGCAAGGATGGGAAATGTCATTATAATGGGGGACTTTAATTATCCAGATATAGACTGGGCAGAAGGAACTGCGCATTCAGCCAAGGCTCGGTAGTTCCTAAATGTTTTGCAGGACAATTTCATGGGTCAGATGGTGAATGCACCGACAAGAAACAATGCGGTACTTGACCCACTGATTACCAACAATACGGACCTGCTCACGGATATAGAAATACCGGGCAACTTAGGAAACAGTGACCATAGGTCAATTAGTTTCAGTGTTAATTACAGTAATAGGAAACACAAGGGTAATATAAGGACACTGAATTTCAAAAGAGCCAATTTCCCAAAACTGCTCTCTCTGCTAGAAAATATCAAATGGGATAGAACCCTGCGAACAAAGAACACGGAGGAAATATGGGAGTGCTTCAAGAGCATACTAAACAAAGGGATTGACAAGTGCATTCCAAAGAGAAATACATTTAAAAGAGCAAAACTAAACCCTGGGTGGCTAAACTCCAACATAAAAATGCATATTAATGCTAAAGAAAAGGCCTTCAAAAAATACAAAGCTGAGAGTCATTGGCAGCATTCAAGCATTACATAAGTAATAAGAAATGTAAAGACGAAATCAAGGCAGCTGAAATAGAACATGAGAGACATATAGCGGAAGAGAGTAAAAAGAACCCCAAAAAATTATTTAAGTATATAAACAGTAAGAAAGCAAGGCCAGAACACGTTGGCCTCATAAAAGACGACAAGGGAGATTTGGCCACAGAGGACAGGGAAAAGGCGGTAGTGTTAAATAATTTCTTCTCTTCAGTCTTCACAAAAGACTTGGGGGGCTACACTAACCCAGCTTGTAAGGCCGAACTAAACAACACACCTCAGGAAATACCGCCATGGCTAACAGAAGATAGACTTAGAACTAAACTAGAGAAACTTACTGTACAAACTAAGGAAGGTAGGTATGGACCATAAGGTGAGTACCTGGATAGAGAACTGGCTCCAGGGGAGAGTGCAAAGGGTGGTGATTAATGGGGAGTACTCGGATTGGGCGGGTGTGGAAAGTGGGGTCCCCAGGGTTCTGCCCTGGGGCCAATCCTGTTTAATTTATTCATAAATGATCTAGAGGAGGGGATATCTAGTACAATCTCAGTATTTGCGGATGATACTAAACTAAGCATGCCAATATCTTCTATGCAGGATGTGGAAACCTTACAAGCGGACCTGAACAAAATAATGGGGTGGGCAACTACATGGCAGATGAGATTCAATGTTGAAAAATGTAAAGTAATGCACTTGGGTGCCAGAAACCAGAAAGCAAGCTACTCACTAGGGGGGGAACCTCTGGGGGAGTCTAGGATGGAAAAGGACCTGGGGGTACTGGTAGACAACAGGCTTGGCAGTGGCATGCAATGCCAAGCTGCTGCAAGCAAAGCCAACAGAATACTGGGATGCATAAAAAAGGGGATTCACTCCAAAAATAAAGAGATTATTCCCTTTTTCTACAAGACTCTGGTCCGGCCACATCTGGAGTATGCTGTCCAGTTTTGGGCACCGGTCCTCAGGAAGGATGTGCTGGAACTGGAGAGAGTCCAGAGAAGGGCAACAAAAATAATTAGGGGAATGGAGGACATCAGCTATGAGGAAAGACTACAAGCACTGAACTTATTCTCTCCGGAGAAGAGACGATTAAGGGGGGATATGATATCAATGTACCAATACTGTACTTGCGACTAGAGTTGAGCGGACACCTGGATGTCCGTGTTCGGCGGGTTCGGCCGAACTTTAAAAAAAAGTCCGGGTCCGTGTCCCGGACTTTTGCCGAACTTTTCCCGGACACCGAACCCCATTGAAGTCAATGGGGACCCGAACTTTCAGGCACTAAAATGGCTCTAAAACACCAATGGAAAGGGCTAGAGTGCTGCAAATGGCAGCAAAACATAGTTAAGAGCATGGCAAGTGCTCTGCAAACAAATGTGGATAGGGAAATAACTTAAAACAACAAAAAAAAACAGAAAAATAAAACAATGTTCTTCATCTCTGAAGGACGAGGCCCATATGGAGTAGGAGGGAGGTTGAGGTGGTGGTGGATGTGGCGGTGTCATAGGCGTGCGCACAGGGTGTGCCGGATGTGCCTGGGCACACCCTAATCACCTAGGGCACATAGCATTATCGCTCTGTTTGCCAGTGAGGAGATGGGAAAGATCTCCCTCGGACCTGCTCTGCTCTATTTCACTTTGCCAGCAGGGAGAGTAATGTATCGGGGCCATGTACATGTAGGCAAACACATGCATGTGTATTTAAACTTTGGGGTGCACACCCTAATGCAATAGGCTGCGCACACCTATGGTCGGTGTAGGTGGAAGCGGCATTGGAGGAGGACCAGGGCCAGATTAAGAGCATCATGGGCTTGGTGCTGAGGATTTTGAAGGGCCTTAAGGGCCGTGCCTTGGAATGCACCCAGAGGAGGAAGGGTGCAGCCATGCATGCCTAATTCCACATGGGATGCTGTCTCTGAAGCCCATAAACACATCCATGCATCGGCAACTGTCCCTCCTTGTCCGGCCTTCGTGCTGTGTGGGGAGGTTCTGAGGGAGCTGCCTGGGGAAGCGAGCATAGAAGCCAGACTTCTGTGTTTACAAGTGACAGAAGAACGGTAACAGTGAATATGGCCAACCTGGGGCCTATATAAAGGTAGGGGCCTGGAGCTGCAGCTCCAATAGCCCCTACGTTAATCTGGCCCTGAGGAGGACGAGGTAGCCAACACTGCTTCTTTCCACAAATTTCAAATGAGGGTACACCCCAAAAGAGTGAGAGCAAAAATGGAACAATGGCTGGGTAAGGTCGGTATCCATCGCTATTCTGCACAAGGTACGGAAAAGTCCCGTGGGAGCCATGCCTGGTTCATTTTAATGAACGTGAGCTTGTCCACATTGTCTCTGGACAGGCGGCTGCGCTTGTCTGTGATAACGCCCCCAGCCATGCTAAATACCCGTTCAGATAATACACTGGCTGCAGGGCACGCCAGCACCTCCAAGGCGTAAAGGGCAAGCTCAGGACATGTGCCCAACTTGGAGACCCAGAAGTTGAAGGGGGCAGACCCCTCATTCAGTACATCTAGGCGTGTGCACACATACTGCTCCACCATGTTTGTGAAATGCTGCCTCCTGCTAAGACGTTCCATATGAGCTGCTGGTGCTGCTGTTTGTTGTGGCGTGCTGACAAAGCTTTTCCACATTTCGGCCATGCTAACCCTGCCTTCTGAGGTGCTGGCGGTGCCCTGGTTGCGTTGGCGACCTCTTCCTCCTCCTCCTCCTCCTCCTCTGCCTTGTGCTTCCACTGTGGCCCCGCTGTCAGGTGGGAATGCCAGCAGCATGGCGTCTACCAGCGTGCGCTTGTACTCGTGCATCTTGCGATCGCGCTCCAGTGAGTGAATTAAGGACGGTACGTTGTCCTTGTAACGGGGATCCAGCAGCGTGGCCACCCAGTAATCAGCACAAGTTAGAATGTGGGCAACTCGGCGGTCGTTGTGGAGACACTGCAGCATGTAATCGCTCACGTGTGCCAGGCTGCCCAGAGGCAACGAAAGGCTGTCCTCTGTGGGAGGTGTATCGTCCGTGTCCTCTGTATCCCCCCAGCCACGCACCAGTGATGGCCATGAGCTGGCCTGGGTGCCACCCTGCTGTGAACATGCTTCCATCTCCTCCTCCAGCTCATCCTCTTCATCCTCCAGAACTGTGCCCCTGCTGGACAATTGTGTCCCTGGCGTTTGTGTGTGCAGGAACCCACCCTCGGAGCCCCTTGCAAATGACTGCCCTGAAAGCCTTGGAAATGTTACCTCTTCATCCTCCTCCTCCTCCTCATCCTGTGCCACATCCTCTTCCATCATCGCCCGAATTGTTTTTTCAAGGAGGCATAGAAGTGGGATAGTTAAGCTGAGAACGGCGTCATCGGCACTGGCCATGTTGGTGGAGTACTCAAAACAGCGCAACAAGGCACACAGGTCTCGCATGGAGGCCCAGTTATTGGTGGTGAAGTGGTGCAGAGCGACTCACGCGTGCATGCTGCAGCTGAAACTCCACTATGGCCTGCTGCTGCTCGCACAGTCTTTGCAGCATGTGCAAGGTGGAGTTCCACCTTGTGGGCACATCACATATGAGGCGGTGAGCGGGAAGGCCGAAGTTACGCTGCAGCGCTGACAGGCGAGCAGCAGCAGGGTGAGAACGCCGAAAGTGCGCACAGACGGCCCACACTTTCTGCAGCAGCTCTGACATATCGGGGTAGTTTTTAAGGAACCTCTGCACCACCAAATTCAGCACATGCGCCAGGCAAGGGATGTGCGTCAAACCGGCTAGGCCCAGAGCTGCTATGAGATTTCGCCCATTATCGCACACCACCAGGTCGGGCTTGAGGCTCGCTGGCAGCAACCACTCATTTGTCTGCTGTTCCATGCTCCTCCACAACTCCTACGCGGTGTGTGGTTTGTCCCCCAAACAGGCAAGTTTTAAAACTGCCTGCTGTCGTTTACCCCTGGCCGTGCTGAAGTTGGTGGTGAAGGTGTTAAGCTGTTCGGATGAGGAGGCGGTAGAGGATGAGGAAGCGGAGTAGGAGGAGTTAGGAACAGGAGGCAAACTGAAGCGCTCTGCAATCCTCGGTGGTGGAAGGACATGCGCCAAATTGCTATCCGCCTCAGGCCCATCCGCCACTGCATTTACCCAGTGTGCCGTTATAGGGAGATATAACGCCCCTGACCGTGCTTACTGTTCCACGTATCGGTAGTTAGGTGGACCTTGCCAGAGATGGCGTTGCGCAGTGCACACCTGATTTTTTCCCCCACTTGGTTGTGCAGGGAAGAGATTGCTTGCCTGGAAAAGTAGTGGCGGCTGGGCACGACGTACTGTGGGACAGCCACCGACATAAGGTTTTTAAAACTGTGCGTCTCCACCAGACGGAATGACAGCATTTCAAAGGCCAAGAATTTTGAAATGCTGGCATTCAGGGCCAGGGATCGCGGGTGGGTAGGGGGGTACTTCCTCTTCCTCTCAAGTGTTTGGGAGATGGAAAGCTGAACGCTTTCACGGGACATTGTGGAGATGGTTGGTGACCCAGGTGGTGGTGTTGCTGACAGATCCTCTGTTTGCGGGGGGGCAGGTGCCGGTATCACTACAGATGTGGCTGGAGCGACCGAGACTGCAGCAGAAGAGGAAGCAGGATGAGCCAGAGACGTTTCTTGGTTTTGAAGGTGTCTACTCCACTGCAGCTCGTGCTTTGCACTTAGATGCCTGATCATGCAGGTTGTGCTCAGGTTGAGAAGGTTTATGCCTCGCTTCAGGCTCTGATTGCACAGGGTGCAAACCACTCGTGTCCTGTCATCAGCACATTTTCTAAAGAACTTCCACGCTAGAGAACTCCTTTGAGCTGACTTTGGTGCGCTCGTTCCCTTGCTGCGTTGGGCAGTAGCAGGCGTAGTGTCTAGGGCACGGGCGCTCCGCTTCTGCACCCTGCTCCCTCTTCTGCTGTGCTGGTGGCTCTGTGCGACCACCGCCTCTTCCTCCAAACTACTCAGGTCACCTGCATGACGTTCATTCCATGTGGGGTCGAGGACCTCATCGTCCTCCACATCATCTTCCACCCAGTCTTCACCCCTGCCCTCCTTGTCGGTCTCCACAATGCTGAACGCCGCAGAAGTTGGCACCTGCGTTTCGTCATCATCGGAGACGTGCTGCGATGGTCCTTGCAGGTACTCATCTTGAGAAATGAGTGGTTGGGCATCGCTGCACTCAATCTCTTCCACTTCTGGGGCAGGGCTAGGTGGACGGCCCTGGGAAACCCTGCTGACAGAGTCCTCAAAAAGAACAAGAGACTGCTGTATGGCTTGGGGCTCAGACTGCTTGCCTGATTTGCAAGGGGGTGAGGTGAAAGACAGTTGGACATCGGCTGCAGGTGCCAACTCTGACCTTTCTGCAGTAGACTGGGTGGGAGACAATGTGAAGGAACTGGAGGCACTGTCAGCAGCAAACCAATCTACTATCGCCTCTCTGTGTTCTGGCCTCATCACTTCTAGAGGCGTATGATACAATAATGGGAAGAAAGCTGCGCACAAAGAACAATGAGCTAAAAAAAGGCTGCTAGTACAAAGTATATCAAACCAAAAAAAGCAATGTGAAGATGGTACAGCACCACTAAGTAGAAGGGCTCAGTAGCAAGTGATGCAGAGTTCAGACTTTTATGATTGTTGAAAGGAGGGTATTCAGAAGATCCAAAGGTTTTTAGGACTTGCTGGCTGGATCACCAGATAAAAACAAACGGAAGAAAGAAAGCCTAAAAAAGGAAAACAAATGCAGCCTTCACAACTAAGAATTGGTCATCCCTTATGTACACCTGGGGTCCATTGAGGTTTATCGGTTCCATGGTCCTATCCGGATGTTCTGTGGTTGTTCGGAGAGGAATTGGGTCGTCTACTTGTTTCTGGAGACGGACTTCACATGCTTGTCTGACCTTCCTTAACAGGGGGTCCAACTGTCCGGTAAGGGTACATCCTTTATTGTTTGTGTGATCTCTGTCAAGAAACTCCATTTGCAAGACTTTTGTTGGATCTGTGGCTACATTTTCAGCATTTGAATCCTTTTCCTCCACATGGACTCATGGACATTGGTTCACCTCCTTTCCTCTAGTTAATTATTCTACTTAGTGGCGCTGTACCATCTTCACATTGCTTTTAGAGGCGTATGATGCCCTACCAAATACTGATGCAGGTTCTGTCGCCTACTAACACTTGAGGAAGGTGTTTCACTTGTGCGTGTAGCTGGCACAGATCGACCACATCCTCTCCTTGCAACAGGAGCTCTACCAGCAGCACCACGACCCAGGCCACGGCCCCTATTTGACGGTCTCCTCATATTTCTGTAATTTATGATCTTGCCCTAGAAAGGTGTTTATTGAATAGCGGAACAAAACAACAACAGTATCGCACGGGTGTATCTGACAGTCAAATATGCAAACTATGCCGCAATTTAATGTTTTTTACCCCAAAAGGGTGTATATTGAATAGCGGAATAGGAAAAAGGATAAAAAAACGGTGTATCTCACACATACAAACACAGACTAGGCCCCGATTAAAAATTTTTGTACCCTAAAGGGAGGATGAGGAAGAGGAGTAGGAGGAGTTGGGAACAGGAGGCAAACTGAAGCGCCCTGCAATCCTTGGCGGTGGAAGGAGATGCGCCAAACAAATTTAAAAGGTGTATCTCACACGTACCGATACAGACTATCCCGCAATTGAATTTTTTACACTCAAACAGGGTGTATATTGAATAGCAGAATAGGACAAATTTTACAAAACGGTGTATCTCACACGTACAAACACAATCTAGGCCCCGATTACAATTTTTTGTACCCTAAAGGAAGGATGAGGAGTAGGAGGAGTTCGGAACAGGCAGGAGGCAGACTGAAGCACCCTCAAATCCTCGGCAGTATGAGATGCGCCCCAAAAATTGGAAAGGTGTATCTCACACGTACCGACACAGACTATCCCGCAATTTAATTGTTTATACCCAAAGGTTTTGATTAAATAGCGGAATAGAAAATATGATCAAAAAAAGTGTATGTATCTCACACGTACAGAAGCACACTAGGCCCCAATTACTATTGTTTGTACCCCTAAAGGCAGGATGAGGAGTAGGAGGAGTTTGGAACAGGCAGCACCCTCAAATCTTCAGAAGTATGAGATGAACCCCAAAAACTTGGAAAGGTGGATCTCACACGTACCAACACAAACTATCCCGCAATTTAATTGATCCCCAAAGGTTTTTATTGAATAGCAGAATAGGAAATATGATCGAAAAAAGTGTATGTATCTCACACGTACAGAAGCACACTAGGCCCCAATTACTATTGTTTGTACCCCTAAAAGGCTGGATGAGGAGTAGGAGGAGTATGGAACAGGCAGCACCCTCAAATCTTCAGAAGTATGAGATGAACCCCAAAAACTTGGAAAGGTGGATCTCACACGTACCAACACAAACTATCCCGCAATTTAATTGATCCCCAAAGGTTTTTATTGAATAGCGGAATAGGAAATATGATCAAAAAAAGTGTATGTATCTCACACGTACAGAAGCACACTAGGCCCCAATTACTATTATTTGTACCCCTAAAAGGTTGGATGAGGAGTAGGAGGAGTTTGGAACAGGAAGCACCCTCAAATCTTCAGAAGTATGAGATGAACCCCAAAAACTTGGAAAGGTGGATCTCACACGTACCAACACAAACTATCCCGCAATTTAATTGATCCCCAAAGGTTTTTATTGAATAGCGGAATAGGAAATATGATCAAAAAAGTGTATGTATCTCACACGTACAGAAGAACACTAGGCCCCAATTACTATTGTTTGTACCCCTAAAAGGCTGAATGAGGAGTAGGAGGAGTATGGAACAGGCAGCACCCTCAAATCTTCAGAAGTATGAGATGAACCCCAAAAACTTGGAAAGGTGGATCTCACACGTACCAACACAAACTATCCCGCAATTTAATTGATCCCCAAAGGTTTTTATTGAATAGCGGAATAGGAAATATGATCAAAAAAAGTGTATGTATCTCACACGTACAGAAGCACACTAGGCCCCAATTACTATTTTTTGTACCCCTAAAAGGCTGGATGAGGAGTAGGAGGAGTTTGGAACAGGCAGCACCCTCAAATCTTCAGGAGTATGAGATGAACCCCAAAAACTTGGAAAGGTGGATCTCACACATACCAACACAAACTATCCCGCAAGTTAATTGATCCCCAAAGGTTTTTATTGAATAGCGGAATAGGAAATGTGATCAAAAAAAGTGTATGTATCTCACAGGTACAGAAGCACACTAGGCCCCAATTACTATTCTTTTTACCCCTTAAAGGCTGGATGAGGAGTAGGAGGAGTTTGGAACAGGCAGCACCCTCAAATCTTCAGAAGCATGAGATGAACCCCAAAAACTTGGAAAGGTGGATCTCACACGTACCAACACAAACTATCCCGCAATTTAATTGATCCCCAAAGCTTTTAATTGAATAGCGGAATAGGAAATATGATCAAAAAAAGTGTATGTATCTCACACGTACAGAAGTACACTAGGCCCCAATTACTATTGTTTGTACCCCTAAAAGGCTGGATGAGGAGTAGGAGGAGTTTGGAACAGGCAGCACCCTCAAATATTCAGAAGTATGAGATGAACCCCAAAAACTTGGAAAGGTGGATCTCACACGTACCAACACAAACTATCCCGCAATTTAATTGATCCCCAAAGGTTTTTATTGAATAGCGGAATAGGAAATATGATCAAAAAAAGTGTATGTATCTCACACGTACAGAAGCACACTAGGCCCCAATTACTATTGTTTGTACCCCTAAAAGGCTGGATGAGGAGTAGGAGGAGTTTGGAACAGGCAGCACCCTCAAATCTTCAGAATTATGAAATGAACCCCAAAAACTTGGAAAGGTGGATCTCACACGTACCAACACAAACTATCCCGCAATTTAATTGATCCCCAAAGGTTTTTATTGAATAGCGGAATAGGAAATATGTTAAAAAAAAGTGTATGTATCTCACACGTACAGAAGCACACTAGGCCCCAATTACTATTGTTTGTACCCCTAAAAGGCTGAATGAGGAGTAGGAGGAGTATGAAACAGGCAGCACCCTCAAATCTTCAGAAGTATGAGATGAACCCCAAAAACTTGGAAAGGTGGATCTCACACGTACCAACACAAACTATCCCGCAATTTAATTGATCCCCAAAGGTTTTTATTGAATAGCGGAATAGGAAATATGATCAAAAAAAGTGTATGTATCTCACACGTACAGAAGCACACTAGGCCCCAATTACTATTGTTTGTACCCCTAAAAGGCTGAATGAGGAGTAGGAGGAGTATGGAACAGGCAGCACCCTCAATTCTTCAGAAGTATGAGATGAACCCCAAAAACTGGGAAAGGTGGATCTCACACGTACCAACACAAACTATCCCGCAATTTAATTGATCCCCAAAGGTTTTTATTGAATAGCGGAATAGGAAATATGATCAAAAAAAGTGTATGTATCTCACACGTACAGAAGCACACTAGGCCCCAATTACTATTGTTTGTACCCCTAAAAGGCTGAATGAGGAGTAGGAGGAGCATGGAACAGGCAGCACCCTCAAATCTTCAGAAGTTTGAGATGAACCCCAAAAACTTGGAAAGGTGGATCTCACACGTACCAACACAAACTATCCCGCAATTTAATTGATCCCCAAAGGTTTTTATTGAATAGCGGAATAGGAAATATAATCAAAAAAAGTGTATGTATCTCACACGTACAGAAGCACACTAGGCCCCAATTACTATTGTTTGTACCCCTAAAAGGCTGAATGAGGAGTAGGAGGAGTATGGAACAGGCAGCACCCTCAAATCTTCAGAAGTATGAGATGAACCCCAAAAACTTGGAAAGGTGGATCTCACAGGTACCAACACAAACTATCCCGCAATTTAATTGATCCCCAAAGGTTTTTATTGAATAGCGGAATAGGAAATATGATCAAAAAAAGTGTATGTATCTCACACGTACAGAAGCACACTAGGCCCCAATTACTATTGTTTGTACCCCTAAAAGGCTGAATTAGGGGTAGGAGGAGTATGGAACAGGCAGCACCCTCAAATCTTCAGAAGTATGAGATGAACCCCAAAAACTTGGAAAGGTGGATCTCACACGTACCAACACAAACTATCCCGCAATTTAATTGATCCCCAAAGGTTTTTATTGAATAGCGGAATAGGAAATATGATCAAAAAAAGTGTATGTATCTCACACGTACAGAAGCACACTAGGCCCCAATTACTATTGTTTGTACCCCTAAAAGGCTGAATGAGGAGTAGGAGGAGTATGGAACAGGCAGCACCCTCAAATCTTCAGAAGTATGAGATGAACCCCAAAAACTTGGAAAGGTGAATCTCACACGTACCAACACAAACTATCCCGCAATTTAATTCATCCCCAAAGGTTTTTATTGAATAGTGGAATAGGAAATATGATCAAAAAAAGTGTATGTATCTCACACGTTCAGAAGCACACTAGGCCCCAATTACTATTGTTTGTACCCCTAAAAGGCTGAATGAGGTGTAGGAGGAGTATGGAACAGGCAGCACCCTCAAATCTTCAGAAGTATGAGATGAACCCCAAAAACTTGGAAAGGTGGATCTCACACGTACCAACACAAACTATCCCGCAATTTAATTGATCCCCAAAGGTTTTTATTGAATAGCGGAATAGGAAATATGATCAAAAAAAGTGTATGTATCTCACACGTACAGAAGCACACTAGGCCCCAATTACTATTGTTTGTACCCCCAAAAGGCTGAATGAGGAGTAGGAGGAGTATGGAACAGGCAGCACCCTCAAATCTTCAGAAGTATGAGATGAACCCCAAAAACATGGAAAGGTGGATCTCACACGTACCAACACAAACTATCCTGCAATTTAATTGATCCCCAAAGGTTTTTATTGAATAGCGGAATAGGAAATATGATCAAAAAAAGTGTATGTATCTCACACGTACAGAAGCACACTAGGCCCCAATTACTATTGTTTGTACCCCTAAAAGGCTGAATGAGGAGTAGGAGGAGTATGGAACAGGCAGCACCCTCAAATCTTCAGAAGTATGAGATGAACCCCAAAAACTTGGAAAGGTGGATCTCACACGTACCAACACAAACTATCCCGCAATTTAATTGATCCCCAAAGGTTTTTATTGAATAGCGGAATAGGAAATATGATCAAAAAAAGTGTATGTATCTCACACGTACAGAAGCACACTAGGCCCCAATTACTATTGTTTGTACCCCTAAAAGGCTGAATGAGGAGTAGGAGGAGTATGGAACAGGCAGCACCCTCAAATCTTCAGAAGTATGAGATGAACCCCAAAAACTTGGAAAGGTGGATCTCACACGTACCAACACAAACTATCCCGCAATTTAATTGATCCCCAAAGGTTTTTATTGAATAGCGGAATAGGAAATATGATCAAAAAAAGTGTATGTATCTCACACGTACAGAAGCACACTAGGCCCCAATTACTATTGTTTGTACCCCTAAAAGGCTGAATGAGGAGTAGGAGGAGTATGGAACAGGCAGCACCCTCAAATCTTCAGAAGTATGAGATGAACCCCAAAAACTTGGAAAGGTGGATCTCACACGTACCAACACAAACTATCCCGCAATTTAATTGATCCCCAAAGGTTTTTATTGAATAGCGGAATAGGAAATATGATCAAAAAAAGTGTATGTATCTCACACGTACAGAAGCACACTAGGCCCCAATTACTATTGTTTGTACCCCTAAAAGGCTGAATGAGGAGTAGGAGGAGTATGGAACAGGCAGCACCCTCAATTCTTCAGAAGTATGAGATGAACCCCAAAAACATGGAAAGGTGGATCTCACACGTACCAACACAAACTATCCTGCAATTTAATTGATCCCCAAAGGTTTTTATTGAATAGCGGAATAGGAAATATGATCAAAAAAAGTGTATGTATCTCACACGTACAGAAGCACACTAGGCCGCAATTACTATTGTTTGTACCCCTAAAAGGCTGAAAGAGGAGTAGGAGGAGTATGGAACAGGCAGCACCCTCAAATCTTCAGAAGTATGAGATGAACCCCAAAAACTTGGAAAGGTGGATCTCACACGTACCAACACAAACTATCCCGCAATTTAATTGATCCCCAAAGGTTTTTATTGAATAGCGGAATAGGAAATATGATCAAAAAAAGTGTATGTATCTCACACGTACAGAAGCACACTAGGCCCCAATTACTATTGTTTGTACCCCTAAAAGGCTGAATGAGGAATAGGAGGAGTATGGAACAGGCAGCACCCTCAAATCTTCAGAAGTATGAGATGAACCCCAAAAACTTGGAAAGGTGGATCTCACACGTACCAACACAAACTATCTCGCAATTTAATTGATCCCCAAATGTTTTTATTGAATAGCGGAATAGGAAATATGATCAAAAAAAGTGTATGTATCTCACACGTACAGAAGCACACTAGGTCCCAATTACTATTGTTTGTACCCCTAAAAGGCTGAATGAGGAGTAGGAGGAGTATGGAACAGGCAGCACCCTCAATTCTTCAGAAGTATGAGATGAACCCCAAAAACTTGGAAAGGTGGATCTCACACGTACCAACACAAACTATCCTGCAATTTAAT
Source organism: Pelophylax lessonae (assembly GCF_965119305.1). Classification (NCBI taxonomy): domain Eukaryota; kingdom Metazoa; phylum Chordata; class Amphibia; order Anura; family Ranidae; genus Pelophylax; species Pelophylax lessonae. The sequence goes on along the minus strand of NC_138768.1, from coordinate 536,191,426 downwards.
TGATCCCCAAAGGTTTTTATTGAATAGCGGAATAGGAAATATGATCAAAAAAAGTGTATGTATCTCACACGTACAGAAGCACACTAGGCCCCAATTACTATTGTTTGTACCCCTAAAAGGCTGAATGAGGAGTAGGAGGAGTATGGAACAGGCAGCACCCTCAAATCTTTAGAAGTATGAGATGAACCCCAAAAACTTGGAAAGGTGGATCTCACACGTACCAACACAAACTATCCCGCAATTTAATTGATCCCCAAAGGTTTTTATTGAATAGCGGAATAGGAAATATGATCAAAAAAAGTGTATGTATCTCACACGTACAGAAGCACACTAGGCCCCAATTACTATTGTTTGTACCCCTAAAAGGCTGAATGAGGAGTAGGAGGAGTATGGAACAGGCAGCACCCTCAAATCTTCAGAAGTATGAGATGAACCCCAAAAACTTGGAAAGGTGGATCTCACACGTACCAACACAAACTATCCCGCAATTTAATTGATCCCCAAAGGTTTTTATTGAATAGCGGAATAGGAAATATGATCAAAAAAAGTGTATGTATCTCACACGTACAGAAGCACACTAGGCCCCAATTACTATTGTTTGTACCCCTAAAAGGCTGAAAGAGGAGTAGGAGGAGTATGGAACAGGCAGCACCCTCAAATCTTCAGAAGTATGAGATGAACCCCAAAAACTTGGAAAGGTGGATCTCACACGTACCAACACAAACTATCCCGCAATTTAATTGATCCCCAAAGGTTTTTATTGAATAGCGGAATAGGAAATATGATCAAAAAAAGTGTATGTATCTCACACGTACAGAAGCACACTAGGCCCCAATTACTATTGTTTGTACCCCTAAAAGGCTGAATGAGGAATAGGAGGAGTATGGAACAGGCAGCACCCTCAAATCTTCAGAAGTATGAGATGAACCCCAAAAACTTGGAAAGGTGGATCTCACACGTACCAACACAAACTATCTCGCAATTTAATTGATCCCCAAATGTTTTTATTGAATAGCGGAATAGGAAATATGATCAAAAAAAGTGTATGTATCTCACACGTACAGAAGCACACTAGGTCCCAATTACTATTGTTTGTACCCCTAAAAGGCTAAATGAGGAGTAGGAGGAGTATGGAACAGGCAGCACCCTCAATTCTTCAGAAGTATGAGATGAACCCCAAAAACTTGGAAAGGTGGATCTCACACGTACCAACACAAACTATCCTGCAATTTAATTGATCCCCAAAGGTTTTTATTGAATAGCGGAATAGGAAATATGATCAAAAAAAGTGTATGTATCTCACACGTACAGAAGCACACTAGGCCCCAATTACTATTGTTTGTACCCCTAAAAGGCTGAATGAGGAGTAGGAGGAGTATGGAACAGGCAGCACCCTCAAATCTTTAGAAGTATGAGATGAACCCCAAAAACTTGGAAAGGTGGATCTCACACGTACCAACACAAACTATCCCGCAATTTAATTGATCCCCAAAGGTTTTTATTGAATAGCGGAATAGGAAATATGATCAAAAAAAGTGTATGTATCTCACACGTACAGAAGCACACTAGGCCCCAATTACTATTGTTTGTACCCCTAAAAGGCTGAATGAGGAGTAGGAGGAGTATGGAACAGGCAGCACCCTCAAATCTTCAGAAGTATGAGATGAACCCCAAAAACTTGGAAAGGTGGATCTCACACGTACCAACACAAACTATCCCGCAATTTAATTGATCCCCAAAGGTTTTTATTGAATAGCGGAATAGGAAATATGATCAAAAAAAGTGTATGTATCTCACACGTACAGAAGCACACTAGGCCCCAATTACTATTGTTTGTACCCCTAAAAGGCTGAATGAGGAGTAGGAGGAGTATGGAACAGGCAGCACCCTCAAATCTTTAGAAGTATGAGATGAACCCCAAAAACTTGGAAAGGTGGATCTCACACGTACCAACACAAACTATCCCGCAATTTAATTGATCCCCAAAGGTTTTTATTGAATAGCGGAATAGGAAATATGATCAAAAAAAGTGTATGTATCTCACACGTACAGAAGCACACTAGGCCCCAATTACTATTGTTTGTACCCCTAAAAGGCTAAATGAGGAGTAGGAGGAGTATGGAACAGGCAGCACCCTCAAATCTTCAGAAGTATGAGATGAACCCCAAAAACTTGGAAAGGTGGATCTCACACGTACCAACACATACTATCCCGCAATTTAATTGATCCCCAAAGGTTTTTATTGAATAGCGGAATAGGAAATATGATCAAAAAAAATGTATGTATCTCACACGTACAAAACCACACTAGGCCCCAATTACTATTGTTTGTACCCCTAAAAGGCTGAATGAGGAGTAGGAGGAGTATGGAACAGGCAGCACCCTCAAATCTTCAGAAGTATGAGATGAACCCCAAAAACCCCAAATATCATTCAGCTCTGCTGCAAGCCACAATTTAATTTTTTTTAACCCAAGGCTGTATATTGAATAGTGGAATAGAAAAAAAGTGTATGATTTCTGAAACCACTCAATATTAGCACATGTGAACTGAACACAGCAGTGTATGATAAGTCACTCAGCACAGCACAGCTGAAGGGAAAATGCTGCACACAGTGCCTGATAGAAAAATACTTTTCTCCCTCAGTGGGCAAAAAAGATTGTGTTCACTGCACCCCAAAAAGATTGTGTTCACTGCACCCCAAAAAGATTGTGTTCACTGCACCCCAAAAAGATTGTGTTCACTGCAGCCCACACACAGCAAAATGGATGTGAACCACTGACACCTGCCTATCTCCTATCCCACACCACACAGCAATATCGATTGTAGTTTGTAGAACAGACTGTCTGACCCTAAAAATCAGCAGACTCTGTCCCTAAAAGGATTGATAAGATCGTAGATCAGGTGACTGCAAACCCCCCCCCCCCCCCCACACAGCAATATCGATTGTAGTTTGTAGAACGCACTGTCTGACCCTAAAAATCAGCAGACTCTGTCCCTAAAAGGATTGATAAGATCGTAGATCGGTCACTGCAAACCCCACCCCACACAGCAATATCGATTGTAGTTTGTAGAACACACTGACACTAAAAATCAACAGACTTTCTCCCTAAAATGCCTACAACTCGCCCTGCCTAACACACTCCGACCTGTCCCTCAATTCTATCCGGACACTTTTTTTTTTTTTCCTGTCCGTCCCTAATCAGCAGCCAGCACCCCAAAAAGATTGTGTTCACTGTACCCCAAAAAGATTGTGTTCACTGCACCCCAAAAAGATTGTGTTTACTGCAGCCCAAAAAGATTGTGTTCACTGTACCCCAAAAAGATTGTGTTCACTGCACCCCAAAAAGATTGTGTTTACTGCAGCCCAAAAAGATTGTGTTCATTGCAGCCCACACACAGCAAAATGGATGTGGACCACTGACACCTGCCTATCTCCTATCCCACACCACACAGCAATATCAATTGTAGTTTGTAGAACACACTGACCCTAAAAATCAGCAGACTCTCTCCCTAAAAGGATTGATAAGATCGTAGATCGGTCACTGCAAACCCCACCCCACACAGCAATATCGATTGTAGTTTGTAGAACACACTGACCCTAAAAATCAGCAGACTCTGTCCCTAAAAGGATTGCTAAGATCGTAGATCGGTCACTGCAAACCTCACCCCACACAGCAATATCGATTGTAGTTTGTAGAACACACTGTCTGACCCTAAAAATCAGCAGACTCTGTCCCTAAAAGGATTTCTAAGATCGTAGATCGGTCACTGCAAACCCCACCCTACACAGCAATATCGATTGTAGTTTGTAGAACGCACTGTCTGACCCTAAAAATCAGCAGACTCTGTCCCTAAAAGGATTGCTAAGTTCGTAGATCGGTCACTGCAAACCCCACCCCACACAGCAATATCGATTGTAGTTTGTAGAACACACTGACCCTAAAAATCAGCAGACTCTCTCCCTAAAATGCCTACAACTCGCCCTGCCTAACACACTCCGACCAGTCCCTCAATTCTATCCGGACACAAATGGTTTTTTTTTCCTGTCTGTCCCTAATCAGCAGCCAGCACGTTGATGTGTGCTCTCTCCCTGAACTAAACAGCAGAATGGCGCCGCAGCGGCGCTGCCTCGAACTTATAAAGACTTGGTCACATGCTTCAGACGGCCAATCACAGCTACTGATACATTTGTAGGCATGGCTGGGATGGCTTAGGCACACCAGTTAAACGCTTGTCGATTGGCTGTTGAAAGCCCGCCATGAAAAGCGTGCCAAAGCATGCAAAACCCGGAAATAAAACGACCGAACACGGATTTTTGCCCGAATATACAGTAAAGTTTTCGGGTCCGTGTTCGGGTAACAAAAATCCAATTATTCGGTACGAACATGAATAATACAGTCCGTGTTCGCTCAACCCTACTGGCGACCCTAGCATAAGGAACAAACTATTCAGAGAAAGGGAATACATTAAGACACGTGGCCACTCACTAAAACTAGAGGAAAGGCGGTTTAATCTTAAAGTACGTAGGGGGTTCTTCACTGTCAGAGCAGTAAGGATGTGGAATTCTCTTCCGCAAACAGTCATATCAGCAGGGAGCATTGATAGTTTCAAAAAACTATTAAATGGGCACCTTAAAGATCACAACGTACAGGGGTATACAATGTACGGTTAACAGCAAACACACACACACATCATAGGTTGAACTGGATGGACTGATGTCTTTTTTCAACCTTACTAACTATGTAACTCTTGTTGTAATATATATTTATCAACAATGCATAACCGTCCCCCTTTCAAATAGAAAGGGGACCAAACCACATAATATCAAGGCCGCGACAGGGGGGGCGAGCTCACAGTTTGAAGATCCTCTGGTACTGGTTATAGATAACCATTTGGAGCTGCCTTTTGTAGGGCCTAAGACCCTTCCAGAAATTTCCAGGAGGTCATATGACTTCTCCTTCTGGAAATTTCTTAACAGTCAACCGACCCAATAAAGGTCGGTTGATCCACATCACATCCTATCCTTATATATTTTTTTTTTATAATACCTAAATACAACTTATTATTCTAACTGCCCAAATTAGGAGAGCAAGGAGCCTAACATTTGCTCTGCTGTCACTATCCCATGAGTTCAGGGGCCTTAAACAGGCTCCTTTTACTGTCATGGGATAGTAGACAGCAATAGAGCATAAATAAATGAAACCCAGACAAAATTTGGTGGAGTTTTAATGGCCATGGCCTTTATTATTGGTATAAAATGTTGTAACAAATTAAAGGTATATAATAACTGAATACATGTACTTATTAACATCCAATAAACAACCTAGCCACTAAGACTCATGTTGTAATATATATTCATCAACAATACATAACCGTCTCCACCAGCCAGTATTGTTTTTAAGAAACAAGACTAGCCAAACCTCCCCGAACCACGGCTGACTCCACCATAGCATGCAAATTATTATTAAAAATATCTATGCCAATATCAGACAAATGTATGCCATTTCCTCGATATAGGCCCATAGCACCACCCTCTAAATCAACATGCCTGTACGAAAAACCACCTAGGACAGGCAAAACTTTTGCTAAGGCCCTATTCACTTTCTTCTTCACCTTCTCAAAAGGAGAATTTAACCAAACTAACCTGGGTATCATCTCTAAAAAAACTTAAATCAATTTTTGAAAGGACACATGTAAAAGAGACAAATCATTTCTAATTTGAAAAATTAAATCTAAAGTCTTCACCTTCCCAATATCATTACCTCCTAAATGAAAAATCAGAACATCAGGAGGAGGATAAGAAGAGAACATATTACTCAACGAAAAAATAAATTATCCCAACGCATGCCCCAAATACCTTGCCAATAAATATGTACTCTGTCTGGGTCAAAACATAAGCTTTCCGGTATAACAGCATCGCAAAGCTCTTCGTTCAGCCCAGAACAAGTACGAATGGCCAATTAACCACACCGATAGGAAGTTACCTGAAATCAGAAAAAACAATTAGGTCTGATGTACAACTTATAGGCATCAGATTGCCATCTACCAATCCTTTTTATAATACTGATATCCAATCCTAAGCAAGCAGCTTCTGTAGCTGCTCCAATCCAAAAGGAATATGATGACAATTTAAGACCATCTAAATTTTAAATTCTTGAACACCGATGAAAAACGGCAGAAAATTGGAATTTAGTTAAAGGGGACCCATCAACATGAATAAATAACAAAACATGTTTAGGGGGCCGCAACTTCAAAAATTGAAATAGTAATGACACAGGACAAATAGACGAACCCGGAAAAGAGAGTAAACGTAATCAACAACCAGTGCCCAGTTTGTCTGTTTTCGAGAAAGGGAGAACATTTTTTAAATCCCCGTCAGTCAAAATAACATGTTCCAAAATAAACCCAGACAATCCAGCTTTATTAGGGGGGATCACCTCAGATATTCTAAACGCACCAAAAAAAAGGATAGAAAATATCGCCTGAAACAATGCAGCTTCATAAACAGAAAAACAAACTTCATCCACAGCTGTACACAATTGTGCCAGAACAACTGGGGACAAGGTCACTCTAGCATCAGGTTTAAAAACCACTCTTTTGAAGCCTTGCAAAGCCTGTTTAACTGAAAAGAAACTAATACTAGCGGGCAAATTACGTAATTTCTGAAAAAAGGAAATCCCGGCTAAAACTTTAGTGATTTGAGACCAGGATAGAGAATGGGACATCATGTCATTAATAAACGATAAAACTAAATGTTCAGAAAAAGCAAAATGAGGCTCCCCAGTAGACGTCAAAAATGAAAGCCATTGCCGCCACGCGGAGAAATAAGCTCTAAACTTAGACGGAACGATCGATCCCACGATATTACCACGTCCAATAGTCAAATCAGAGTCCAAAGAAAGGAAGGACATTGGATTCCTCTCACGTCTGCAGTTGGCAACAGCATCCTGAATCTGGACATCTGCAAACGAGAGAGAGAATCTGCAATCTCATTTGTTCTACCCGGTAAATAGCTGGCTTTAATCCAAATATTAAGACTTAGACATTTAACAACAATGTATCTAATTAACTTAATAACTGTAGGAAATTTAGAGGTCAAACAATTAATTGCATAAAGAACACCTTTATTACCTGTGTGAAAAAAATTCTCTTATTTCTAAAATACTCACCCCAGATTTCTAATGCAACCACAATAGGGAACAATTCTAACAAAATTATATTTTTATTCAAACCTTTAGATTTCCAAAAAGAATGCCAGATGGAATCACACCAATGATTGCCCCAAATAGAAGCAAAACCGACAGAACCCGCAGCATCCGTAAAAAGACAAAAATCATCATTTACCATAAAATCTTCTTGAAAAACAGCCCTCCCATTAAAGAAATCCAAAAAATTAGCCCAAACTAGAAGATCCTCTTTCATTTCCGAAGTCAGCCCAACGTGTCATGAAGGAGATTTTAGACCTGAAATCACTAAATACAAACGCCTAGAGAATATTCTGCCAATAGGCAAAATTATATTAGCGAATGCAAGAAGCCCAATACGTTTTTGCATATCTTTTAACATAACTTTTTTACGTCTAATCACGACTGCAATACCATCTTTCAACTTACAGATTTTATCAAGAGGTAAACGAAATTCCATAGCTACGGTATCAATTAGGATACCTAAAAAAAGAATACAAGTAGACAGAAAAACAGTTTTTTCATAAGCTAAAGGAATACCAAAATCTGAACATACTTTCAAAAAAGATTGAAAGATATTGTTGCAATCAGTGACGGATTGACCAAAAAAAAAAAAAATCATCCAGATAATGTACTATTAGAGTAGAACCGGACCTGCACTTGACAACCCGTTCAATAAAAGTTGAGAATGCTTCAAAACAGGTACAGGAAAGAGAGCAGCCCATCGGGAGACATTTATCAAAGAAATAACAAGTATCAAAATAAAACCCTAAAGAATTGAAAGAAAAAGGGTTGATCGGTAATAAACTAAAAGCAGATTTAATGTCTGCCTTAGCTAAAAACGCTACCACACCCAAGCTGCGGAGTTTAGTTAAAGCATCTTCAAAAGAAGCATAATGAACACTTGATAAATCATCAGTAATTTGATCATTTAGAGAACTGCCATCAAGAAATGACAAATGATGAATTAGTCTATAAGAATCGTTTTCTTTTTTTGGAACGATCCTTAAAGGAGAAATTCTGAAATCTTGGAAAGGAGGGTATAAAAAGGGTCCAGCAACCCTTCCCTCAAAGATTTCAATAAAAATTTTTTCCCTAACAACGTCAGGAAAAGTAGCAACTGAAGGCAGCTGAAGTACAACCTTTCCCAGGAAAAGTAGGTGATAGAAAATCCGTTAATAAATAGAAGAGACATCTGTCGATCTGAGTAAATTCGTAGCCATGGAAGCATGTTCATTAATTTCACTGGTGTTTGTGCTTTTGGGAAATGCCTCCCTATTAGGTTGTTAGAAAAATAGAAACATAGAAACATAGAATGTGTCGGCAGATAAGAACCATTTGGCCCATCTAGTCTGCCCAATATATCTGAATCCTATGAATAGTCCCTGGCCCTATCTTATATGAAGGATAGCCTTATGCCTATCCCATGCATGCTTAAACTCCTTCACTGTATTTGCAGCTACCACTTCTGCAGGAAGGTTATTCCATGCATCCACTACTCTCTCAGTAAAGTAATACTTCCTCATATTACTTTTAAACCTTTGCCCCTCTAGTTTAAAACGGTGTCCTCTTGTGGTAGTTTTTATTCCTTTAAATATGCTCTCCTCCTTTACCGAGTTGATTCCCTTTATGTATTTAAAAGTTTCTATCATATCCCCTCTGTCTCTTTCTTCCAAGCTATACATGTTAAGGTCCTTTAACCTTTCCTGGTAAGTTTTTTCCTGCAATCCATGTACTAGTTTAGTAGCTCTTCTCTGAACTCTCTCTAGAGTATCTATATCCTTCTGGAGATATGGCCTCCAGTACTGCGCACAATACTCCAAGTGAGGTCTCACCAGTGTTCTGTACAGCGGCATAAGCACTTCTCTCTTTCTACTGCTTATACCTCTCCCTATACATCCAAGCATTCTGCTGGCGTTTCGTGCTGCTCTATTACATTGTCCTCCCACCTTTAAGTCTTCTGAAATAATTACTCCTAAATCCCTTTCCTCAGATACTGAGGTCAGGACTGTGTCAAATATTCTATATTCTGCCCTTGGGTTTTTACGCCCCAGGTGCATTATCTTGCACTTATCCACATTAAATTTCAGTTGCCAGAGTTCTGACCATTCTTCTAGTTTTCCTAAATCCTTTTCCATTTGGCGTTTCCCTCCAGGAACATCAACCCTGTTACATATATTTGTGTCATCAGCAAAAAGACAAACCTTACCATCAAGGCCTTTTGCAATATCACTTATGAAGATATTAAACAAAATTGGTCCCAGTACAGATCCCTGAGGTACCCCACTGGTAACATGACCTTGTTCTGAATGTTCTCCATTGACTACAACCCTCTGTTGTCTGTCACTCAGCCACTGCCTAATCCACTCAACAATATGGGAGTCCATGCTCAATGACTGTAGTTTATTGATAAGTCTTCTATGTGGGACAGTGTCAAAAGCCTTACTAAAATCTAGATATGCAATGTCTACTGCACCTCCACCGTCTATTATTTTAGTCACCCAGTCAAAAAAATCTATAAGATTTGTTTGACATGATCTCCCTGAAGTAAACCCATGTTGTTTTTCATCTTGCAATCCATGGGATTTAAGATGTTCCACAATTCTATCCTTTAATAGGGTTTCCATTAATTTGCCTACTATTGATGTCAGACTCACTGGTCTATAGTTGCTTGATTCCTCCCTACTACCTTTCTTGTGAATGGGCACGACATCTGCCAATTTCCAATCTTCCGGGACGACTCCTGTTACTAATGATTGGTTAAATAAATCTGTTAATGGTTTTGCCAGCTCACCACTAAGCTCTTTTAATAATTTTGGGTGTGTCTCATCAGGACCCTGTGACTTATTTGTCTTCACTTTAGACAGCAATCTTAGAACGTCTTCCTCTGTAAAGACACATGCATCAAACGATTCATTAGTCATCCTTTCAAGTGGAGGTCCTTTTCCTTCTTTTTCTTCTGTAAAAACTGAACAGAAGTATTCATTAAGGCATTCGGCTAGACCTTTATTCTCTTCTACATACCTTCCGTCCTTTGTTTTTAATTTAGTTATTCCTTGTTTTAATTTCCTTTTTTCATTTATATATCTGAAGAATGTCTTATCCCCCTTTTTCATAGACTGAGCTAGTTTTTCTTCTGCCTGCGCTTTAGAAGTTCTTATAACTTGCTTGGCCTCTTTCTGCCTAATCTTGTAGATTTCCTTATCTTCATTGCTCTGGGTTTTTTTATAATTACAAAATGCTCGTTTTTTATTTTTAATGATTTGGGCCACTTCTGCTGAGTACCACAGTGGTCTCTTCCTTTTTTTGCTTTTACTGACAAGTCTAATGCAATTTTCTGTTGCCTTCAGAAAATTGCATTAGACTTGTCAGTAAAAGCAAAAAAGTGCCATTTTCTTAAAGCATTTTGACACAGGATGAGCGCCTGCGCAGAATGTCTGACGCGACATGAGCCTGGCCATTTACATTGGGAATCGTTAAAAGAGAAACATATTCCCTTCTTGTAAGTGGAAGTCGCTGATACAGATGGTTGTATCTTGTTTGCATTTGATCTTTGTGGCAGAAAAAGATTCAGCCACAAACCAATATCTTTACAACCCCATTTAAGGGACGGATGAACCAAAATTTTCTGACGAAACAATTCATCATATGCGAACCAAGAAACTCCACCAAAATTCTTATATGCTTCTAGCACAATACCAAATGTTGGAGTAAGCCCACAGGATATTTAGTACAAAGAACACTGCAATATATACAATATGCTTGAAACCCATTATTAAAATTTCTTAAAACTTGTCTTCCTCAAATTTATCGTACTTCTTATTACCACTAAATAAAAATCCTTTAGAGAGAGGTAAGAGAGATAATAAATCCACAAAATCGTCATTAACAATTTTTTCTTTAATCGCCGCTGATAATTATAATTTGTAAGGAATAGCCTCTTTCAAACAGCTCTCAGGAACATTACCTTTATTAGGCGCATTCATGGAGCTCAAATTGGGAATATTAGACTCATTAACAGGCAAAGCGTCAGATAAAACATCAATAAATGGAGGAGAGGCATTCCAAACAGCAGCAGCAGAATTATCAATCAAATGTGACCTGTCAGAATTAGACTTAAAACTGTCCACCAATGCAGATAATGAAGAGGTTAAAGAAGCTAACAGATGTAACAACTGAAGTTCTGACACTAGGAGCAGATTGAGAAGGAGGCAGATGCTTAACTGAATTGTCACCTGTAGTGAAAGAGATAACAGAGTTAATAGATGCAGTGTTCATACCGGCAGAAGTGGAAGGAGCAGCCTAGGTGTTCCGTTGCCTTGGAGACCGCCCGGCCGCAGACCTTCCCCTGGGCGTGCCAGCTCACCGCAACACATCAGAAGACTGTTGGATCAGCCTCCTGGAAACTCTGCCCTGCTTGCGCGTGCCGTCCTCCGGAAATGCAGCGACGTCACAAGGCTTACGTTCGTTCGGCGATGGCGAGTACCTCTTGCACTGTTTCTTCAGTCTCTTACCCGGAATTCCACCTATGTCTCGGCCCATTACTGAACTGTTTGACGCCACTTCCTCTTCCTTTATAAACACGGAAGGGGGACATACAGAATCCATAGCCACAGGCAATGCAGAACTCCTTTGACCTGTAGCGGCGGCAGAGTTTAAAAGTTGGATGAACCTGGCGCCAGTGGCATAGCGTGGGGGGTGCAGGGGGGGCTGGCCGCACCGGGCGCAACATCTGGGGGGGCGCATCCTGCAGTGTCACTCTGTCTGACATTATATATATTACTAACACGGTGTCATCACACACTGTTTGTGGCTGCCGCCATCTTTAGGCTGGAAGATAGCCGACGGGCGCCCTATGGGGGGGCGGAGCTGGACTGTGCCTCCCCTGCCCATTGGCGTAGCATTGCAAGCCAAGCCCCGCCTGTCGGCGGCGTGTTCTGCACAGCTCAGTCAGCTCAGCGAATCAGCAGCCTTCTTTTCACTCAGCCACCCGGCGCTGTCACAGGAATCATTCATCTCTATCTTTCCAGTTGTGGCACTCAGCCAGCACAGCGTGAAGAGAACTGAAGAGAGAGTTGTGAGAGGTGAAATGAGACCATTTCTCTGTCGCTCATTGACAGACGCAGTCCTCTTGATTAGTAACACATTGGGTTATACTGCCCTCTACAGGAGTAGGACACTAGACGGAAGGAAAACGTTCTGGCCACACCTTAGGGGCAGTCCCAGAGGGTATATCCTCTCTCACTCTGCTACAGGAAGTCAGTTTTTTTCTGTCTAGTTAGGAGTAAGGACCTAAGTTCCTTGCTGGGATCTTTGGTCCTGGCAAGATTTTTTTTTAGAAAGACTTTTTTAATAGACAGCTTTTTTTCTCCAGTTGTTCCTGTGAGATCTTCAAGCAAGTACGCTGAACTGGGCGACGGGCTGGATGTTGAGATCCAGTGGTCACCCCAGTCAGCCTGCGAGCGCGTGCAGGCCCTAGCTCCACGCTGGGTCGGCCACGACATAGTCCCACTGGACAGGGACTGACCCTGCGAGTTAAACGTCTCGCCTGGACGCCAACGACAGTTGGAAACTGAGTCACGGCGTCCGTATTGGTCGACAGCCCCCCCACTTCGGTGGAGAGGGGTTCTGTCAAGAGTTGGCGCCCGCCTGGTTCCGGTATGGTGAGTAGAATGTTCCCCCTCTTCCCCTGACGGGTTTGTTGGTGGACGCGGGCCCCTCCCTGGGATGGTCGGACGCTCAGGATCCTGGGTCTCCCCTCTATCCTATAACAGGTCACAGATCCCCCAATTGAGTGTGATTGTGTGAATAAAAGACCACTGCTGTCTCACGGACCGATCTTCCATCTTGTTTTACAATTGCTGGCTTCAACGGCCTGGCCATTGAGACTCGGGTACTGAAGGACAAGGGTTTGTCAGCTTCAGTTATTCCTACTCTAATCAAAGCAAGGAAGGCGACTTCCAGCAAAGTCTATTATCGCACAAGGAGGTCTTATATTGCGTGGTGTGAATCGCTTGGATTTCCCCCACGTACCTATTCGGTGACCCAAATCTTGGCCTTTCTGCAACAGGGGGTTGAGCAGAAGCTGTCCTTGAGCACTATCAAGGGTCAGGTTTCAGCGTTAGCAATCTTCTTTCAGAAACCTTTGGCTACTCATTCCTTGGTGTGGAATTTCATCCAGGGGGTGCGACACCTGGCTCCGCCAGTGCGCGCGCCCTTACCACCCTGGGATCTTAATTTAGTGTTGTCGGTTCTTCAGAAACCTCCCTTTGAAGATATTAGGGAGATTCCCTTTCTTACATTATCCCAGAAGGTGGCCTTCTTGGTGGCTATCACTTCTGCATGCAGGGTGTCAGAACTGGCCGCATTATTTTGTCGTTCCCCATATCTGGTGGTTCATAGGGATAAGGTGGTTCTTCGTCCGAATCCATCCTTCCTTCCTAAAGTGGTTTCAGAGTTTCATCTGAATGAAGACATTGTATTGCCTTCCCTGTGTCCTAAGCCCAGCCATCATCGGGAGTTTGCATTACACTCCTTGGATGTGGTTCGGGCAATCAGGGTATACCTGAAGACTACGGACCCGTTTCGTAAAACGGATTCACTTTTGGTGATCACGGATGGCCCCAAAAAGGGGTTGCCTGCTTCTGCCGCGACTATCTCCAGATGGATCAGACAGACGGTGGTACAGGCTTATTCTATTAAGGGTCGGGATCCTCCGTTCCCTGTCAAGGCGCACTCCACTCGGGCGCTTAGTGCTTCCTGGGCCTTCAGCCATCAGGCGTCAGTGGTCCAGGTATGCAAGGCGGCTACCTGGTCGTCGGTTCATACCTTTACAAAATTTTATAAAGTTGATGTGATGGCATCGTCGGATGCCTCTTTTGGCTGCAAGGTTCTGCAGGCCGCAATTTGAGGAGACCGGTGGTCTACCTCGAGGGTTTTTTTCCGTTGGATTTTCAGTTGAGTCTCATTATTTGATTTAAATGAGCCTTTAAGACTTCTAGTCGGCACCGGTTGGGCCTTCTAGATTTGAATTTTTCTGTTATCCCACCCCTCATTTGTGGCACTGCTTTGGGACGTCCCAATGTGTTACTAATCAAGAGGACTGCGTCTGTCAATGAGCGACAGAGAAAAATGGATTTTTGCAAAATCTTACCGTAAAATCCTTTTCTCTTAAGGTCATTGACAGACGCAGTACCCGCCCCTTGGTTTTTTTGAGTGGGGTTTGGTTAAATTCTCTGACACTGCTTTGTGACATAACTGACTTCCTGTAGCAGAGTGAGAGAGGATATACCCTCTGGGACTGCCCCTAAGGTGTGGCCAGAATGTTTTCCTTCCGTCTAGTGTCCTACTCCTGTAGAGGGCAGTATAACCCAATGTGTTACTAATCAAGAGGACTGCGTCTGTCAATGAGCTTAAGAGAAAAGGATTTTACGGTAAGATTTTACAAAAATCCATTTTTTCTGGACTGACAGACACACGAGGCATCTAGGGAGGGAGGGAGGAGGAGGGGGCAGCCTGGACTGGAGAGCACTGACTGCAGTAAAGTGAAAGTGGGGTCAGTGAAGGGGTCAATGTAGGGGGGTCAGTGTAAGGGTTCAGTGAATGGGGAGTCAATGTAGGGGGGGTCAGTGTAGGTGTCAGTGTAGGGGGGTCAGTGTAGGGGGGTCAGTGTAGGAGGGGGGGCAGTCTAGAGGTCAGTCTAGGGGTCAGTCTAGGGGGCAGAGAAGAAGGGTCAGTGAAGGGGGGGCAGTGTATGTGTCAGTGTAGGTGTCAGTGTAGGGGGGTCAGTGTAGGAGGGGGGTCAGTCTAGGGGTCAGTCTAGGGGGCAGAGAAGAAGGGTCAGTGAAGGGGGGACAGTGTATGTGTCAGTGTAGGTGTCAGTGAAGGGGTCAGTGTAGGGGGGATTCAGTCTATGGGGGTCAGTCTAGGGGGGTCAGTGAAGGAGGGGCAGGGAACTGGGGTCAGTGTAGGTGTCAGTGAAGGGGTCAGTGTGGGGGGTGGGGTAGGGGGTCAGTGTAGGTGTCAGTGTAGGTGTCAATGTGTGGGGGGGTCAGTGAAGGGGGGTCAGTGTAGGTGTCAGTGTAGGGGGTCAGTGTAGGTGTCAGTGTAGGGGGTCAGTATAGGTGTCAGTGGGGGGGTCAGTGTAGGTGTCAGTGTAGGGGGTCAGTATAGGTGTCAGTGAGGGGGTCAGTGTAGGTGTCAATGTGGGGGGGGGGGGTCAGTGTAGGTGTCAAAGTGGGGGGGGTAAGGGGGTCAGTGTAGGTGTCAATGAGTGTGGGGGAGTCAGTGTAGGTGTCAGTGAAGGGGGGGTCAGCGTAGGTGTCAATGTGGGGGGGGGGTCAGTGTAGGTGTCAATGTGGGGGGAGGGTCAGTGTAGGCGTCAATGTGGGGGGGGTCAGTGTAGGTGTCAATGTGGGAGGGGTCAGTGTAGATGTCAGTGTAGGTGTCAATGTGGGGGGGGGGTCAGTGGAGGGGGTCAATGTAGGGGGGTCAGTATAAGGGTTCAGTGAAGGGAGGGTCAGTGTAGGGGGGGGGTCAATGTAGGGGGGGGTCAGTGTAGGTGTCAGTGTAGGGGGGTCAGTTTAGGGGTCAGTGTAGGGGGATCAGTGTAGGGGAGGGGTCAGTCTAGAGGTCAGTCTAGGGGGCAGGGAAGAAGGGTCAGTGATGGGGGGCAAGTGTATGTGTCAGTGTAGGTGTCAGTGAAGGGGTCGGTGTAGGTGTCAGTGAAGGGGTCAGTGTAGGGGGGTTCAGTCTAGGGGGGTCAGTCTAGGGGGGTCAGTGAAGGAGGGGCAGGGAAGAAGGGTCAGTGAAGGGGGTCAGTGTAGGTGTCAGTGTAGGTGTTAGTGAAGGGGTCAGTGTAGGGAGGGTCAGTGTAGGGTTGTAAGTTTAGGGGGCAGTGAAGGTGTCAGGTAGGTCAGTGTAGGAATCAGGAATGTCAGTGTAGGGGTCAGTGTAGGTGTCAGTGAAGAAGGGTCAGTGAAGGGGGGCCAGTGTATGTGTCAGTGTAGGTGTCAGTGAAGGGGTCAGTTTAGGGGGGAGGGGGGTTCAGTCTAGGGGGTTAGTGAAGGAGGGGCAGGGAAGAAGGGGGGCCAATGTAGGTGTCAGTGTAGGTGTCAGTGAAGGGGTCAGTAAAGGGGTCAGTGTGGGGTTGGGGGGGGGGCAGTATAGGGGTGTAAGTGTAGGGGTCAGTGAAGGTGTCAGGTAGGTCAGTGTAGGAATCAGGAATGTCAGTGTAGGGGGTCAGTGTAGTAATAAGGTAGGTCAGTGTACTGATCAGGGTTGGTTAGTACAGGAATCAGGTAGGTCTGCGTAGTGGTCAAGTAGGTCTGCGTAGTGGTCAGGTAGGTCTGTGTAGGTGTCAGTATAGTAATCAGGTAGGTTAGAGTAGGAATCAGGTAAGTCTCTGTAGGCGTCAGTATAGTAATCAGGTAGGTTAGTGCAGGAAACAGGTAGGTCAGTGTGGGGGTCAGTGTAATTGTCAGGTAGGTTTGTGTAGTGATCAGGTTGGTTAGTGCAGGAATAAGGTAGGTCAGTGTAGGAATAAGATTGGTCAGTGTAGGTGTCTGTGTAGTGGTCAGGTAGGTCAGTGTAGGTGTCAGTATAGTAATCAGGTAGGTTAGTGTAAGAATAAGGTAGGTCTCTGTAGTGGTCAGCTAGGTCAGTGTAGGTGTCAGTGTAGTGGTCTGTGTAGATTTGTGTAGGGGGCGCAAATTACTTACATTGCCCCAGGCCCTGACAACCCATGCTACGCCACTGCCTGGCGCAGAAGAAGTGTCCTTCAAAATTTAAGTATATAATGAGCCTTGTCTTGATGGATCCATGGCAGATTCAGAACAGCAGGGAGAAGAATCTTGTCCAACAGGAACGGGTAAGGCAAGGCACATATTCATCCATTCCTCACCACCCTCAGATCCAGCTCTCTCAATTAATAGTCTGATCATGTCCTCCATGGTATAAAGCACCACAACTGTGAGACTCAGAATGAAAATAGGATAGCCCAAGAAGCCAAGTATTACAGCCCTAATGCAGCAGGGAGCTCACAGTTTGAAGATCCTCTGGTACTGGTTATAGATAACCGTTTTTGAGCTGCCTTTTATAAGGGCTCAGACCCTTCCAGAAATTTCCAAGAGGTCATGTGACTTGTCCTACTGGAAATTTCTTAACAGTCAACCGACCCAATAAAGGTCGGTTGATCCACATAACATCCTATCCTTATATATATATATATATATATATATATATATATATATATATATATATATATATATATATATATATATATATATTTTTTTTTTTTTATAATACCTAAATACAACCTATTGTTCTAACTGCCCAAATAAGGAGAGCAAGGAGCCTAACATTTGCTCTGCTGTCACTATCCCATGAGTTCAGGGGTCTTAAACAGGCTCCCTTTACTGTCATTCCAGTTGCTTTGCACCTGGCTGAATAACAATATGGTTCAGGTAAGTCAGAGAGTAAAGTTGAAAATTGTAACCTGCATTTTAATTTCCAGTCAGTGACAAGGAAAATTACCAAAGCCACTAGATCACCATGATAGCCAGGGAAACAGGATTTTTTTTAAGGTAGTGGTCAATGGTAGTCTCCATGCATCCTTGCTATAGGTTTCTGTTAAAGATGCAAATTAATTGAAACATTTTGCTCTGTGTGGCATATGTAAAGTTATGCACTTGGGGGCTAAGAATATGCATGCATCATATATACTAGGGGGAGTAGAACTGGGGGACTCCATAGCAAAAAAGGATCTGGGTGTCCTGGTAGATCATAAGCTTAAAAATAGCATGCAATGCCAAGCTGCGGTTTCCAAAGCAAGCAAAGTCCTTTATTGTATTAAGAGAGGCATGGACTCCAGGGAGAGAGAGAGAGAGATATAATTGTGCCCCTGTACAAATCATTAGTAAGACCTCATCCGGAATATGCAGTTCAGTTTTGGGCACCAGTTCTCAAAAAGGATATCGGGGAACTGGAAAAAGTGCATAGAAGGGCAACCAAACTAATAAGAGGCATGGAGGAGCTCAGCTATGAGAAAAGATTCCAGGAACTGAATGTATTCTCTCTTGAGAAGAGGAGATTAAGGGGGGATATGATCAACATGTATAAATACATAAGGGGTCCATATAGTGAAGTTGGTGTTTAGTTATTCACTTTAAGGTTAACACAGAGGACAAGGGGCACTCTTTACGTTTAGAGGAAAACAGATTTCGTCTCCAAATACAGAAAGGTTTCTTCACAGTAAGAGCTGTGAAAATGTGGAAAAGGCTCCCTCCAGAGGTTGTTCTGGCCAGCTTACTAGATTGCTTTAAAAAAGGCCTAGATTATTTCTTAGGTGTACAGAATATAAATGGGTACTAATATTTATAGGTAAAGCTGATCCAGGGAATATCCAATTGCCTCTTGGGGGATCAGGAAGGAATTTTTCCCCATGCTTTGCTGGGGAAAACTGCGGATCAACTGCGGGTATAGGATTGTGTATATGGGATTGTATGGTTAGGTTTTCTTTACTGTTTTTTGTTTTTTATTGGTTGAGCTAGATGGACTTGTGTCTTTTTTTAACCAGACTAACTATGGAACTACATACCGTAGTTTTCGCCGTATAAGACGCACCGGCATATAAGACGCACCCAATTTTAAAGGAGGAAAATCTAGAAAAAAAAGATTCTGAACCAAATACTGCAGTAAAATATTTTATATCAACTGTATAAAGTTAACAGCAGTTTAAGA
Organism: Pelophylax lessonae; assembly: GCF_965119305.1. Classification (NCBI taxonomy): domain Eukaryota; kingdom Metazoa; phylum Chordata; class Amphibia; order Anura; family Ranidae; genus Pelophylax; species Pelophylax lessonae. The sequence goes on along the minus strand of NC_138768.1, from coordinate 536,172,503 downwards.
ACAATTTTATGTCAACCATGTAACATTAAGAACCATCTTTACTCTCATTAACAGTGAAAGTAACAAAAATAAGGCTGTTGTGTTTTTATTCAAACCCCAAGAATTCCTCTTCTTCGCTGCTATCAGAAATGATGAAGGACAGATCCAAGCAGTCATTGTCATCACTTTCTTCCTCACTGGTGTCAAATAAGACTTCGTCTTCTGTTCCATCCAAGGCATTAATAATGCCACACTTCTTGAAGGATTTTACAACAATGTCCTCCTTCACGGAGTCCCATGACCTTTTAACCCATTCACACACTTGTGTGATAGTGGGCCTCTTCATCCGCCCAGTAGACGTCAAATCATGGTTCCCAGCTGCCATCCAGGTGTTCCACTCCTCTCGCATCAGAACTTTGAACGGTTTGTTTATGGAGACGTCCAGAGGTTGCAGCTGGCTGGTAAGACCACCAGGAATCACAGCTATTTGGGTCTTAACTTCCTTAAAGTTCTTTTTAGTAGTTTCCGTAATGTGCGCTCTGAACTGGTCAAGCACCAACAAGGAAGATTTCTTCAGAAGCCCGCCAGGACGTTTGGACCACACTTTGTCAATCCACAGCCTCATACCATTTTCGTCCATCCACCCTTTATCATGAACGTGTACGACGACCCCCCGTGGAATTGTTTCTTTTGGGAATGTTTTCCTTTTAAAGATCAACATCGGAGGCAGTTTGGTACATCTGCACAGCAGGACAGCACAACCGTGTAGTGGGTTTTCTCATGCCCTGAAGTTTTTACGGTTATGGTTTTGGCTCCTTTGTTATCTATGGTTCTGTTAGATGGCACATCAAACGTTAGTGGGACTTCGTCCATGTTCCCAATCTGGCTAATTTCAAAGTGATTCTTCTTCCTCACATCAATAACAAACTTATGAAATGACAGAATCTTTGATTCGTATTCCTTTGGCATTTTTTGTGCAATTCTGGTTTTTGTGTGCATAGAAAGGCCAGATCTCTTCATGAATCGATAGCACCACGATGGTGATCCGGTGAAATCCCGAAGGCCTTTCTCCACAGCAATGCGTTTGGCCTCAAAAATGATCATTTTAGTTGAGACAGAAAATCCATTTTGCCGGTGACGTGTGATCCACTCATTCACTTCTACCTCTAACTCTGGCCACTTTGCAGTTGGTCCACGTAAGGTGTGCTTGCTTTTATCCAACTTTTGGAGCTGATCCTCCTGTTTCCTCCACTCTCTTATCATTTTCTCAGTTGGAGGTGGCCCGAAGTGTCTCTCTGCTGCTCAGTTCCCATGCTCCTTAGCAAATTTGATTACTTCCAGCTTGAAAGCAACTTTATATGCCAGTCTCTTCTGCTTAGACATCTTGAAAAGGAGGTAACGGTAATTTTCTGCAAGAAATCCAGAAATGAAAGAGCTGCCAATATTACCAATACCGGTATGTTATTAATTTCCCCTCCCCCCTTATATTTCATCTGGTGCTCTCTTATCCAGCCATATTTCATCTAGTGGTCTCGTACCTCCTCATATTTCATCTGGTGGTCTCATACCCCCCCCCCCTCATATCTCATCTGGTGCTCTCTAAACCCCCATATTTCATCTGGTGGTCTCATACCCCCTCATATCTCATCTGGTGCTCTCATACCCCCCATATTTCATCTGGTGGTCTCATACCCCCCATATTTCATCTGGTGGTCTCATACCCCCTCATATTTCATCTGGTGATCTCATACCCACCATATTTCATCTGGTGGTCTCATACCCCCTCATATTTTATCTGGTGGTCTCATACCCCCCATATTTCATCTGGTGGTCTCATACCCCCTCATATTTCATCTGGTGGTCTCATACCCCCTCATATTTCATCTGGTGGTCTCATACCCCCCATATTTCATCTGGTGGTCTCATACCCCCTCATATTTTATCTGGTGGTCTCATACCCCCCATATTTCATCTGGTGGTCTCATACCCCCTCATATTGTATCTGGTGCTCTCTAACCCCCATATTTCATCTGGTGGTCTCATAACCCCCTCATATGCCATCTGGTTTGAGTGAATGCTGCTGGAGAGAATGTTGTGGGATAGTCTGCAGCCTTGGTTTACAGACTGTTACACTGACCAAAAAGGCAGGTGTCATGGGAACAGCTATTCATCACACTGACAACATATGGGGAGATGGCCAATGGCAAATTTATCATCATATAGGGGCACAGGAACAGCCATACTGCAACTTTTGTCATCAGTAAAATCAGCCAATACTTGGCTTTAAATGTTCATTATGCTCTAAGCTCTCTTAGACCCTATGTGTGTGTGGGTGTGTATGCACATTTTACATTTCATTTACCCTGTAGTTGGTCCGCCTGAACACTTTCTCACACACACCACACGCTGCCTGTCATCTACCCAGAAGCAACAGTATGACGTAGGGAGGGCGGTGTGTGTTCTCCCCGTGATTCGGGGGCAGAGCTTGTGGAGCCATTCTTCTGCCCATCAATCATGGGCATCCAATTAGTAGGCGAAGTGGGGGCGGAGCAGGAGCAGCAGTATCAGAGAGGGAGGCCGGTGTCTTCTCCCCGGGATTCGGGGGCGGAGATTGTGGAGCCATTCTTCTGCCCATCAATCATGGGCATCCAATTAGTAGGGGACGTGGGGGCAGAGCAGGAGCAGCAGTATGAGGTAGGGAGGACGGTGTCTTCTCCTCGGGATTTGGGGGGCGGAGCTTTGGCGGATCAATTCTTCTGCCCATCGATCATGGGCATCAAATCAAGCGGGAACGTATGGAGCAGGAGGTAATTGGTACTTGTAATTGGGACAGGAGAAGGGAAGAGTGGTATACTCTAACTGAACTCTTTACATTCGTTGAGGACTTCTATCTTAAGGACTTTCATATCACTTTGAAACAGCCAGGCTGGTAATCCACACTGCCACAAGTGTAGATGGGGTTAAGTCTCTTACTCTCTTTACTCTCTGACAAGACGACTTTGTGGATGATAGCTTAGCTTCAGGACACTCTCACTAGCATCCCCTTTCAACTGTCACCCAACCACTGACTATCCTAGGAGAAGGGATGACCCCCCCAGGTCAGGCCCGTTGACATGAGATTCTGTACTTACTGTACTGCAGAGACAGATCCTCCAGTGTCTCCCCTCTCAGTCAGCTTCTCTGGGCCTCTAGGTTCAGTTCCTCACTGCTACTCTTCAGGTCCTCAGGACAACCCCCTGAGGCCGCACGGCACCTCTACAGAGGAGGAGGCAGCTGCCCCCTACCTCCGGGACTCCGCTATCCAGACGAAAGACCTTGAGCACATGTGCTCCTGGATTTTATACAGTATCCCAACATTCACCGAGGCACTTTCCCTCTGCCAATTATCAGGACTGTATCAAAGCCCATGCACCCATTCGTCAGGTTTCCTTCCACTGTCTAACATGCCTCCCTATTGAACCAGTGTGAAACACTCTCTAGACTGAATGAGCACAGTGAGCAGACCTCACTAACAGATCCTGCTCTCTGGTAGGCAGAGAACAATATAGATTTACCTGTAGCCCTTCTGGTAAGCAGACAGAGCTCAAACTATACTTTCTCACTAGCACCTACCTAGGAGGGTGCTACACTGATATAAGCCCTTGGTAGCCTTTTAAAGAAAAAGAGAGAACTCCATTGTGTTTGGTCATTAACCCCTTGCCGACCGCCGCACGACTATTTACTGCGGCAGTCAGCCCCGTACAGGCAAACCGGCGTAGGGCTACGTCACTCGCCTACAAGCCTCTAGGGGGCGAGAGCGCACCGCCGGAGGCGCACTCCCGCCCCCGCTCATTCCCTGACATGTCCCCGCAAGTGACCGGTGGCTCCGATGTCCGCTGGTCATCTGCGATCTCCCGGTGGAGAGGGAGAAAGGCAGGCGGCTGATGTAAACAAAGCCGCCTGTCATTCTCCCTGATGTAACTGCAGAGACTACACAATTCTGCTATGTAGAATCGTATGTCTCTGTGGTTACATCACAAGCCACGCCACTTTACAGTTAGAATCCCCTTGATCATTAATAAAGTTAACCCCTTCCCTGCCAATGTAATTTTTACAGTAACAGTGCATGTGTAAAGCACTGATTACTGTAGTAATGTCACTGGTACCCCCAAAAGTGTCAAAAATGTTAGTCAGGGGTCTGATCTGTCCGCCGCAATGTCGCAGTCCCACAAAAAATAAATCGCAGATCGCCGTCATTACTAGTATAAATAAAACAATAAAAATGACATAAATCTTTCCCTTAGTTAGTAAACGCAATAACTTTTGCGCAAACCAATCAAAATATGCTTGTTGCGATTTTTTTTACCAAATATATGTAGCAGAAAACAAATTGGCCTAAAATGTTAAAAAATTTTGATTTTTACTTTTTTTTGGGGGGAATTTCATATAAAAAAATATGAAAAATATTGTTAATTTTTCAAAATTGTCGCTCTTTTTTTGTTTATAGCGCAAAAAGTAAAAATCGCACAGGTGATCAAATACCACCAAAAGAAAGTTCTGTTTATGTGAAAAAAAGGACGTCAATTTAATGTGGGTACAGCACCGCACAACCGTGCAATTGTCTGTTAAAGTCACGCAGTGCCGAATCGCAAAATAGGCCCTGGTCTTTGAGCAGGAAAATCCTCCGGGGCTTAAGTGGTTAACCCAATCAGATCTTCTGAATTAGTTGATTATATACTTGGTCTGGGTCTGTGATTTACAGACAAATTACAGATATATTTTACCAGAGAGCCAGGTAGCTGGCAATTTCAGCAGAAAGACCGCAAAGCAGCTTATGATTACAGTATATCCAGAACAATTTCTTCATTTTTGCCATACAAACCCTTTAAGAAATATATTTCAGGCACAATCATATTTATATGGGTCTGTGATGAAAGTACTGTTATATTTGTATATTAGTAGTTATGTACCTGTATATAATACGTTTTGACTTTTATAGTCTTCAGTTTTCCCAACAGTATTAACTATTACACATTGTGTCTTTACCAAGTCTGATTTAACACATACAAAGAGGTTTATACCATCACAAAACTCACATAAATTCTAAGAGAATGCTGGCAAGTCAGTTACTTTAGTGAAAGGTGTTTTATAGTTTCCTTTCTTTTGCAGTTTTTTTACAGTTCTCTTTCCTTGGCTACAGTATTATGTTAGTACTTCAGCTTTGCATAAGTGTTCTTTTTATTAGCTTAGGAAAACAATCAATTAACTGGAGTTCCTGTGGACTTGGCACAGTCTGTATTGAGCTGAAAAGGGATGAGCTTTCTACTGTGGTGTAGATTTATAAAAGGGGATCTCTGTAATTAACGCCACTCAGTTTTCACGTGCGTGCATCTTAATAGGTTTTATTGGCAAACAATGGTTAAGGTTCCCCGCACAAAATAAAAAGATCATTTTAAAGAGTTTGACTCTTTTAGTTTTTCGGTGTTAAACTTAGAACTTAATTTGTACCTACAGGAATACATCAATAACTGTCCAAAGAATTCAGGACATTGGCTAATTTGTAACTTTTTTAGCAATTTTTAAATACAAGTAAAACAGGAAGTTTGTCATACAGGAATGTACTTTACATGGAGTGAAGTGTTGGGGTAACAAATACTTTAACTAGAGGTGCTTACCATGACTGCATATTTTGAGGTATTATCGTCTTTACTTAAAAAAACAAAAATGGTATGACTTACATGTATACATGCTTATTATACAGTAGTTCTTATTGTATTAACCCCTTTAAGACCGGAAGGATTTGCCCCCTTAATGACCAGGCCGATTTGGCACTGCGTTACTTTAACGGACAATTGTGCGGTCATTTTTCTTTACTAGTAATGGTGGCGATCTGCGATTTTTTGCGGGACATGTGAAATTGCGGCGGACAGATCGGACCCCTAACTGACATTTTTGACACTTTTGGGAGTACCAGTGATATTACTACAGTAATCAGTGCTAAAAATATGCACTGTTACTGTAATAATGACACTGGCAGGGAAGGGGTTAACCCTATGGGTGATCAATGGGTTAAATGTGAGCCTAGGGGAGTGATTCTAACTGTGGGGGGGGGGGCGTGGCTTGTGAAATGTCCTATATAGAAGGATCACATGAGCTCTGTAATCATTTCAGGGAGAAGAACGATCGGCTGTGTTTACAACAGCTGAGGGTTCTTCTCTCTCATCGGGGAGCGATCGTGGGTGTCAGACGTCAATCGGAGCCGCCTGACCTGTGCATTGGCTTCTCCTCTGCCGAGTGGGGGCTGGAGCACGCCGCCGGTGGCACTTGCTTTCCCCCTAGCTTCCCACGCATGACCGACGTAGGTCTGCGTCAGTTTGCACAGGAGAGCCACCGTGCCACAGTAAATAGGCGGCGGGTGGTCGGGAAGTGGTTAAAGTGCACCTGTCAGAAAAAATATTTTTGCTGGCACCATGTATAAAGTCCAGGTACCTAAAAGTGCTGGTGCATACCTTCAGCAACCTGGCGGTGGCAAAGCTTGCTCATAGCTACCTACCCACCATACTTTCTTATTAGCTGATCACTATTGAATCTGTAGAAGGTGAGAGAGGATGGGTGAACCAGACAGTGTCACTGTGAAAATACTAGCTTCTTGGCTGGCATCCCAATCCTCTGCATTTAATGCATTTTTAGCAACTAACCTGCATATATTCAGATCATGAACTTTACTTATTTATTCTTTCAGATCTGTGAAGCCAAAAAACCAGAGAATCAGCAGATAACCGGGTGCTCTGGTTTCCTCCCACACTCCAAAGACATGCTGGTAGGTTACTTGGATCCTGTATAAAATTGGCCCTACTATGCATGTATGTATGTGAGTTAGGGACCTTAGATTGTAAGCTCCTTGAGGGCAGGGACTGATGTGAATGTACAATGTATATGTAAAGTGCTGCGAAAATTGACAGCGTTATATAAGAACCTGAAATAATAATAATAATAACTAGGATTGTAGGGAGCTACCTGTTTTAATAACAGCCGACTGGTATAGGTAAAAAGGAATCTCCCTACATCCACTCTCTAGATCCTCTACTTGGAAAATAAAGGGTATTCTAGGTGGGATTTATGTTTAATGGTGCAGATAGCTCTGAGAAAATGGTTTCTTGGGTTTGTTGCAGAGATCAGAGAATCTAATACTGTATTAGGAGTACCAATACAATAATGCCCATCCTTTAAAAAAAAACCTAGATCAGCACTATGGACAGCACATTACATTGTGCTTCTAACCATTCCTTTAAAGGCAGTATTTACTTCAAAAATACCATCAATAACTGTGCAGATCCTTTAGCTATTTTATAACTTCAGTCTTGGTAAATAAGTATATTTTTACAACTTATTTCCTCTATATTATTGGGAATGTGAATATATAAAGGGGAGGGGGAGTAACATGGTTAGTACCAGATATAAGGCAAACGGCATATGTCGTTTGCTTTATATCTGGTACTAACCATGTTACTCCCCCTCCCCTTTATATATTCACACAATTAGGGATGGAGGCACTTAGTTCCTATAGGACAATGCCTCATTTAAAGTCCCAACTTTCAATTTTGTTTTTGTTCTTTGTTTTGTTTTTTATCTTTGATTATTGGGAATGTGTGGGGCAATTCAAAAGTACTAATTTGACCAATATCAATTTTGAACCGAAAAAATTCCTTAAAAAGTAGATATTTTATTTTAACAATAGATAAAAACATTCATATTATTATTAAAAACAGTAAAAAAAAAAAAAGAAATATATATATATATATATAGTATATGTGTGTGTGATTCCCTTCATGGGAACAAACCATCTTTACACATGTATTATTCCTTAAAAAATGTGGTGAAATCCTTCTAGATTCTAGATTTCTAGATTGTAAGCTCTAATTAGCAGGGCCCTCTAATTCCTCCTGTATTGAATTGTACTGTAACTGTATTGTCTTCCCTCATATTGTAAAGCGCTGCGCAAACTGTTGGCACTATATAACACCTGTATACGGTATTAATAATATCCAGCTGATCACAGATATTTGAATCCTATTTGCACGACAAATACAGATGTTGCTTGTTTTCAGCTGAAGTATTCCCCAACGCGTTTCGAAAATGTGTACCTTTCTTCCTCAGGGATTAGTTGCCTCTCCGTGGCCATCCAGCAAACAATCTGCAATTCCTCATTGAAGAGACCAGCACAAGAGCCTTGTTGGATCCTATGTAAACTCCCACTATCTAAATCACTATCTGTTCAAAGAGGAGATGTCTGTATCCTCTATTCAAAAAAGGGGGATGCCAGTGTCTTCTATATTTATACACATCCCAACTGAATATCTTGTGAACAGTGCAAAAAAAAAAAAAGGAGGAAAGGAAAAGGATTCCAACCAAGAGGAGAAAAATATTGGTGATGATCTCACCAATGTTGTCCGCTTCTATGGGGCTGAAAGAGCTTCAAGGGGTTCTCTCAGTGTCAATGTGGTCCTGTCTCCAAGTCCCCTTACAGCAGGGGTGTCCAACTCCATTTTATCGCGGGCCAAATTAGCATTATGGTTTCCCTCAAGGGGCCAGCTGTATCTGGAAGACTAGATGTCCAAAGCACCCCCCCCCCCCCTTACATCAGATGTCAAGAGTCCCTGCCCCTCCCTTACATCACATATGGCTGTATGGAAAAGTGCAGGATCTGATGCGATTTACAAATACCTCAACGGTGATCTCAGCATAGAAAAAAAACAATTCAGTCGCAAGGAATGTAAGAGGACACAAGGCCATACAATGCGACTAGAGAAGAATCGATTTAACCTCAGGCTACGCAAGGGTTTTTTTAAAGTAAGGTCAATAAGATTATGGAACTCTCTTCCACAAATGGTGGTAACTGCGGGGAATATGGCTACTTTTAAAAGACTCTTGGACGTACATCTCCAAGATCAAAACTTTCAGGGGTATGTAAAATGAATACGTCCACACACACCTACACAGGTTGAACTGGATGGACTGTTGTCTTTATTCAACCTCAACTACTATGTAACTATATGTAACTATGTAACTATGGTGGAGGAGTTCTGTCATCCTCTCTTGCTGCTGACTTCTGAGACAAGCTTGGGGCAACAATGAAGGAGTTTCCACAGACACAGGAGAGGTGTGAGGGCCATGTGAAATGACCTGGAGGGCCGGATTCGGCCCCAGGGCCTTGTGTTTGACACGTGTGCCTTACAGTTTCATGTTAGCGATGCCTCCTTTCTCCTCTCTCCTCTGTCTGCCTCAAACGGTGGATGACATAAAAAAAGTATATTTTACTACATATCTTTCTTGAGGGAAAAAGCATTAATGCACAGGCAAGCACCTTCCTCCTTCAGCTTTGATCTCACTTGAACAAGAAGTCCCTGCTCTTGACTTTCTTACTTGAGCAGGAAGTCCCTCTTAGAATCCTAATGCAGTGCCCCTTATTTATCCTTAACCACTTGCTGATCGCCCGCTGCAGTTTTACTGCGGCAGGCTGGCTCGGCTGCGCAAACTAAGTACTAAGTCGGTCACGCGGGGGGTGCTGGGGGGCGAGCGTGCGCCGCCCATGGCGCGCTACCGCCCCCACTCAGCAGGGGGGATTCCAATGCATGGGCCGGCGGTTCTGATTGCCGCCAAGCCACCCGCAATCGCTCCCCACTGATAGAGAAGGACGGGCAGCTGTTGTAAACACAGCTGACCGTTCTTCTCTCTGGAATGATCACAGAGCGCCTGTGATACTTCTATATAGGAACACAGGTCTCTGTATTCATTTCAAAAGCCCCTCCCCCATACAGGTAGAATAACTCCCCTAGGCTTACATTTAATCCCTTGATCACCCACTGTGTTAACCCCTTCCCTGCCAGTGTCATTATTACAGTAACAGTGCATATTTTTAGCACTGAATACTGTAGTAATGTCACTGGTCCCCCCAAAAGTGTCAAAAATGTCAGTTAGGGGTCCGATCTGTCCGCCGCCAAGTTGCAGTCCCGCTAAAAATCGCAGATCGCCGCCATTACTAGTAAAAAAAAACAAAAAACAATAAAAATTACATAAATCTTTCCCGTAGTTAGTAAACTTTTGCATAAATCAATCAAAATACGCTTATTTTGATTTTTTTTACCAAAAATATGTAGCAAAAAACAAATTGGCATAAAATGTAAAAACAATTTTGATTTTTACATTTTTCTTTTTGAGAATTTCATATAAAAAAATGTGAAAAATATTGTTATTTTTTCAAAATTGTCGCTATTTTTTTGTTTATAGTGCAAAAAATAAAAATCGCACAGGTGATCAAATACCACCAAAAGAAAGAACTGTTTGTGGGAAAAAAAGGATGTCAATTTCCTTTGTTTACAGCGTCGCACAACCGTGCAATTGTCCGTTAAAGTCACACAGTGCTGAATCGCAAAATAGGGCCTGGTCTTTGAGCAGCTAAACCCTGCGGGGCTTAAGTGGTTAATTCCATGTGGTGACTTTTTTTTGGCCGAGCAGTGTGTGTTCCTGATTGAGAGCTATAGATTAAGTGTCGGGTCAGACATCGTATGTGATTCGGAGCGCACCGCTCTGCAAATCACGTTTTTTGTCTGTGTGCTGTGAATTTAACCATACAGATTGTATGGCTGAATTTGCATTGCATTCAGGACCAAAGTCGCACAGGACCCTTTTTTTTGGTCCACACGAGAATCAGATCGCATGGGTATTCACACCTATGTGATCCAATTAATGTCCGAATTGACAGTTCACACTGCAATATGTGAACTGATCTGGGGATGTTGGTATGTTTGTATTGACACCCCCAGCGAGTGCAATGCGGGAACCTGCAATGGATTTGCAGGGTCCCCGCATTGCATATGTGTGATAGAGAGCACAGAGGTGCCTTAAAGTAGCACTGTAGCTTCACATGTACTGTATTTCCAGATGTATGCAACAGAAAGCTCTGTGTTAACCTAAATGTTATAAGCAGTTTATTGAAATTTTCTGTGCTGCCTAGCAGGAATAAATGCTGCATCAGTAAATGACCCTGCTCATATACACTTTTTCCTTGTTAGTTTGAATTGAGCTGCTATTTTTTACAGGGCCAGATTTACCATTAGGCACAGTAGGCATGTGACTGTAGGCACAGCGGTAAAGGGGGGGTTTTTCCTGTAAAGTTATTTGCCACATGTATTTTTTTACATCATCAGTGGGAATGGTCATTTCATATGAAGTTATTTGCACATTATCACAGGTTGGTACCGAGAAAACAAATACATTTCTGTGACAAACAGTAGAGGGATTGGTATTTCTTTTAAGTGTGTATGTGTTAAGTGAAGCACATATAAGTCCTTAGTATCCTTTTAGCTATGTGGAAGTATAAGACATTAACACATACAAAGGGGAACTTTTAAAACCCTTTTCATACAGAGCTGAATATGGTGAGAAAAGTCAATTCCTAGGACAGAGAACTGGGATACAAAAAGTATGAATAAAAGAATTCTAGTGAGGACAGGGGAAGTCATAAGGTCAGGCTGAAATGACCCTGCAATACTTGATTGTCTGGGAAAGCATTAGTAGGGCTGGAGGCAACTTGGATGAGCTGGTGAATAACCTGCACCTGGGCAATTATCAACAGAACAGAGCTCATCACAAGTGATAACAATGTTACAGCTGAAAAGGTCACTTCTGCCTACAGTTACATATGCATGACCATGTCCATACTGATTTAGACAAAAACGCTGCAAAGAAAAGTAGGACAAATTCAGGGCTTTTGCCAAACGCAATTAATTAGTTCTCATTTTTTAATATAACAAGGATTTTCTTTGATTTCCTATTCGATATATACTATTTTTCATATTTTTGCCAATTTTTTTTATGTTCCAGTATTTGTAAAACAGCCCATTGTCTCTCATTAGGTTAATCATCCTACACACTAAATTCAGTGTAGCAATGATTATTTACAGTAGGTATAGGAAAGAATCAGCCCCCTTTAAAATAATCACAATTTGTTACTATGCAGCCTGAAATGCAGATATAAACAGTTTTTGTTTTATCCAGTTGGATTTACAACGTATAACATCTAATATGATAATAAGATAATAATAAGATAATATGCCACCATGTCAGAAAAAAATCAAAAACAGAATCACCAAGTTAAAAAAGCATCACTCTGTCCTAAAAATGACTTGTAAACTCAATCAGGTGTAGCTAATTCCCTTCTCAATGGCACACAAAACCATTTGACTTTTAGCTGTGATCATTTTGATTAGCTCAGCTTGAAAAGAGCTTTCCTGGATCATGTCAGACCCTGGTAGTGCAACGGAAGCAAACAATCAACTGTGGGTTTGCAAGGTACTGTCAAAAGATCTCCAGTATAAAGTTGTGGATGGGCTCAAGTCTGGAGATGGATAAAAAAAATGTCAAAGGCTTTATCAATGTATAGAAGCACAGTGAAGTCTATTTTTAAAAAGTGGAAGGTATTTGGTATAACGCAGACCCTCCCTGGATCAGGACGTCGCTCCAAACTGGATGAAAGAGCCAGGAGGAAACTGGTCAGAGAGGCTACCAAGAGGCCTACAGCAACTCTGAAGCAGTTGCAGGAATTTTTGACAAAGAGTGGTCACTGTGTGCAAGTGACAACAATATGACACATTCGCCACAAATATGGCTTGTATAGGAGGGTTGCAAGAAAAAAAGCCACTTTTCAAGAAAAGCTACATGCAGTCACGACTGAGCTTTGCTAAAATGCACCAAGAACGTTCCGAGGCCAATGGAAAAAGGTCTTATGGTCAGATAAGACTAAAATTTAAATATTTGGCCTCAACACCATATGATATGTCTGGTGGAAATCCAATGCAGCTCATAATCCAAATAACACCATTACTACAATAACACGTGGAAGTGGTAATATCCTGTTATGAGGGAAGTTCTCTGCAGCAGGGACTGGAGCGCTTGTCAGGATAAAAGGAAAAAATAGATGGGCAAAATACCGCCAAATTCCTGAGAAAAATCTGCTGCCCTCTGCCAGAAAGTTGTCAATGGGAAGAAGGTTTACCTTCCAACATGACAATGACTCAAAGCACACAGCAAAAATGACCACACAGTGATTGAAGGAGAAAAGGATGAAGGTCTCTGCATGGCCTAGTCAGAGCCCAGACTTAAACCCCATTGAAAATCTGTGGAATGACTTGAAGACCGCAGTCCATAAATGGTCACTTTCAAATTTAACTGAACTTGAGCAGTTCTGCAAAGAAGAGTGAGCAAATATTGCAAAGTCTAGATGTGCAAAGTTAGTAGAGACATATCCCAACTGACTAAAGGCTGTAATTAAAGCAAAAGGTGGTTAAACAAAATACTTACACAAGGGGGTGATCCTTTTTCCAAATCAGTGATTCTGTTTTTGATTTTTTTTTTCTGACATGTTGGTGTTATATCTTTCACTTGGATGTTATAAGCTGCACTGAGTAAACAACTGGATAAAACAAAAACTGTGTCTGTCTTCATTTCAGTCTGCAAAGCAACAAAATGTGATTATTTTGAAAATGGGTGATTCTTTTCTATACCCTTTGTATACAGTATATAGACAATATATTTATAAAATAGTGCCAATGGTAGCTAGGGAACTCTATGTTTGAAGTAAATGCCCAGATGCTCACCCACAAATAAATCCATACAAATCCAAAATTGGTTTAGAGGCACTCACAGGTCTTACAGAGGAGGAAGATCAAAAACAGCAGTGTGTTTATTGTCAACGTTTTGATGAAGATCAGTCCATCTTTCTCAAGACAATATATTTAAATACAGTATATACCATGTGCATACACTTTGGACACAGCGGATCACAGATCAATGCCAATGAAGTGCCAATGAACATGTCCCTGTGCCATTCGATCGCTGCAACCAATCACAGTGATCACACTTATAAACAAAGCCTTGTAAATACAGCCTTTAAACCATTTCCTCTCAAATCAATCAGCTGCAACTGCACTTTGCAAGGTGCAAAGTAATTTAATTTTCTCTTTAGTAAATCAACCCTTATGTCTCCACAATGAAACTACACTGCTCTGGTAACCGTGATCATTTTTGGTGACATTTTACTCCTGTTGTTCATGATCCTGTACATTAGTATGCTGGTCTAATTTTACTTTATGTCAGTGCAGCCAGCCATTGTCTCTGATCACTGCCACAGCAGCCAGTCACAGTGTCCCCAATCACCGCATTAATCACAGTGGCACTATAATAGTACAGTCAGCCATAGTGTTCCTGATGGCAACCACACCAGTCCCAGTGTCACCATAATAGTGAGACCAGTCACAGTTTCCCCAATCACCCCTGCACCAGTCATAGTGTCACCAGACCAGTGTTGCCAGAAACACTGTTCCTGATTGCTGTCACACCAGTCCCATTGTCACGAAACCAATGGAAGAAATCAACAGTAATCCTGATCACTACACCAGTTCCAGTTTTGCCAGACCAGTGTAAGCCATCAACAGTGTTCATGATCACTGTCACACCAGCCCCAGTGTCACCTGACCAGTTTATGCCATCTACAGTGTTCCTGATCACTACCACACCAGTCCCAGTTTTGCCAGACCAGTGTAAGGCATTAACATAGTTCCTGATTGCTGCCACACCAGTCCCAATGTGGCCAGACTAGTGTAAGCTATCAACAGTGTTCGTGATCACTGCCAAACCAGTCCCAGCGTCACCAGACCAGTGTCTAAGCAAGCAACAGTATTCCTGATTGCTGCCTCACCAGTCCCCAGTGTTATCAGATCAGTGTAAGCCAGGAACAGTGTTCCTAGTTGCTGCCAAGCCATTTCCAGTGTCACTAGACCAATGAATACCATCAAAAGTGTTTCTGATCACCACTGGACCAGTCAAATTTTCACCAGACTGCTGTCAAACCAGTACCCATTGTCATAGACCAGAGTACGCCAACAGCAGTGTTCCTGATCACAAAGTCCCAGTGTCACCAGACCAGTATTAAGCAACAGTTTTACTGATCATCGCTCCACAAGGGTCAGTGTCAGCAAACCAGTGTAAGTCAGCAACAGTGTTCCTGATCACCATCACACCATTCTCAGTTTCACCAGACCAGTGTAAGGAAGTAGCATTGTTCCTGATCACTAGCCACACGAGTGTCAGTGTAAGCAGAGCCAGTGCAGCCAGCACCAGTGTCCCTGAATGCCTCCACATCAGTATAGTGTCATCGGAGAGAGTGACGCCATTAACCACTTAAGCCCCGGAGGATTTGGCTGCTTAAAGACCAGGCCCTATTTTGCGATTCGGCACTGCCCGACTTTATCGGACAATTGCACGGTTGTGCGACATGCACTTGCCCCCTTCAGACTCCTGGGTGAGCGACGTAGTCCTACGTCGGTTAGTCCAGGAGCGGCTGACCGCCGCAGTAAATAGTCGTGCGGCGGTCGGGAAGTGGTTAAGAGTGTCCCTGGCCACCGCCACACCAGTGCCTCTCCCTGCAACCTGTACTGACTCTGGCCTGTTTTTTACCACTTTTCTGCCTACTACCTGTACTGATCCTTTGCCTGTTTGCTGACCATGTCTCTGTCTGCCGCCTCAACGAACCCATCTGCACATCCCACTGACTACTTTACTTAAAGACACCAGTCCCAGCCTTCCCCTGCAGACAACTGCACTCCTGCACTCCGGAAACCACGGGAACTCTTTTGTTCACCCTTTTTCAGCCTCCTGTACTTCCTGGCCAGTGAACATGGCATTCTTGGGGCAGCCACATACCGGTAGCCAGTTGGCTTATAGGAATGGAGATTACTACAGGTGACACTACACTAATCTATATTCCCAGACAACTGTTACAATGCACTGTTTTTGATACAACTAGCTCATTTTTGTGATACATAAGATACAATGTCCAGTAAATAATGAGTTTAAACATTGAAAAAGAGTATCCTCATACTCAGGAGGAGTATCAGATAGTGTTTTGGGGATGTGATTCTAAGTATTCCCATGCTTGACAAATTTGTGGAAAAAAAATGAATTTTCTTTCCACATTTTCCAAAAATATGGAACTCGCCGCCGGCGGTGCACGCTCGCGCCCTAGCTCCTCCCAGCCGAGCGCCGTACATGTACGGGGGTTTGCCTGGGAGAGCCAGCCTGCCGCAGTACATCTGCGGCGGCTGGTCGTTATGTGGTTAATATCACTTTAAAATTTGGCCATTCTAAATGTTTCTTCTGTCCTAATACTCCAGAGCCTCCAAAAATGTGATAGGTAGTCAGGAAATTATATCCTTAAAGTTGTGAACATACAATGTTTTAAACATTATCTAATACACTTTTAACTATGCAGGCACTATAACTCCTTTTGCCTAGTTTTAGAAATGATCTTTCTTACAAGGTTTAAAAGTTCTGTCATGTGACCATGCAGAACAAGGTTACAGGACCCTGTGCAGACACACATTGTGCTTCCATAGTCTGTTCAGCCTGAGGCAAGGTACAGGCTGTGCTTGAGCAGGGGGCATGTTCAAGAGGCAGGCTGTGATTGGGAGGGGGACAGGCTAGCTGAACAAACTACCCAATGCAGGCATGCTGTGTGTCTGCACAGTGTCCTGTACCTCTGAATGGCCAGCTAAAGGATTAAAACTGACCTTACTAAAACTGATCAGCTTCTCTGCTTTGTGTGGTCAGTTGAAAACAAGAAAAGACTGGGATGATTAACCAGGTACTTCAGATGGAAAAACTACATGGAAACGATAGAAACTTTGAGTTATAAAATATGCATGTGTGAACACACACATAGAAAAATAAATATTTAGGGTAACATACACTTCATTAATGCCCTTAGAAAGCCTGATGTTGCTACTTGAATTTTGGGCCCCTCTATGTGGCTAGGCTGCAAAAAAAATCTCACATATGTGGTATCCCCATACTCGGGAGGAATAGCAGACTGTGTTTTGATGTGTGTAATTCTAAGTATGCACATACTGCATGTTAAGAATATATTATTAGTTGACAGCTTTGTATAAAAAGAAATATTTTTTTTTTTCCCAAAAACATTTGGCAATCAATGAAAATTTAAAAGACTAACCTTGGCTATTAAAATACTTTATGGTGTTTTCTTTTCTTTTTGGGGTCTTATTTTCATTTTGTGGTCGTCCTGGCACTAGAGGGCCTCCAAAGTGTAATACATAGTCAGGAAATTAGATGCGTAATTTATGCCCCTTGCAAGCCTAAAGGTGCTCCTTGGATTCTGGACCCCTCTATGCAGCTAGGCTCCTTTAAAGTCTTGTTGTTGTTGTCGTTCGTCGTTTAGTCATGTCTGACTCTGCGTGACCTTATGGACCATAGCGCCAGGCGTTTCTGTCCTCCACTGCCTCCCGGAGCTTGCTTAACCACCTTGGCGGTAATCCCGAGCGTGACTCGGGGTTGATTTTCTGTATCAGGATCGGTAACCCCGAGTCACGCTCGGGGTAGATGTGCAGAGAGCGCAGCGTTGTTCTCTTACCTTCTCCTGGCGATCCAGTGATGATCTCTCATTGCTGAGATCGCCAGCCGAGAGTCCCGCTGCTCCTCCGTCCTCCGTCGGTGTGATCACTTCCTAGTTCCGTTCCCTGCAGCAGCAATGCTGCATGGGAGCGGAACTAGGGAGGGAAATTCAAAAAAAAAAAAAAAACGTTGCACAAAACACAAAACACATTTTATATTATATATATATATATATGCATACATATATATATATATATATATATATATATATATATATATGCATATATATATATATATATATATATATATATATATATATATATATGCGCATATATATATATATATATATACCGGTATATATATATATGCATATATATATATATATATGCGTATATATATATATATATGTGCACACACACACATATATATATATATATAAAATTATATTATTGATTCAATTATAATTCATGCGTTATATATTTTATATATATATACACACACACATATATCTATATATAATATATAATGCATGAATTATAATCTAATCAATAATATAATTTTATTATATATATTATATATTAAATAATAAAATAATATTATTGATTCGATTATAATTCACGCGTTTGTGTTTCAAATTTATCACATCTGGGATGTCTACTAGAGTCTTGTTTTGGTCAGGTTTGAGTCAGTAATTACTAAGAATTGTAGGCCTATAATACATAACGAGTCACGCTCGGGGTAGATGTGCAGAGAGCGCAGCGGTGTTCTCTTACCTTCTCCTGGCGATCCAGTGATAATCTCTCATTGCTGAGATCGCCAGCCGAGAGTCCCGCCGCTCCTCCGTCCTCCGTCGGCGTGATCACTTCCTAGTTCCGTTCCCTGCAGCAGCAATGCTGCATGGGAGCGGAACTAGGGAGGGAAATTCAAAAAAAAAAAAAAAACGTTGCACAAAACACAAAACACATTTTATATTATATATATATATATATGCATATATATATATATATATAGATGCATATATATATATATATATATATATATATATATATATGCATATATATATATATATATATATATATATATATATATATATATATGCGCATATATATATATATATATATATATGCGCATATATATATATATATATATATATATATATATATATATATATACCGGTATATATATATATATATATATATATATATATATGCATATATATATATATATATATATATGCACACACACACATATATATATATATATATATAAAATTATATTATTGATTCAATTATAATTCATGCGTTATATATTTTATATATATATACACACACACATATATCTATATATAATATATAATGCATGAATTATAATCTAATCAATAATATAATTTTATTATATATATTATATATTAAATAATAAAATAATATTATTGATTCGATTATAATTCACGCGTTTGTGTTTCAAATTTATCACATCTGGGATGTCTACTAGAGTCTTGTTTTGGTCAGGTTTGAGTCAGTAATTACTAAGAATTGTAGGCCTATAATACATAACGCCAAATTTCCATGAAAACAATTGTACCGCTTTTGGTATGTAATTCCTGACATAATCATACCACCAGGGAGGTTAACTTCATGTTCATTGTTTCGATGATGCTATCTATCCATCTTGTTTTCTGTCGTCCTCTTCTCCTTTGTCCTTCCATGTTTCCCAGCATCAGGGTCTTTTCCAGTGAGTTCTCTCTTCGCATTAGGTGGCCAAAGTATTTGAGTTTCAGCTTCAGGATCTGTCCTTCCAGTGAATATTTAGGTTTGATTTCCTTCAGGATTGACTGGTTTGATCTTCTTGCTATCCAAGGGTCTTTCAAGAGTCTTCTCCAACACCATAGTCCTAAAGCATCAATTCTTTGGCGCTCAGCCTTCCTTATGGTCCAACTTTCACAGCCATATATTACTACTGCAAATACCACAGCTTTGACTATACGACACTTTGTCAGTAGGGTGATGTCTCTGCTTTTTATAATGTTGTCTAGGGTTGCCATTGCTTTCCTCCCAAGAAGCAATCGTCTCTTAATTTCATGGCTACAGTCATCGTCTGCCATGATCTTATCCTAGGAAGATAAAATTTGTCACTGTTTCCATTTCTTCTCCTTCTATTTGCCAAAGAGTGATGGGTTGCCATGATCTTAGTTTTCTTAATGTTCAATTTCAGGCCAGCTTTTGCGCTCTCTTTTTTCACCTTCATTAAGAGATTCTTCAGTTCTTCTTCACTTTCTGCCATTAGTGAGGTATCGTCTGCATATCTCAGGTTGTTGATATTTCTCCCTATAATCTTAATATCGGCTTGTGATTCGTCGATCCTGGCATTTTGCATAATGTACTCTGCACATAAGTTAAATAAGTAGGGTAACAATATACATCCTTGCTGCACTTCTTTATCAATTTTGAACCAGTCATTTGTTCCATGTCCTGTTCTAACTGTTGCTTCTTGACTTACGTACAGTTTTTTTTTAGAAGACAGGTGAATGTGGTCTTACACATGTGGTATTCCTATGCTTCTGTGGAGTAGCAGAATGTGTTTTTTGGTAAAATTCTAAATATGCCCAATGCTGTGTAGTAGAAGTAGCTTATTAATTTACAACATTGTGTAAAAAAATTAATTTTCATTTTATATCCAAAAATTTCTTTCAAATTTTCCAAAAGCTTGTGGCAGAAAAATTCACTTTTTTAAAATACTCACCATG
This sequence comes from Pelophylax lessonae, assembly GCF_965119305.1. NCBI lineage: Eukaryota > Metazoa > Chordata > Amphibia > Anura > Ranidae > Pelophylax > Pelophylax lessonae. The sequence goes on along the minus strand of NC_138768.1, from coordinate 536,152,339 downwards.
CCTCTTAAAAAATAACTTGGAATGTTTACTCTCCAAAATGTGGCACATTTTTGGGTGTTTCTATTGATGTAGAACTCTAGTGCCTCCAAAAATATGATTGGTAGTTGGGAAATATAATGCTTACTTTATGCCCCTGGATTTTTAGCCCCATTATGCAGTTAGACTGCAAAATAGTTTCACATATGTGGTATCCCTATTCTCAGTGGAATATCAGAATGCGTTTTGGGGTGTAATAAGTGTGCCTATACTGTGTGAGAGAATTATCTTATAATTTGACAGCTGTGTTTGAAAAATTACAATCTAATAATAATAACTTTGTCTCTAATTAACCACTTTACCTCCGCCCGCAGTAATATTACTGCGGCAGAGTGGCTCGTTATCGTCTGACGACGTAGTACTACGTCGTCAGACACTCCCCCTTCTGGGCGGCGCTTGCGCTCCGCCGGAGGCTCGCTCCCGCTGTTTTCGGTCACAGCGGGAGTCGGGCCAGGGGAAGAGCAGCGGCGATCGCCGCCGCTCATCCCCGATCGTCGGGGATCTAGTGTGGAGATCCGCCCGCCTGTGTAAACACAAGTGGGCAGATCTCCCAAGTGACAGGGAGTGACAGATCGGAGTGTTCAGCATAGCTAGACATCCGATCTGTCCCTGGCTCACTCAGTCACCTCCCCCTCCACACGTCAGTAAGCACCAGGCATACATTAACCCCTCCCTCTCCAATAAAATTAACCCCTTCCCTGCCAGTGTCATTTTTTACAGTAACAGTGCATATTTATAGCACTGATTACTGCAGTAATGTCACTGGTACCCCCAAAAGTTTTAAAAATGTCAGTCAAGGGTCCGATCTGTCCGCCGCAATGTCGCAGTACCGCAAAAAAAAACGCAGATCGCCGCCATTACGCATTAAAAAAAAAACACCAAAAATTACAGAAATCTTTCCCTTTGTTAGTAAACGCAATAACTTTTGCCCAAACCACTCAAAATACACTTATTGTGATTTTTTTTACCAAACATGGGTAGCAGAAAACAAATTGGCCAAAAATGTAAAAAAAAATTGTTTTTTACATCTTTTTTGGGGGGAATTTCATATAAAAAAATGTTAAAAATATTGTTATTTTTTCAAAATAAACGCTCTTTTTTTGTTTATAGAAAAGGTAAAAATCGCACAGGTTATCAAATACCACCAAAAGAAAGCCCTGTTTGTGGGAAAAAAAGGACGTAAATTTCGCTTGAGTACGCCGTCGCACGACCGCGCAATTGTCAGTTAAAGTCGCACAGCGCCGAATCGCAAAAAGTTGCCTGGACGTAAGACAGCAAAATCCTCCGGTGGTAAAGTGGTTAAATACGTTGGAAGGTCTACTTGGTAAAATAGGGGCCATTTTGTGCATGGTTTTCCTGTTCTTTCACTTCAGGGCTTTAAGAAATGTGATTAGGTAGTCAGGAAATCAAATACATCATTTAAGCTCCTTCAAAGCCTACAGGTGCTCCTTGGATGTTGGGTCCCTCTATACATCAGAGCAGTAAAAGTCTCAAACATGTGGTATCCCCATACTAGGGAAGAGTAGAATAATATGTTTTGGGGGTGTAATTTTAAGTATGCCCATGCTGTGTGAGAAACTTTTTAAAATGACAATTTTGTGAAATAAAATTTCAATTTATTTACTTTCTTCATTTTCCCCAAAGTTGTGGCCAAAAATGACAATGCCTCCTACTAAATACTTTTGACTGTCTACTTTCTGAAAGTAGGACATTTGTGCAATGTTTTTACTGTCCTGGCATTTTAGAGCCTCAAGAAATGAGGGCCTTAAGAACATCAGGGTTTATAAATTCCACATATATATATATATACCATATGAAGTAAATTAATGAAATTTAGCAGAATACACTTTGCCCCAAATTTATGAAGACAGATTAATTATTTATAAAGTTTAAGAACAGAGCCGAAGAATTAAAAAAAAAAAAAGTTCATCCTTTTTCCCTTTATTAGGTAAAAAATAAAAAAGCCCAGTGGTGATTAAATACCTTTAAAAAAAAGCTCAATCTGTCCCAAAAAAATTAGAAAAATATCATTTGGGGAATATGTTCAATGACTGAGTAATTGTCATTCAAAGTATGACAGCCTGAACAGGAAGGAAATTTTAACTTGCTGGTGTTCAAGTGGTTACAATTTCAATCAACTAGTGTTAAAACTAGTGTGCATACTTAAAGTGGTTGTAAAGGCAGAAGGCATTCTATGCAGTAAGGTAAAAAAACCTTCTACATAAAGCTCCTCCCACAGTCCCCCCTTGTAGGTATATACCTGAGCCCAATCTCGATCCAGCGATGTGCACAAAAGCAGAGGCTCTCTCAGCTCTCTCCCTCCTCATTGGATTAGATACAGCAATGGGAGCCATGGAGTTCTCTTCCCTCCTCAGAAGTGATAATGGATCGGTTCCCTGGTGGTGAGTGGCTTCTCTTAATCCTGCTAAGTGTCCTGTGTCCAATGGGCCTTTATGACCAATATTCCCAGAAAGCACAAGGCGATCGGCTACTTCTCCTCAACTTCTAGGCACTTTTTTCTCCTTCTCATGCTCAGATCCACTTAGTCATGCAAAAAATCCATTTAGACAAGAAATCCTTTAAAAGGGAGGCTGTAGAGAAAGCCTGGCAGGGGAGGGATGGGGAGGAGAGTCTGGTTTGTATCCTGTGCGCTCAGCGGTTCTTTCTATGGTTTCCTAAAGCTCTGCTGCAGCAGGATCATCTCTTCTTCTCCTTCTTGGGCACTGCTTGACTCAGCTGACTCCTGTGCTCGGGATGCAATGCTGTCGCCTGTTTTAAACATGTACCTTATGGATTACCTTGACAGCAGATGGTACTCAGATGTTACCAAGAAATCTAACCGCCTAATCTACAATATTTCAACATTCATATAAAGGTTCAAGTGTATACTATGAATTTGTCAAAAGCATACCTGCGCTAAAGATGAGAACTCTTACCGAAATACAGCATATATTGTACAAAGCAGCAACTCTACTGTGTGACATCACCACAAAATACATACATTAAGGAAAACAGAGTTGCGCTAAAAGTGGTGGTGCCAAATATTTAAATGGAAGCAAACAGAGGGAACATATAAATTGCAAAGGTTGCAGCATAAAAGTCCCAAATCAATAAATGTTGAGCTCGAAGGTGCTAAATCATAAATGGTTCACCATTCAAAGTTTCATGCACCCCCATTCACCAACCTGTGCAGCAGACCACCAAAGATACCGCCACCTAAAACAAATACCTGCTTACCATCAGTACTGGACCTCTTACCACAGGAGGCTAGTAGCACTTTTTGGCTGATTACCCTGCCAGAGCCTTGAGATGGTATTCCTGCAGGCTTTTCGCTATACAGTAAAGTCAGGCATCCCGCTAGAATGTCCGTGTATTCAAGATCAAAAACAAAAGGATGCTCCACATAGTGTAAATCCAAATAACATTTATTTAAAAGTAATGAAATTGCACTCACATTAAAAAAGATCAACAGCGCATTGAATCTCTGGCCGGCTGGTACAAAAACAAAACACCCGCACTTCTGGGACTCGTGGTCAGTGATGACATCAGCGCGTCATCCACCCAGTGTTTTGATTATGTGCCGGCCGGCAAGAGATTCAATGCACTGTTGATCTTTTTTAATGTCAGTGCAATTTCATTACTTTAAAAAGTACAGATGCGCCACTTTACAGGCACATTAAGGGGACCCCGAAGGCACAATATTTAAAGGAATTTTTCATTTTTATCGTTTCACTTTAAGCATTATTAAAATCACTGCTCCTGTAAAAACAATTGTTTTATACATTTTTTTTGCATTGATACATGTCTCCCAGGGCAGTACCCAGGCCCCCATACACTTTTATGGCAATAACTTGCATATAAGCCTTTAAAATGAGAACTTTTGATTTTTCATGTTTGTGTCCCATAGACTTTAATAGAGTTTGCATGTTCGCTAGAACTTTTCCCCTGTTCGAGATGTTCTGGTGCGAACCAAACAGGGCGGTGTTTGGCTCATCACTACCAGCCATATTCTAAATTCTAAACAAAGAAACATTAGGCAGGCAGTCCTTTATAAAACTAATAGCAAGGGGGGACTTAAAGCCCCAAATATCACCAAATATTGCCACTTTAGTTCTTCTATACACAGTAGGAAATATGCTTCTTAGATATACAGCTGTGTGTCCTCTTGTGCCCTAGTGAACAGCTATCCTACCTGAATAACCCCCCTATTTTAGTTTCCTTGAATA
>NC_138768.1:536088077-536145577 GCF_965119305.1 Pelophylax lessonae | reverse complement strand
CCCTCAGCCCAGGATTATAGAGCAGAGGACAGGGCGGCAGATCAAGCATCGCAGCCCCGGAAACAAGCAGCCACAGTGTAATCTCGATCCCACAAGGGCCGACGGCTTAAAAACAAAAATATAAATATCATATATAATAACGTTTGTTGAAAATATATATAAAAAAATAAATAAGTATAAATTTATATGCATCAGGGAAAAAATTGGTGTGTTAACCAAATGTAATGCTACAGATCAGACAAAGGGAAGGGGTCGGGTGTCTTCCACCCTAATACATATGTATAAAGAAATAAATGATCTGAAGCATCACAGCAACCACCTCCATCCCTAATAATTTTGTATACAACAGGGGGGGCGTAAGGATATACACAAACACATAACACATTTTATATTATATATATATATATATATATATATATATATGCATATATATATATATATATATATATATATATATATATATATATATATATATATATATATATATATATATATATATATACCGGTATATATATGTATATATATATATATATATATATATATATGCATATATATATATATATATATATATATGTATATATATATATATATATATATATATATATATATATATTTATATATATATATATGCATATATATATATATATATATATATATATATATATATAATATAAAATGTGTTATGTGTTTGTGTTTTGTGCAACGTTTTTTTTTTTTTTTTTTTAATTTCCCTCCCTAGTTCCGCTCCCATGCAGCATTGCTGCTGCAGGGAACGGAACTAGGAAGTCATCACACCGACGGAGGACGGAGGAGCAGCGAGACTCTCGGCTGGTGGTCACAGCAATGAGAGATCATCGCTGGATCGCCAGGAGAAGGTAAGAGACACCGCTGCGCTCTTTGCACATCCACCCCGAGCATGACTCGGGGTTACCGCTCCTGATAGAAAAAAATCAACCCCGAGTCACGCTCGGGATCACCACCAGGGAGGTTAACTTGAGCATACTGCAAGCTTTTCTCCTTCATCTTTGTAGCTACAAAACAGACAATTTCTAGGGCAAGGAAATCAATATTAGCTTTTTAGCAAATAATGCAAAGAGTAAGGCCCCTTTCACATGGGCGCACCACCCGACGGAGTCCATTCTGCTCAGCGGGGGATTGATCCACTGATCCCCGCTGAGCAGGCGGATGACAGCTCCGTCTCCGCTCTGTGTGCAGAGACAGAGCTGTCAGATCTCCGCTGTCCTCTATGGAGGATCACATCGGATGAGAACAGACAGGCGGTCCGTTCTCATCCGATCCGATCCTCCAGACAGATGGAAAATAGGGTTTTCATCCGTCCGAATTTCACGGACAGGATCGGATCGGATAGCAGTGGGTGTCAGCGGAGATGTCTCCGCTGACAGCTGCTGCCCCATAGGGATGCATGGAGCATTCATCAGGTCTGTCTGAAAAACTGACAGGCAGATCGATCCGCCCGAGTGAAAGGGGCCTAACAGTTGCTATGGTGATAAAAAAAAGACTTTTACACGACTCTCGTTAAAAATTTCTTAACATGTGGTCCCTCTGGATATCTTATACCCACCCAAATAGCCTCCGTGACTCCTTTCTAGCCTTAAAATATATCCCTACTATACATTAACTATTATACTTTCAACTGAATAACTATTAACTGTGATGCCTGGGGGGGGGGGGTGCAAAATCCCTTTCCACTGCTCCAACCCACCCCTTCACTATTTTTATGTGTCTTTATTTGCACCTTTCTCTCTGTTCTTTTTTTGAATCTTTTTCTCTTATCTTCAGACTTCCTTATCAACTCCAGACCATTTACTACTTACAGACCCTTCCCATTAAACACTACTTTATATACAACATACTACTTTACTAACTCCACATCTTTTCATGACTATGATGAATCAAGGGACTCTGCAAAAAAATGCAACTGGTACTGATGAATCTCATATACAGTTTTCATATGGTACGAATGTAGCACATGCATGACTATAACAATCCCTACTTTTCTCTGTTTTGCTACATATATAGTCTGTGTTACAAGAACCAATTGTTAGTATTTACAATATACCATTGAAGCAACTTTTTTTTTATACCTATCTCTTTTTAAAATCAATTATGAAAGAAAACATCAAAGTATACTTTTCCCTTATTTATTTTTTTGCCTTATTTCAAATATCTGTAGCCCAAACAAATCAAAATACAGATGATCTGATAATACCAAGGAGCCTCCCAACAATTGACAATAAAAGATTCTCACATGACTTTGAATTTGACTCAAAAGCACACTAGTTACATACATCTGTAAAGGGTCTCTTTTACACTTCCTTTTACACATAAAAAATCTACATTATACACATCAAAAATTTACAAAACCAAAACCATGATGTGTATTTCAAAGACAGGTGTTAGAACATAATTACTATTGGAAATATGTTGTAGACTTCCTTTAGCAATAAGGGTACACTATTAGTATGTACAGGGAGATAAAAAAAAGCTAAAAAGAAAACGTAATGTATGTCAGTCTTTTTTTTTTTTTTTTCAATGGGAAGTCAGCTAATATCGAGTCAAGTAAATAGTAAAAAATGTAAAATATTACCATTTTGAAAGGCGCTTCATCTTAGTAAATAATGGTCCTAATAATTAAGAGAAGATAACACAGGAAATGTGCTCGTCTTTTTGACCTTGTGACTTCTACCTATCTTGCTAATGGTTACAAATCGATTAGACTTTACTGAATATCCTGTGGTTAACTTATCTCATTCTTCAGAAATTGTCACAGTTGTTTTCTTAGTGGGAAAAGTTTGACATTTATTGTTGATACTACAGCAAAAATGACTGTGCCATCTGCTGAACTGTCTAAAAGCATATATACACTTGCAAACAATAACACAATTGTGAGACTTTCCTGTTTTAGAGATAAAATCTATAATAGTACATATCTAATCGGGCAATCAGTTGCAGATTTCAACGAGATGGGTTAGATCCTATGTCAGGTTTTTCCTGCCAGATCAAAAAATGAAGGATAATTTATTTATTGGAACACAGATAAAAAGCTAAATACTATGTTTGTACAGTGGGGAAGGGCTAGAACTCCCACCTGGTGGCAACTGCAACCCTCATTTTTGTACGGGTGTGACAAGAACCGGCAGTGAAGGAAAATATCCCCAACAGGGTCACAGAAATACAAAAAAAATCAGAATTTACTTTTCCCAGCTCTATCCAAACCTGAAAAAAGGGGGAGTTGGGTTTTATATATAAATCTGGCTGAATTATGAAGAATTTCTATTATGTCTTTTGTGGGTGCCTGTGAATTAATTAAAAAAGAATATATGACACACTTCTCGGTTTAACCCTCTACACCTCTGGTGTCCAACCTGCAGCCTAGGGGCTGCATTCGGCCCTTTGGCATTTCTTGTGCATCCTTCAAGGCCCCTGCAGGCACCAATCTGTGTTTCTCTATTGCCCTGTTATAGCAGTTATTTCTAGCAGTCTCATGTAATTTGTCCTATTGAAGCATGTCCACAATATCCAACAACACTTATAGCATGCTCACAATCTCAAAGTCTCCTGCAATAAAGCTTGCAGTCTCTGACCATCTGTTGTATCATGTCTACAATCTCTGACCATCTCTTGTATCCAGTACCAGGACAAGGCCATCCAGTGCCCAGAGCAAAGATGCCAAACTGCGTCCCTTTCTTCCCTTAGGGTTAGGGTCAGGGCGCCCACATCTCTGTAATAAACCATTGCACCCAGGGCAGCCGCCCCTCCTGCCCATCCCTTGTCCCGGCCCTGCTTGTAACTTATCTGCAGTCTCTGACCATCTCCTGAAATATGTCCAGACCATGTCTTTTATAATGCCCACAGTCTTTAAATATATCCTGTTGTGTGTCTACTGTCTGTGGCACTATACTGTATATTTACTGAGCATTATGTACGGCCCCTTTTGCATGTCGGGGGACGCACTTGAGGCCCCCCATATCAAGATAGTTGACCACCACTACTCTCGACCTAAGAGCAACCTTTACTTTTATTTTTATGTTTAACCTATTCTTCTTACATACAGTATACTGTATCTACATTTGTATTAAGTGCTCATTCACACTACAATGCACATAAAAATGTGCCTGCAGTGCATTGCGTTTTAACACGTTTCATTGTGTTTCCATGTTAATTTCTGTGTGTTTTTATGCATGCTTATGAACGTTTGCTTGGGTTTTTTTGCATATATTTTTTTTTCAAACGCATGTTTCCTTTGACTTTTTGGGGTTAATTTACTAAAACTGGAGAGTGCAAAATCTCGGGCAGCTGTGCATAGTAGCCAATCAGTTTCTAACTTCAGCTTGTTTAATTAAGCTTTGACAATAAGGAAGATGATTGTTTTGTTCTGCAGAGCTGCACCAGATTTTGCGCTGTCCAGTTTTAGTAAATCAATTCCACTATTGTGGGTGAGAGGTCCATTGTGTTGCAGTGTGTTTTTATGCATTTACATGCTTTTCTGTACTTTGTATTGTGATAACATGCAAACATTTTGCAAAAAAATTGCACTGCTATGAAACACAGAGAAGCACAGTATTCTGGTGTGATCTTGACACATATAAAACGATTGTTTTCAATATGTCATTATAAGTACCTGCATTTTCCATGCAGAAAAATGCAGGTAACTGCACATAGTATGAATGGGCCATCTTATTGATGCCAGTCAAGCAAACCTCTCAATTCAGGTCATCTGTAGTTCTGCCTGTGTTTTATGATTTAATAAACTGTCTTTTTCCTCTCTCCGTTATTTTGTTTGTTTCTATACATCTTGTCAATGCTATTTCTATATTGATCATATATATATATATATATATATATATATATATATATATATATATACAGTATATATATATATATATATATATATATAGGTAGATAGATATCTATAAATATGTATGTATATATATATATATATACATACATATATATATATATATATATATAGAGAGAGAGAGAGAGAGAGAGAGAGAGAGAGAGAGAGAGCGAGAAAGATATATATACATAGTTTCCCTTCTCTTATTTTCAGGTTATTTATTTTTATCTCTTTTATAGTAGCTCAGTAGACGCTTACTGAATTTATCTGCCAATTTTTAATGTGTATCTGCTTTTTCTTTTTTATATTACCCTCACACAAAGCTTTAAATACTATGATCCCATGCCTATTCCCAAACTTTTTCACAACTTTTGTGACTTTATCACTAGTAAGTGGCAAGAGCTTAGGTGCTATTGTGAATTATGCAAGGTTTACAAGCAAAAAATTAATTTAATAGACAAGTGGGTCAGTTTTAATCAAATTGGTTAAAAATAAATCATTTTTACTAAATAAAGTATTAATTATTTAACTATACACGGTTAAAGCTAACACAACATGTTAGTAAACATGCTTAACGTGATCAGAGATGGTGTGTTTCTTCAGAGAACACCATGCAGCAATGATCTGGCCTACTGATTTACTTGGCTATCCACATACTAAATCATTCTTGAATTAAAAATAGCAGCAAATATGTAACATTGGTTCCAATGGTTATCATATAATAAACACAGCTGTATTTAACCTAACTGGTGCCAGCCTTTAAGATAACTTAGTGGACGTTTACTAAATTGGTGCCAACTAGTGAAATGTCTGATCCTAACACTTTTAGAAAATATACCCCAAAATATACAACATTTATCAAACCTTAAAAGTGCTTAGATAAAAAGTAAAACAATGCATGAAATCCAGCCCCCATATGAGCCAGCAAAGAATTGTTGTGAAATGCATTGGACAAAAATTTTGGCTAAAGGTATTGCTCGTAGGTTGCAATCTGTTATTTTGAATTGTATTAATCCTGAATAAACAAGCTTTATGCCAGGTAGACGTGCTCAGATGAATATAAGAATGCTTTTTGTAAATTTACAGACTGTTCACTATAAATTCAGCGCAAGGGTAGTGGCCTCCTTGGAGACTGAGAAGGCCTTTGATTCCATGGAATGACCTTATTTATTTCTTCTTCTGGAGCAGTGGCGGCCCATCCATCAGGGGCGCAGGGGTGCTGCCCCCCCTGTCCGTGCGTCCGCCCCCCTAATCTACATGCAGGGCACCAGGTGCATGGATTCCAATGGGGGATTTCTTTTTTTTTTTGAAGCACATGATTAGAGCCAGAGGCTCTAATAGGCTTCAAGAAAGGGTGGTCTCAGGGCGCAGAGCACTGCACCCTGAGCCCACCCAGTTGTGTGACAATAGTGAATGAATATTCGCTATTATCACATTGATTCTCCTCCCAGCCAATCAGAAAGTGGGTCCTGAAACCTGTTTCCCGATTGGCCGAAAGGAGAAAGCATCCTATTGGCCAAGAAGGAGGGAGGAGACGGCCGCCGAGAGGGTACATGGACTGAGGGGGAATCTGCCGACGCTGCTGCCGCAGCAGGGTAAGTAAACTGGCACGGGGGGATATGGTGGTGCGGGCTGGGATATGGTGGTGTGGGCTAGAGTGATTGAGGGGGGGGGGGGTCCGTCTGCCGCAATACCCCCCCCCCCCCCGACTGATGGAGCACCAGCCACCACTGTTCTGGAGTATTTTGATTTCAGGGCCTACGTTTGTGTCTTGAGTTTGGCTATTATATAATACAGACCCTGTAGTATGCATACGTATTAATGATATAATTTCTGAATCCATTTTATATATATATATATATATATATATATAGGGGGACCAGACAGGTGTGGCCTTATCACCCTCCTGTTCGCATGGCAATTGAGCCATTGGCTGTAAAGGTATGAGAGAATCATAGAGTGTAAGTTTTATGTATTGGTCAGTTAGAGGAACGTGTGTCTCTGTATGCAGATGACATGTTGTATTTGCAGGACCCAGGTCCCTCCTTAACCACTGCCCTCTCCGTGATCCAGGATTTTGGAGACTATTCTGGTTTTGTATTAACTGGTCAAAATCTTCCTTTTTCCCATAGACGATATTGCTACTATTCCTGGGGATTGTCCCATCCCATTGTCCCCATTTTTTCTATTATCTTGGGATAATGGGGAGAGGTTCTATACTTAACTTGAAAAGTGTTGTATTTATGTTCAAGGCTTCCCTTGGATGTACCCCTAGATAGATCTCATAATAATCCTTTATGGTTCAACCCTTCTTTGGGGGGATTTTAAACTTGGGGGAAGTTAAATCAGGGGATTAAATATGGGATTAAATATGCACATCACTTATATAACGAAGGGTGTTTCTGTTCTTTTGAGGTATATGTAGGGATATGGGGGCTCCAAGGGGGGTGGTGTTTTTAATATCTTAAGCTTTGTCATGCTACATGGGCCTAATTTGGAGGGGGTGAGGTGACTCTAGTGAATACTAAATTGGAATCAGGTCCTGGATCCTGATCATTCTAAGCTGATATGAAATCTAGATATTATGTAGCTCTGGTAACTTGCTCCTCCAACTTGGTTGGGAGAGTTCAAGATCATTGGACTGCCATTGTAACGAAGTTGTCAGAAGAGCAGTGGGGCGAGGTGCTTTGCACATATCTCCCTATAGTTAAAGTTTCTACCGATAGAATGATCCAAATCCGTTTTTTACATAAAACCTATTACATGCGTCTGAGTTTATACTGTATGCATAAACAAGACTCCACTCTGTGTCATAGGTGTAAACTAATTAAAGGTACTTTTTGCACATGGTGTGGGAATGCCTGAAGGTTAGGCTCGGAGGTGGACTTACGAGAAAACTCTTGCTCTGGCTATGTGGAACAGATTGGTTAACGCTGCTCTCCCAATTTATAGAGTTACATATGAGGTGTGCCAAAAAAATTGTAAAGGTATGGTTTAGATGGGAGGACTACCTAGCAACTATGGAGGAGGCTGTGAGGAGGCTGTGGATACTTAAGGCTCCATGCACACAGGGCGTCATAAAAACGTGCTCCAAAGCTGTTTACATAACGCCGGGAAACAGCAGCTGTAAAAACGTGCTTTCAGTAGCTTTTTCTACTAGCGTTATTGCACGTTTGGCCACAGTAGCTGTTAGCAGCGTTTTTTTCTGCCTCCATTCAAAATCAATGGTTCCCTATGGGAGCCTATTGATTTGAATGGAAGTCACACCGCAGGTCGGATCGGGGTGATCCGACTTGCGGTGCGACCTGCACTGTGAGAATCTTGAAGGGGAACTCCACGCCAAAATGGGGAAAAAAACGGCGTGAGGTTCCCCCCCAGGTTCCAAACCAGGCCCTTCGGATCTGGTATGGAATTTGAGGGTAGCCCCGCGCCGAAAAAACGGCGTGGGGTCCCCCCCAAAATCCATACCAGACCCTTATCCGAGCATGCAGTCCGGCATGCCAGGAAAGGGGAGGGGACGAGCGAGCGGCCCCACCCCCCCTGGATCATACCAGGCCACACGCCCTCAACATGGGGGGGTGTGGGTGCTTTGGGGCAGGGGGGGCTCTGCACCCCGCACCTCAAAGCACCTTGCCCCCATGTTGATGAGGACAAGGGCCTCATCCCCACAACCCTGGCCGGTGGTTGTGGGGGTCTGCGGGCAGGGGGCTCATCGGAATCTGGAAGCCCCCTTTAACAAGGGGGCCCCCGATCCCGGACCCCCTCCCTATGTGAATGGGTATGGGGTACACTGTACCCCTACTCATTCACCCCATAAAAGGCAGTGTATGGAAATAACGACAGGAGACGTTTTGGAAAATTTATTAAAAATCTTCATCCGGCTCTTGTCCTCTCCGGGGGTCTTCTGCTGTCTTCTCCTCTCCGAGGGTCTTCTGCTCTTTTGCTGCCCGCCCTTCTTGTCTTCTCCTCTCCGGGGTCTTCTGCTGTCTTCTCCTCTCCGGGGGTCTTCTGCTGTCCGCCCTTCTGCTGTCCAATCTTCTTGTCTTCTCCTCTCCGGTCTTCTGCTCTTTTGCTGTCGGCTGTCGGCTGTCCTTCTTCCTCCGGTCCTCCTCCTCCGACGTCTTCAGCGATTATGCCGGCCTCTGGTCTCTGCAGCTTATTATATAGCCATTAGGGGCGTGGTCGCCAGATGACGTCATCGGGAGACCACGCCCCCTTGTGTCACAGATGACGTCATAGATGAAAAAAGGTGATGGAATAAATTTTCTTTTTGTCAACACTTACTGATTTTTAAGAAAAAAAGATTTGGTGGGGCATAAGTTGAAAGCCCCACAGCATTGCAATGGTTTTTAAGGTCAACAGTGCAGCCACTTGACCCACGCTTTGTAAATACGGTACCTAGGGATATAATACCACCCAGAAAGGGTGGGTTCAGGAGCTCCTGAACCCACAGTTCCTGGGTTTTTTTTGGAGCTGTAAAACGCCTATGCCACTTGGAGCTCCTAAAAGCTCTATGTGTGCATGAGGCCATAGAATAACATGGATGGGCGTTCTGCAGCTGCAAAAAAAAACGTCTGACGCTGCTAACAGCAGCTGTAAAAACGTCCAGTGTGCATGAGGCCTAAATGTTCCTTGTTTCAGTTATATTGAGGTGGTTGCAAGAGGGTGGCGCACACTCTTCATTAGATACACAGTATGTGTAGCATATTATAACATTCCGATGGTTCTACTGGCTAGTAATGCATACATTTAATTTTTATTTTTATTTTCTCTTTCTTATTATGTATTGTTCCTTACATTTAAATTTAAAACCTTTCTGCTGGACCTGAGATGTACAATGATACTCTGAATGGCATCACAGTATACTTTGTCATCCTTTAATATGCTTATTGATGAGATTGTACATTTACTGTGTGATCTTTGATGCATGTTAAGCATAGCTTTGCTATGCGTAATTTCTGTAACTTGTGACTGTTTTATTTAGCAATAACAATTTCTTTAAAACATTTTTAAAAAATGCATTGCACAAGTGTGCATTTTGTACCTATAGACTAAGAAGGTAAGTTCTCAGGAAGAATTGCTTTCCCTCTGACCAGGTTCAGCCAGGAAATGTAGGCCAGGGAAGGGGTGAACTTACAATGTGAGGTCTTCCCATTCAGTCCAAATATATCAGATCAGGCAAATGCTTTCTTATATTTGTGGGGCACCTTTAGATGCATGCAGTATAAAAACCGGATCTGTAGCTATCCCTTTTTTAGACAGAGCCTAATAAGGCAGGATATGTGTAAACCTAGCCCTATCCTTTTAAGTCTGCATTTATGATAAGCAATCTGAAATTACTCAGGGAGCCCCCTCTTTTCTTCGAAATGGCAATTCTTGCCTATCAGAATTTACATTTAGTATCACTGACGTCAGTAGAGACTCTTTCAGTATTCAGGCAGATAGATACTAGAGGAGCATTGTAGGGAGTATAAAATACAGCAAATTTATACTTCTGGATTTACCCATAGACATGTGATGACAGTCAACAATAGCCCTAATAAACTTACATCAGTGGGAAGTCCCATCCTTATTGGGCAGTCACTGTCTTGGGGAACAATTAGCTTGTTCTGTTTGCTATTGCATTCATTGAGACAATCAACAATGGTATCTCAAGGTAAAAGCACTTATCACTCCTTGACTGATATGAACATGAATTTTCAGCATAGTAGAGTTTTTTGTTCATGGGCCTGTTGCCCATAGATCTTTGAAGATAAGCCAATATTTAATTGTAGCTCATTACCATTACTTTCATTCAAAATACATGTAACTTTGCAGAAATATCACTGCAGTCACTTCTTTCCATGTTTTATGACTTTTTTGGTCTTTCTCAGTGCATTAGGATTTTAGATGCAAGATCTAACCATGTAATATACAGATCCAATACTGTCCAATACTGTGTTCTATTAGCTAATTTTACTTAAAAATATGAAACGCTTATACTTTTCATTGTTTTTCAATTCTGATGAAACTGTATCAATTAAAAATTATTAAACATAGGGCACCTTGGTTTAGTCACATAAATGACCAGTGGAAAATGAGACACACGCTTTTCTAATCCAAGTTAGTCAACTTATCAATAAAGCATGACAGATGTTATATTTTGTGTTTTTACATATACATAGCCAGAAGACAGGAATTTAGCAATATACACATTTCTGAAATGACTTGACACACCTTTGGTTTTAATAAAATGGTTGAAGTGTTGCTATTACAATACTAATTATGAGTTCAGTGTTAGGTTACCTGGTTTCACCTTTCTGGGTGGTATTATATCCCTAGGTACCGTATTTACAAAGCGTGGGTCAAGTGGCTGCACTGTTGACCTTAAAAACCATTGCAATGCTGTGGGGCTTTCAACTTATGCCCCACCAAATCTTTTTTTCTTAAAAATCAGTAAGTGTTGACAAAAAGAAAATTTATTCCATCACCTTTTTTCATCTATGCTTGTCAATCACATTGATGAGACACAAAGGCAAACTGAAATGTATACTAAAATATAACGAGAGCAATGGACATAAGAGTAATGTATCTTCTCAGCAGGGATAACAAAGGTGATGTCTCAAATAGCAATTGTTTCCAGTACTCATATTCCAGGAAAAAATAGTTGATTTACCCCAGCAATACATCCAAGACCATATTGGCAAAGAAAATGATTCACAATTAATGATACTGAACCCTATGTATAAAATGTATTTGTACATATTTGTTTTATTTTCATAATTTAACATAAAGCTTAACAGAATGCATAAAAAAATTAAAATTATTATTATTTGGTACTTTAGCTTTGAGCACCTGAAGCAAGAGGCTAGCATTTTTTGTTACAGAGCTCAATGCCCTTCTTTAAAGCCTTAAAAATCACTGGACCCTCTCTGCCAAAGAACATCTATTCCTGCAAAGATAACAGTGACAGCAGCCCGCCACTAAAATCTATTGTTTTTCCCTCTTCCCACAGTCAAGGACCGGTTTAGATAGAAGTGAAACTTTCCTCTATATTTTAAGATTGTGACCTGAAATCCAAATACGAGAAAGACAACTGAACAAACACTATCCAGGTAGAGACTGACTGCAAAGCCTACAGGTTTGTTTTGTACACATAAAATAGTATACAATATTATAATATAAAAAAAAAAAAAAATAAGAAAAAAGTATTGTTTAAAAAAAAAAACAGTATTATTACTTTTAGTTCAAAGAGAGTTAATGATTTTCCTACAGCTATACATGGAGTTACTGGTAAGGTTTTCACAACAGCATTACCACAATCGTATTTGAATGTAACAATTAAAATAAACAACATAAAAAATAAATAAAATTAAAATTAAAATAAATTTAAGAGTCGGTTCACACTGGGGCGACACGACTCTGTACTACTTCGGGGGCGACTTGTGCATTCCCATGCACCACGACTTCGGAGCGACTTGCATGGACTTTACATAATGGAAGTCTATGCAAGTCGCTCTGAGGTCGCCCCGAAGTAGTACAGGACCCTTTTTCTAAGCCGGAGCGACTTGTGTCGCTCCTATTAGAACGGGTCCTGTAGCGGTCAATGGACCGCGAGGGAGCGCGACTTGTCAGGCTGACAAGTCGCCTGACAAGTCGCGCTAGTGTGGACCGAGTCTAAAAAGGGTTTCCCTAATATTCTAGTAAGATCTTTAACCAGGCATGTAGCCATAGAGTAGGGAGCATGTGTCCCCCCTCTCTTTACTGTATTATACTAAGCCACATGTACCCTTATCATAATATTGAGGGATGATGGCTCCTTTCCCCTGTCCCAAAATACATACTGCATATTTAAATTATCTGACTCAGTTTAAACTTAATAGTTTTTACACTATTAATATACATGACTACAGTACATGGACCCAGGGACCCGTTTGGTAATGTATGCCATGGGGACTGCTGTGATGTGTTCGAGCAACACTATTTAGCATGACCATTAGCTTTTTCAAGTTCTAATCACCCAGCTTTTACTGGCAGATAGAACATGGTCAGTAATTTTGCGAGATTGTTCCTGTCCTAAACAAGTAAAGCTATCCTGCCACTGGCTACTTTATGACTCCAGTTCAGAGTGAATTATGAGACCACAGATAAAACAGTAGAACATTTTTAATCAGGGAGAATTGGTCAACTTGTAAAGGTAAAGTGCAGGCAGGTGTTACTTTAAGTATTAAGAAACCGCAGATGACACAGCAGTGTAAAATTGACCAATGACAGGACAGTTTTAATAAGGGATAATAGGTCTAAACAGTATATGCCTAACTTTAATTTTTACTATGGGGATAAAAAGTGTAGTAAATATAGGTGATAATATGGGGTAATTTTGGTACATGCTGATTTTGCACTTAGTTTTGGGAGGGGGGATTCTTTCAAAAGATACAACATTCTGAAAACAAAAGGTCAGAGGAAACTAATTCTGCGCTTTGAGCACCCAAAAAGGGTTACTAAAGGGATAAAAACCAAATAAAAAAAATGTAAAGTGCAGTTTATGTAAAATGTAAATGAGCAGTTTAACTTAAAAGAAAGCCCTATCAACATATTTAAAAAAAAATCAATATATCCGCAAAATAAATAAAAACCCTAAAATATTGCCTCAAAATAAATGTAAACTCCAACACTACCATCCCTGAAAGCCAACTTTTTAAATTGGACACCTTGCAGCAAAAGAAAAAGAACAGTTAAAGTCCTATAAACATACAACAAAAATCAATATTTCCTCAAAATAAATAAAAATGCTAAAATATTGCCCCATTAAACAACAGCTAATTTTTAAAGGGAAGTCTTCCATCAAAGAAAAAACAAGTTTGCTATGGACAGGACAACAAAGCTAAATGAGACAGCTGACCTTAAATCAACCACAAAAAAAATTAAACATATATAAGCCAACAATAATGAGAAAAAAGCAGAGAAGGGGTTGATTGTCTAAAGCAATTAGAAATAAAATACATTTTTCCAACCCTTACTTATCATTTTCTTATAGCAGCTTCAATGCACTGACACCACTTTTCAACTCTGTGCCCCTCCTTATATAGTGAAGGGGTTGGCACATTATTGGCCCTTCTAAGTTCAAAGGCCCTGCAATGAATTATGGAGCATTTGGTCCTGCAAATTCTCACATTAGTTTGTCGGAATCACAAACCCCACACATGTTGGGTCTGACTTGAGCCCATGGTTGCACTGAACCTGAAACCCATCCCTAATTCTAAACAGTTCCAGTGAAAGTTAAAATAATTTTCATTGCTTACATTAAAATCACTTGATTTTTTATCAAAGTCATCCAGTCTTTTGAATCACTCATTTCTAGCTGTTATTTGGTTCTGAAGCACTGAATGTGATTTATTAAGAAGAGTGGGGGAGGAAAAAATGATCTGTCATGTGCCATACTTCCAGTGGAGATTAGAAAATAAGAACATAAGAATCAGATTGGTTGCTATGGGGAACACACAAAACATTCTTCTTTGTTTGGTTTTCCAAGTCACAAAATTGTCTGCTTTGAATAAATATTTCAGGGAGACTTTTCAACACATCCATCTTATATTATATTTGAATACAGAGGAGCTTTGTGTCCAAAAAGCCCTTTCAGTGTCATGTCCAACTGATGGACACTTTGCTTTACAGACTAGGTTTGTCCGTTTATGCATGAATTCATCAAGTTACAGATTTTTAAAGCTATAATATGTATCAATGCCTCTGACGCCATATAAATATGAATATAGTGTTCTGGCGTTAGCAGTTTCTTGGAATGTAATGGACAATTTGATTATCTGATTACAACAGATCCATTAATACATATGTGACAGCTTGGCACTAAGAAATGTACAGTCCTAAAAAGTTGCATACTTTATTTTACATGACTTCATTGTTCTTCTATCCCCTTAAGTTTATATGATCTGTGGGTGTGTAGCCCGTGAAATGGAAGCCAACTAAGCAAGTGTTTGTTATTTCCCTATTGTTTTGTAAATGGATCAGTGTTCTTGATACCACAATCATTGTTCAGTACGATCCTTCACAGTTCAAACCATCACTGGTAATTTGTTATGTAGGACAGCAACATCCTTTCATACCAGATGAGTAATAACATAATTCTGACTTCCAGGCCACATGGAATGAATTTTATCCAAATGCAAGTGACTGAGAAAAAACCCAAGTGCAGTTTAAAGTAAAGTATCTAAGAAATGTAGAGTCCCCATCATTACTTTAGCAGCAACAGTGCCGTTGATGTCACTTACACTTAGGCACAGAAGCCCTCAGAAGACCCTAAATGTTGCTGCCCAATTAAACTGATCATTGTTATTGAAAAATACCGAAGCTCTGCAATTGTTTTTGTATATCTGGATTATACAATGAAGGCTACATGTTGAAATGATGCACCCTTCTAATGTGATGAGACAGCTGTCTTCATGGCTGTGCAGAAAATGCTGATATCTGGCTTTCTGTAATAACATGTATTGCTTTAATTTGTAAAATAGCAGGTAGTGTAAATGTGTATCATTTATGAAATTGTCATCAATGGGTCAATTTTGCAGGCTTTAGGCACTTGGAAGAGTTTATAACAACATTTGCAGGCTTTAGGCACTTGGAAGAGTTTATAACAAGAACTACTATTTGTCTGACAGAGGCACCCTTAACTGTAAGGCTTATACCATATGCAAATGCAACATATGGCTAGCCAAATGATCCTCAGATACGAACAAGCACCATTTTGTACTGTATGTCAGGCAATCCTTTATAACTGTCCAAAGAGAAATATGGATCAGCATTATCTCATTGAAATGTAGCCCCCTCTAGTGTGCTACTAGTGTTAGTGTTGGCAAATTTAAGTTTTTCTGACTCATGGTAAGTTATGTGAGTCTGAAATTGGGTCGGGTTACTGTAGGTCAGGCTGGATGGCTTCACAGATGCAGGTCTCTGGTACCTCCCCCTGGATCTAGAAACTTGTAAAAGTTTCTGGAAGTTAGTGGGCGGAGGCAAGGAGTTCCTAATTTGCATACTTGAAGGAACTTGGCCAATCCCCAAGCAGAATGTCCAGAGGGGGTGGCTAGGTCAGCCCTTAAATGTGGTGGAGCCATGCTGGCAGCGGAGTCAGGTGGAACATGGAGTGCTGAGGAGTATGTTGGTGGCCTACGAGGGGTCCCCTAGGTCTAGGGGGGCTTTGCCTTCAGGCTGGGTTTGGGCTGGCTGGGAAAAATACTTTCAGTGTCCGGTTTGAGAAGGAATCTTGCCTAACAGCAGCAGGGAGCGAGGAGGACAGAGTGAGCACACACAGCGATTCGCATGGGGAAAGACTGCCACATGTAGCCAGCTTTCAAAGGACAGCGCTGTGCTGCACCCTTTAATCCCTTGTCCTGGGAGATCTTCAGATGAGCCAGGTGGGCTGATAAACAAGCAACCAGGAGGGCTGGTAGTACCTGCAGGCAGTGGAGCTGAGAGCAGTTCTTACAAAGGAGAGGAGAGGCTCGTGCATGCAATTTTGCAACATTTTATGCTATTTTCCAAAGGGGACTAAGAGCACCTAGTTCTCAAGGGACTTTTGCCACTGATCCTTGTCTGATTCCTGATTGTGTCCAGGAAGGAGAACAGTCCAAGATCTTTTCTCTGTACATAGGAAGGAACAGGGGCGTAACTACAGGGGTTGCAGGGGTTGCAATCGCTACCGGGCCCCATGCTCCAGGGGGCCCGGTAGCAAACCAGTGGGTGAACTTCCAGGATCGCAAAGGTCACACTTGCGACCGGACCCTGGCATTGCACCACTGTGGGGAGGCCCCAAGATTGCAGGAAGGGGGCCCACAAGATTGCAGTAAGGGGGCCCACTGCAGAACTTGTGAAAGAATCCTGCTGCAGGACCGTAATAAAAGGCCATGCAACGAGTGTAAAGAGCCCCAGGATTAGTGGGAAGAGCCCTGGGCTTGAAGGTAAGGGCCCCGGCCAGGGGTCTGGGGGGCCCTTCATGGTTTCTTGCATCAGGGCCCTGAAGGTTCTAGTTACGCCTCTGGGAAGGAAGTTGTCTCAATCTGTAGTTTCAGTGAAGCTGGGCATTCCATAACCCCTCTACCACATCCAAGATGTTATTCCTAATAAAAACAACAAACACAAGCCCAGGGACTGATTTCTTGTGTCAGGATGCAAGTGGAAAATGCATGTTGCCTAGCTGTGTAGGAACAGGGGAGCCAGTTACCAGCAGCCCTTGCGGGGGTAGTGCTACAGAAAGCCACAATAACAGTGCAAACTTTCAGGCACTCCAAATGCTCAATTATAATTTAAAGTATATGTAAACCTTCACTTTGTAAAACAACTCATTTAGTTTAAAATAGAAATGAGATGCAAAACATTTGTGTATAGATATAAAAAAATTATAAAAACTTTTTATAAATGATTAAATTCCCTCTGTTCTCAGCCGCATAAGAGCCTGCGGAGGAGAAACAGCAGCACACAGATCTTCCCAGTGAATGGCTGGGTGGGACAGGGGGTTCAGGAAAAGTCTGATCATTGGAGGAAAGCAGGATGAATTCTGAGCATAGCTAGAAAAGTGACCATGCTGTGTTCTGCTTATTTTGGTTTGTATTAGGAAAGAAGAGGGACTGGCAGGAACACCAAGGATTTCACACAAAGAAGGAAATACGATGAAAAAAAGGACATTTTTTCACACGTGTACGTGGTACAGCAGGCACATATCAGGAATATGAAATGTTGGGTTTACATATTCTTTAACACTAATGAAGGGCCTAGCGTTTAAAAAAAAAAACTGTTTCTAATAAATATTTGTATATAATATATTTTTCATTGTAAACAAGATGTTTTGATTTTAACCACTTTACCACTGGAGGATTTTGCTGTCTTCCGTCCAGGCCACTTTTTGCGATTCGGCGCTGTGCGACTTTAACTGACAATTGCGCGGTCGTGCGACGCCATACCCAAACTTACCCATTACTTAAAGTGGTTCTAAAAGCCCAAGGTTTTTTACCCTTTTGCATTCAATACAGCAGCCAGGAACCTGAGATGTGGAGAATTGGGTACTGCTCAGTGCACAACCACTGTACAGAGTAGGTAAGTATGACAAGTTTGTCATTAATGTAAAAAAAACAAAGCTTTAACCACTTTCAGACTGGAGGATTTTGCTGCTTAATGACCAGGCTCTATTTTGCGATTCGGCACTGCGAGATTTTAACGGACAATTGCGCGGTCATGCGATGCTGTACCCAAACGAAATTTAAGTCCTTTTTTTCCCACAAACAGAGCTTTCTTTGGGTGGTATTTGATCACCTGTGTGCTTTTTACTTTTTGTGCTATAAACAAAAAAAGAGCGTTTATTTTGAAAAAATAACAATATTTTTAACATTTTTTTATATGAAATTCCCCCCCAAAAAAATGTAAAAATCTAATTTTTTTTAAATTTTTGGCCAATTTGTTTTCTGCTACCTATGTTTGGTAAAAAAAATCATGATAAGCGTATTTTGATTGGTTTGCGCAAAAGTTATTGCGTTTCCTAACTACGGGAAAGATTTCTGTAATTTTTGGTGCTTTTTTTTTTAACGCGTAATGGCGGTGATCTGCGATTTTTTTTGCGGGACTGCGACATTGCGGCGGACAGATCGGACCCTTGACTGACATTTTTGACACTTTTGGGGGTACCAGTGACATTACTGCAGTAATCAGTGCTATACATATGCACTGTTACTGTAAAAATGACACTGGCAGTGAAGGGGTTAATTTTATTGGAGAGGGAGGGCTTAATGTATGCCTGGTGCTTACTGACGTGTGGGGGGGGAGGTGACTGAGTGACAGAAGGACAGATCGGAAGTTCAGCTATGCTGAACACTCTGATCTGTCAGTCCCTGTCACTTAGGAGATCCGCCCGCTCTGTTTACACAGGCGGGCGGATCTCCTCACTCGATTCCCCGACGATCGCCGCCGCTCCTCCCCTGGCCCGACTCCCGCTGTGAATGAAAACAGCGGGAGCGCGCCTCCGGCGGCGCGCGAGCGCCGCCTACAGGGGGAGGAGTCCAGCGACGGGAACGAGCCACTTTGCCGCAGTACGCTCCATGTGAGCGGTCGGCAAGTGGTTAATAAATACTGCAGCCATTACTGTTGGGGGAATAAAATGGTGGTAGCTGCAATTTTTTATGACGTGCAATATTTGCACAACTATTTATCAAATCAACTATTATCAAGTAAATAAATACCCAAAATGTGAAGCATTACAATTGCCGCCCATGAAATGGCAAAAAAATATCGTTACCAAAATTGTCCATAGGTGACACTTTAGCCACTTAAGCCCCGGAGGATTTGGCTGCCCAAAGACCAGGCCCTATTTTGCGATTCAGCACTGCGTGACTTTAACGGACAATTGCGCGGTCATGCAAAGCTGTACCCAAATGAAATTGACGTCCTTTTTTTCCCACAAACAGAGCTTTCTTTTGGTGGTATTTGTGTGATTTTTATTTTTTGCGCTATAAACAAAAAAAGAGCGACAATTTTGAAAAAATAACAATATTTTTCACATTTTTTTATATGAAATTCCCCCCAAAAAATGTAAAAATCTAAATTTTTTAACATTTTAGGCGAATTTGTTTTCTGTTACATATGTTTGGTAAAAAAAATCGCAATAAGCATATTTTGATTGGTTTGCGCAAAAGTTATTGCGTTTACTAACTAAGGGAAAGATTTTGTTCCTTTTTATTGTTTTTTTTTTAACGAGCAGGATCGTATGATCTCAGCAGTTAGATCAGGGAGAATGACAGGCGACTTTGTTTACATTAGCTGCCTGCCTTTCTCCCTCTGCACCAGGAGATCGCGAGTGACCGGCAGACATCGGGTCACACGTGCGGACATGTTAGGGAACGAGTGGGGGCGGGAGCGCGCCTCCGGCGGCGCGCGCTCGCCCCCTAGAGGCTCTCAGGCTAGCGACGTAGTACTACGTCACTTTGCCTGTATGGGGCTGACTGCCGCAGTAAATATACTGTGGGTGGTCGGCAAGTGGTTAAAAGCCTTTACAGGTTATCAATTTAGAGGTAATCATAAATTACGACCCTAGATTTATTCCACTCTATTCCACATTTATTGGGATATCTCAATTACCATTTATTCACCTGTACATGCCCTATGTGTGCGTTTACATTGCAGGAGTGCTTTTTCATTTTTCTTCATTATTTTTTATTTAATTTTTATTTTTTCATTTTTTTAACACTTTTTTGCTATCACAAGGGGGCCCCCTGTGACACATTGGCAGGTGACTGGTCCTCTTTATGGAGACATTGGGGGCTTATTAGACCCCCAATGTCTCCTTTGCCCTCCACTGCAGCTAATCAGGCACAGATCATGTTTGCTTAGCTGCTTCCCTGGCTACAATATCCAGGGAATGACAGCTCTGAACCTGGAAGTGATGAAATCCTCATCACTTACAGGTTCACTCATCACAGAGAAGACCCTATGAGGGCTGCATTCCACACGTCCACTTTCCAACTCCCTACAGTTCCGGGGTGCTCTGACCTCCTGAGAACCAGATTTTGGCCTAAATCTCTTGGGTATGTCTATATTAAATACCCCACACAGTGTAGTAAAAGTATCCATGCTGGTAAAAGTGCCATCCAGATAGTTGTCAGCGAAGGTGCCATCCTAACACAGAGTTACTTTAAGAGACAACTTTAGCTTTGTTGTGCATGCCCAGAATAAAAAGGAGTCAGCCGGGTCCATATGAATGATAATGATTTCTCTACATGTGCCTGGTAGACTGAACAGAACAAATCAAAAAATGTATACTAAACAGCGTGGATGGAGAAATCTGAACTGCCAATGAGAGCACCAAACCAACTTCCGAGAGTACAAGCTAATTTAATGATAACATTGATTCATACTAGAATAAAGCCAACACATTTTGGGGGCCAAATATACTCTCCCTTCATCAGGGCTTAATATTTACTATATTTACTATTTGACTGTGCTTAAATAGACTTAGGTAAACAGATACCAAATAAATCTGCACTGTGATTTGTTGTTTGGAACGGTTTCGCGAAGGCAGGTTACGTTAGTGTAACTGTAGTTTCCTGAATATCCAAAGAGGGACTCCATTTCATAGGATGCATTCACTGTTTAGTTGCTACCTTTCCACCCATTTTTGAAGTGAAATTAGTTGTACCACTTGGTGCCATCAGAGCCACATATGGCTTGAATTCAGGCTCATTTATCAGTAATTTCAAGCCAGGTACAGCTAGCATAAGTCCAGGCTGCTTGCACTCAGTGGGCTGGGGGTGAAGTTGTCCTTTAAAGAGTATGTTTCTGATATGTGAAGACAAAATGTTACCCCAGATCTTCTGCTAAATGTAAATCCATGAACTGTAGTCCGGTGCTTTAGCTAGGGCATTCAGGTCCCATAGGTAGAATTCTTGAATCTGGAAGGCTGGCAACTGGGATGGCTCTTAACATCCCTGGCGGTATGATTCTTTTGGATTTTAGGTGCTGAAAGCGGTACCATTATTTTGCATGTAATTCTTGTGAATGAGCAGCCCAAACCAACTGTATACATTTATTATATATATATATATATATATATATATATATATATATATATATATATATATATATATATACGTATATATATGCAGTGTATATATATATATATATATATATATATATTTATATACGTATATATATATATACATATATATATATATATATATATATACATAAAAAGTACAGTAAAACTGCAGGAAAGGGCACTGGGGGGCAAACTAATGTGATTTTTTTTTTTATTTTGAATTGTATCAGTGTGTTTGGTGTGTTTTACATTTGAATTTGCTGCCGGTTCCACCCCCCTACGAACGTCACATTGCAGGAGACGGAAGCCAAGGCACGGAGACGATCGGGAGGAAGAACCGCCGCTAGACACTGCCGGGACACATCGCTGGATCCCAGTGACAAGGTAGGTAACCCTGCTTACAGGATCCAGCGATGCTTCTGGCGGTACCCCGAGTGTGGCTCTTTGTATTGCTTCCTTTATTTGAAATCCCTGGTGTTCATATCAGTCTCTCTGCTTTCTTATTATAAACTGACCACACTAAACAGGAGAGCACAGCATGGTCAGTTATTTAGCTATGCTGGGAACTCTGTTCCATAGATCAGACTTGTCCTGACACACACACCCATGTCTTTCACTGAGAAGGTCACTGTACTGCTGTTTCTTCTCCTCAGCTCTTATGCAGCTGAGAACAGAGGGAATATGATCACTTATAAAAAGAGAAAAAAGGTATTTATATATATTTTTTTTTATTCACAAATGTTTTGCCTTTTATTTCTAATTTAAACTGAATGGGTTGTTTTACAAGGTAAAGGTTACATTAGATAATATCAGGTTAGTTCACAGGTTGTGTCAATTTTCAATGCTGGTCTTTTCTACTGAGATATACTAGCTGATTCTAGTCTTACAATAGCATATTTTACTAATGCCCATAGAGGAAAATTAAATAGTTGAATTCAAACGTAAGCAAAGCATGTAGCTGGTAAACTAAGCAAAGTGACATAAAACATTAAGTTGTAGAGGGTCTGGATCCTTTCAACTTTGAACAACGGCAAGAAAAAAAAAATGTATTAGTTACCCATAATATTAACAACTATTAATCCTTAAAGTGTTACTAAACCCCGGACCCTGCATTCACTACACCTGGTCTCCCACAGTACAAAGAAAATGGAAATGCAATTATATTAGTAAATATAAACTGCTATATACCTTTTCTCATCAGCAGTATATAGCAGTCTTGTAACTTCTATAAGTGTCCGGCCGAGCACTGGTTAAAGCTTGTAGGAGGAGTTTTTATTCTCTTCTGGTTGTCGTTTGAGGCTGCATGACCCTTGACTTTATGTCAGGAAAGTGCTGATTGGCCCTGTGCTGATTACATGCACCCTCCCAAGAAAAAAAAAAAAAAAAAGACTTTAGACATGTGCAATTAGTTTGGTCCGAATATAAATTCAGACACATTTTTGGTTATTTGGAGATTCAAAAGTATCCAAATCTCCAAATGAAATAGTAAGGAATCTCATTGAAATGTGTTTCTTTTTCTAAAGAACTCCAAATTTTCGTAATGATCCGAATTCGGATCAGTCGAAAAATGATCAACCGATTAGAATTCTGTGTGAATAGCTGGTTGTTAAGGAGTGGGCCACTGTGTCCTTCACAACCGATGACTCATCAGACAAAAACAGTGTGGGGTCCCCCCAAAATCCCTACCAGACCCTTATCCGTGCATGCAGCCCAGCAGGCCAGTAAAGAGGGGGAAAAGCAAGCAACCCCTCCTGAACTATACCAGGCAACATGCCCTTAACATAAGGGGGTGCTTTGGAGCAGGGGGGGCTTTGGGGACAGGGGCCTCTTCTGCACAACCCTGGTTCGGTGGTTGTGGGGGTGCTGGGGGTGACTTATCTGAATCTGGAAGCCCCCTTTAACAAGGGACCCCCCATGTGAATGAGTAGGGGTACATAGTACCCCTACTCATTCACCAAAAAAGTGTAAAAAGTAAATAAAAACACAACAGTTTTTGACAAATCTTTTATTTAAAAAAAAGTCCCCCAAAGTAGATCCAATGTCAATCACAATGCCTGCTGCTACTGCCAATCCCCCAAAAAAACAACAACTCTGCACCCAACGAAGGCTCCCGCCAACTGACATCTCCGCCGTCTATGTACCCTATACTCATGCACATGGAGGAGGGCCAGGGTCTGAAGTCCCCTTTATTAAAGGGGGCTTCCAGATTCTGATGTCATCCCCCGCAACCCCACAACCACCGAGCCAGGGTTGTGGGGAAGAGTCTCTTGTCCTCATCAACATGGTGACAGGGTGCCCCAAGCACCCCCCAATGTTGAGGGCATGTGGCCTGGTATGGTTCAGGGGGGGTGCTTGCTTATCACCCTCTTTCCTGGACTGGATGCTCAGATAAGGCTTTGGTATAGATTCAAGGGGGGGCAAGTAATTCTTTTACAAAATTGTGACCTGGGATTCCCCTTAAAATCCATAGCAGACCCGAAGGATCTGCTATGGATTTGAGGGAGACCCCCCGCTGTTTTTTTCTGCATTTTCCTTTACCACAATTCTTTTGTATACATTTTAGCTGTCAGCGGGGATTTATCGGTTGTTAGGGACACAGCGGCCAGCTTCTCAGCCCGCTTCTTAACAACCAGCTCTTCTTCACTAGGAATTCAAAATGGTTGATCATTTTTTGACTGATCCAAATTCAAATTGTTCCAAAAATTTGGAATTTTTGATAAATTAAACTAAACTAAACTAGACAAATTCCAAAACAAATCAACTAAACAAAATTAGTAACACAACAAATCTATCCAAAATAAAACAAAACACATTTTTCTATTCTGCTGGCTAATGCAAGGGTCCCCAACTGTGGAGCGACGGACTGGAAACCGTCTGTGGCCGTTTAGCAGGATGTAAGCAGCGACTGCAGTCCGGACAGGGCTAACACAGACCATTGTCGCCGCTCACCTCTCGCTATGCAGCCATGTCTGTGTTTCCTCTCCCGGTTCTCCCACCCTGCCAACGATGTCCTTGCTAAAGGCTTTTTATGGAGCATTTTTATGGAGCATTTTTGCATCTTCTTTTTTGTCTTGTATGTATTTTGCTATTGTCGCGTCAACACTTCATATGGTCTTTTTTTCTATATGGGGTGTTCATTTATCAAGTGTTTTTGATGTGACAGTTATAGTTTACTTTAAGGTTTACATATATTATATCCAGACCCATTTTTATAGCTAATGGATATGTTTAATGAAGATGTTAATAATTCAATATACAAGGTTAGAGAGCATTATATGTACAGTATATGATTGATATCAATATCATATTAGTTATATTTTTATATTTTTGTTCTCTTCAACAGCTCCAACACAGACAATTTTTTCTCATTTTCTGATTTCATATAGCATGGCAGTGATACCTTTTTTCAATATTATATTCTTCCAAGTATTACATTTTGGGTTCAGGTCACCAACATACATATATATATATATATATATATATATATATATATATATATATATATATATATATATATATGTATAGTTTTTGTTATATTGAACCGATACGTACACTTTTTTATATTTCCAATATCCATTATCATTATTGATTTATTTTTCATTTTTATTTTCCATGTATTTTTTATTTTAGTACACCTATCTTCCATGCTATCACCAAACCAGCACTTGTGTATTTGATTAGTGTTGAGCGAACACGGACTG
This sequence comes from Pelophylax lessonae, assembly GCF_965119305.1. Lineage (NCBI taxonomy): Eukaryota > Metazoa > Chordata > Amphibia > Anura > Ranidae > Pelophylax > Pelophylax lessonae. The sequence continues at coordinate 536,120,448 of NC_138768.1, read as the reverse complement.
TATTATTCAGGTCCATACCGGATAACTGGATTTTTGTTACCCGGACACGGACCCAAAAACTTTACTGTATGTTCGGGTTTAAAATCCGTGTTCGGTAATTTTATTTCCTTTATGTAATGGCGCGGTTTTAATGGCGGGCTTTCAACAGCCAATCAACAAGCGTTTAACTGGTGTGCCATAGAAGCCATCACAGCCATGCCTACTAATGGCATGGCTGTGATTGGCCAGCTAAAGCATGTGACCCAGGTCTTTATAAGCTTGAGACACAGAGCGCTGTGCGTCAGTCTGCTCTAGTGTAGGGAGAGAGCACACACAACAGTGCTGGCTGCTGCTGATTAGGGACAGACAGGGAAAAAAAACATTGTGCCCGAAAAGAATGCAGGGACAGGTCAAAGTGTAGGCAGGGAAAGATATTTGAGCATTTTAGGGACAGGCTGGAGAGATTAGGCAGGGAGAGATTAGGAGACACAGGACAGAACAATAGTCCGTTAGCGATCTACATCAATTTTGCTGTGTGAGGGGTGGTGCAGTGAACAATCTTTTTGCCCTCACTTGAGCCCACTGAGGAGGAGGAGGAGGAAGGAGAAAAAAAATATTTTTATAAGTCTGTTGTGTGCAGCATTCAGCTATATTTTACTACAGAGTGCTGTTCTAATCTGCTATTTAAAAATTACAAATTTAAAGGGGAATTTTTTTAAGAGCACTTGCTATGCTCTTAACAAATTTTGCTGCCATTTGCAGCACTCTAGCCCTTTCCATTGGTTTTTTTAGAGCCATTTTAGTGCCTGAAAGTTCGGGTCCCCATTGACTTCAATGGGGTTCGGTGTCCGGGTAAAGTTCGGAAAAAGTTCACGGACCCGGACTTTTTTTTCAAGTTCGCCCGAACCCGCCGAACACGGACATCCAGGTGTCCGCTCAACTCTATATTTGATTTTTTTTATATGTTTTTATCAAGTATGTCCTTAAGCTATTTTGTTGTTTTCAGTTTCCTCTTTTTGAGGTTTTTGTGAATATTTGTCTTCAACACAGGATCTATGATGATTTTGGCTCGCACTTTTGGAGTTTTTCGGATAACTGATTCAAGATGTGCTTAATTGCACTATCACAACGTCATTTGATTGTCCATCTACAAATGCTGGCCGATTACCGACATCTTATTGTGTGGTTATGAGTAAGCCATCATCTGTATCGTGAAACGCGTCAACCTGGCATGTCTTTGATGCACTGTCTGTACGAATTTATCCATGAGGAATAAAGGACATTATTGATTTCATCTTATCCTTGAGTGTGGTCATACTCTTTTGATTTTCTACTATTGCGGATGACGGATCCGACCTGCACCGGGATCAACGCCTCACCTGAGTGGCTTTCTCCCCCTTGCTTTCAACGATGTCCTCCTATCAGCAGAGTAGGGGGTGGGAGGAGCTGGAGATCTGCATAGAAAGCGGGAATCTTTTCATATTAACAAGCGGGTAATCACCCTCTTGTTAACATGATCCAAATCTGCAGATAGGAGACTCTGGAGAGGACACAGAGGCTGAATCTTGACTCTCCTTCGGAAAGAAGGAATCTGCAGGAAGGTCAGAGAGTAAAAAGGGAGTAAAAAGGGGCACTGGGATTAGAGAGAAAAGGGAGGGGGCATGACTGCAAAGGGCCACTGTGATTGGGGGCTGAGATTGCTAGGGACACTGAAATGAAAAGGGTCACTGTGATATAAAGAGGACTGCACTGCAAGGGGGCACTGTAATCATTAAAGTGCAGTCCCCTTTTCTTTCAGTGCCCCTTCACATTACAGTGCTGAGGACTGACTCTGTGAATATCCCATGACCAACCGCTCCTGTGAACGTCCCTGCGACCCCCTGGTCCCTGTAATAATTGTCTTCTAGTTCTAAAATGCTAAACTGCTAAAACTGAGTTTTGATAGACAGGGCTATCTTTTCTGTGTTCTGCACTTATGTGACCACTGCATGAAAAGGAGGAGAATGTTCCACACTGTGAATCATGTTTTATTGATATACTGGGAGTGCTTGAAATGGGAACCTAACAAATGTGCTGGAGAGAAGTTATGCATTAAAGTGGTTAAAATGCACTTTGACTGGACATTTGTTTATTCTGGGTAACAGGCCATAGGTCAGGAATATGTGTATATGGCAGGTCTCTCTCTCGCCAGTGTGACACAATATGGTTGAGTTTCTTTACAACAACAGGTAGGTTACTGTCACATCCAAGAAGAAGTGGGGAGATGAAAACGTAGCATGGTGCAAACTGCCAGCCAATGAGAGGGATCCTTACAAATGCAAAGAGCAGCGGTAAAGCTCTAACGTGTGTAGCGCACTCTACGTTGGAGCCACCAGTAGAAATTAGATCCCCTACCCTGCACAGCTAGGGACATCAAATTTCCACAGGCACACTTGAGTCAGGAAACAGTCCAGCACTTTATTTTTGTATTTTATTGAGGGGATAAAACTCGGATGGGGGGAGTAGGGGTTTTATGGGACGCCCACTTGAATTTAAAAAAACTCTTCAGGGACAACTCTTCCTATATACTGCTATCTACCCTCCTTCTTCTCCTCCAGCACTAACTTGCTTGCAGAACACCAGCTGGCACACTATTTGGTAAACCTGACACAGCACTCAAAAAGCAATAGCCCATTACAGGCAGGGACCCTGTGCCCATTTGTTGTGTAGCAAAAAGTGTGTCGAGCTTCACATCCCTGTGGCTACTGATCCCATCACCACTTCTTCAGGCACTGCCAGCCCACCTGACTGCAACTGCCTCTCTCACTAACCCTCCTGGCTACTTCTACACAGTCCCCCCCCCCCCCCGGCTGACACCACAGTCCTCCCAGACTGCTTACTCACCAGCCCACCCGGCTGACTCCTCTAGAGAACTCCTGGATGTGTTGATCTGCTCCTGCTGTCCTCTCCTTGCTCTCGTGCCTCCAGAAAGGATCTCCTCTGTGTGTTGGTAGAGGGTTCCTCCAGCCTCCGAGCCCAGGCCGAAGGTCAAACTAGGGGGAACCCTCAAGGGCCACGACAGCCTCTTTATAGCTCCTTCTCCATCTTCCATCCCACTACCCCTGCTGGCAGAACCCATGAGTACTTATGAGGTAGCTTGCCCCCTGCCAGCCCGTTTTGCTGTGGATTGGCTGGGGCCTTTATCAATACTCCAAACAGCTCCTCCTAGACTCCACCCACTGCATCTGGAAGCTTCTCCAAGATTCCAGAAAGCAGGGGGAGTTACCAGAGATGCTGCTTGCTGAGTCATCCAGCCTCCCTGAGTCACTCAGCCCTGACCCAGATTCAACCCAGGCCTGGCTCTCAGCCAAGCCAAATTTACTTACACTACAACTTACTCTGTACATCTAATCTAGCACACGTCAGTGTGCTACATGTGGCTTCACTATTGATTCCAAAAATAAAAAAGAGCATTGCACATTTATAAAGCACAGCAATGATATTTACAAATGTGCAATGTGCTCCGCTTGTTTTAGTAGAAATAAAAATTACTTTCTTCAAAAGAAATTATTAGAGTTTCATGTCTTCCTCTTCAGGCTAGTCTCTAGGACATTACACACAGTGTAAGTTCACAAAGCAATGTGCCTAATGCAGCAGAGAAAACTGTGATTGGTGCATAATCCAGCCATGTATTCTGTCAAAGTCATGTGACTAGCCTATTCTCCAGTCACTGAGTTTGTTTTGCTCCATTAAAGGCTAACTTCACCTTTTATAGCACGTTATATGTTACACTCTTATTTAGGGTGTAACATGGTACTAAGAAAACCCTTTTCCCAGACAGTGTACAGGGGTTCTTCTCTCTGGTGGCAACTGTCAGTTTTGAATTTTGCATGACTGTACTCTGTCTGCACAGTCACATCATTCATTCATTCACATAGATCTGTGAATGAATACATTGCAAGTTCCATCTGCCCCCTCAGCAGACAAACCTGTAGTTATCAATAGAACACAAATGAGGCAATTACCACATTCATAGTCCATTGACACTTCCTCCATCTCTCTATCTGAAAATCCTTTACATTTATACGAACAAGGAGCGGGAGAAAGAGTCTGCAGGAACCTGGCTTTGCACCTACAAGCCACTGATCGTGGTTGCAATGCTTTGAAGGTTAATTTGCAAAAAATAGTAAATGCACATTTTTTTCTGCAAATGTCGGTGCATTTTTTTTTTTTTTTATTATTGCAAAATGTGAACTTAGCCTTTTAAGCACACTGCGGCATGCATTTTATGAATGGGCTGTAAAATACAGGCTGCTTAGTGGACTTTCACTGTATTCTGTGTATAATAGCCTAGAGCAGGAGTTTCCAAACATTCTGAACAAAAGACCAGTTTTCTGTACTTTAGACTTTAGGGGGCTTGACTGTGGCCATTGGAAGAGGAAAATATCCTGGCATCAGTGAGTGTGAACAATGCCATCTTTGAAATTAGTAAGATGACTAGTGCCCCATTTTAGTGCCAGTGGGAGGAATAGTGCCCCTTCGTGGGTGTCAGTGGTGGGAATAATGTCCCATTGTTGGTGTCAGTGAGAGAAATAGTGCCCCATTGTTGGTGTCAGTGGGAGGAATAGTGTCCCATCATTGGTGTCAGGGGAAAGAATAATGCCCCATCATTGGTGTCATTGAGAGGAATAGTGTCCCAATGTCGGCGTCAGTGGAAGGAATATTACTTTATTAATATTAATATTTACTAATATTTACTAATAATATTTACTAATATATTTACTAATATTAATATTAATATTTACTAAAAATAAAGAATGCAAAATATGGTGCAGCTGCACATTGTAGCCAGTAGCCAGCATAGTAGTCAACCTCTAACTTCAGCTTGTTCAATTAACCTTTGACAATAACACTTGGAAGCTGATTGGACTACACCAGATTTTGCACTCCAATTTTATTAAATTAACCCCAGTGTCCCATTGTTGGTGTCAGTGAAAGAAATGTGCCCCATCATTGGTATTAGTGGCACAGGAATAGTGCCCCTTTGTTGGTGTCAGTGGGAGGAATAGTGCGTTGTTGGTGTCAGTAAGAGAAATAGTGCACCAAGGGCCAGATAAAGGCAAGTTAAAGGCCATATCAAGCCCACAGGCTGCAGTTTGGAGACTACTGCCCTGGAGACTGGTCTAAAGAGGTAGACATGAAATTCTGAAAGAAAATTTTATTTATTTTTCTCAAATATTTTATTTTCATCGGAGAAGGCATGTCCAGGACAGTAAGACAATAGTTCAATAACGCTACACCAGTTTACAAGATATAGACATAAATTAACTATTTAATGAAGATTGGATATAAGCAAACATCCTCAGGGCTTCAGTATGTACATGACCGAAATATGGTCAACATTTCTTCTAGAGACATAAAAAAGGAAAGTCCCTAATAGTCTGGTCACCATATGAAAAGTATTGGGTTGCCCAACAGTTTTTTTTTTACACAATAGGAAGAGAGAAAGTAAGTGGAAAAGGAGAGAGAGAGAGAAAGAAAATGGAGGTAAGAAGAGGGGAGCGTGAATAAAAGAAAGAGGTAAGGGGGGCGTGTAGGAGGTATAGACACAAAATTTCAGAAAAAAAACACATAAAAAAATGTATTTCAGGGGGCACAGAAACACAATATATTAAAGTAAAATAGGTAAAATATAAAAGCCATGGTTGCACCGAGTAAATAGATACCCAACACATCAAATCTTAAATTTGCGTGCGCCTGTGAAATGGTGACAAACTTGAGTACTCTACATTTTCCATAGCCGATAGTTTAAAAGCCCCCTATAGGTCATCAGTTTAGCATTATGAAGGAGGACTGGTGCTAGCATTATTGCTCTCATTTCGGCATGCGTGGTGATATGTAACATGTGTATCGCAATCAACGGTTTCAGGCGTAGGCAGCCGACCGCGTGCGTTTACGTTTGTGCGTTTGTACGTGCGTATATGTGGGGGTGGGGGAGGCCTCCACTTTCTTTTTTGAGGGGGGGGGGGATTTTATGTGCTTGGGTGTAGCTTTAATTTTTTTACAATTAAAAAAACTTTTTTTTTTTTTTTACTCAACTTTTATTTTTTTTTATCACATAGGGGACAAAAAGTCCTCTATGTGATTATTTTTTTGTTTACGGGTTCTCTTTATTGAGATATCAAGGGTCTGCATATCTCCCCTGTGCTCCACTGAATGTAATGCAATGCACATCACAGTGCATTACATTCTTTCTTGGCCTTGATGGCAAGGGAAACTGTCAACGGGACCCACGTCACTTCCAGGTCAACAACAAGAAGGGGAGGAAAGTGGATGTGCATATGCTCTCCTCCCTCCCCTCTACTCAGCCCCTCTCCTCTCCTCTCATCCCTCCCCTCTTCCCTATGCCGGTCCCGCAGATGGGCAAGCAGAGCCCAGAAAACCTAGAAGGGGGGGGGGCGCAGCATTCACCCAGGCTCCAGGACAAAACTTCTTGTCGCCATTGTAACCTGGCATCTGGGGTTTGTCAAGCCTTGTTTTAGGGCCGGTTCACACTAGTGCAATGCCAGACGTGTGATTCGCACCGCATTGCTGCACAGATCACATGCAATATCTGTGCGTTTCAGTGTCAGCCATGCAAACCAAAAATGGTGCAGGGCCCTTTTTTGGGTCCGCACTGGAATTGAATTGCATAAGTGTTCATGCCTATTCGATCTGATTCCTGCACCATTTCACAGTTCCCACTGCGATCTGCAAACCGATCTGGGGGTGTCATTAACTTTACATTGACACCCAAAGCAGTTTACAGATCTCAGTGTGAACCAGTGTGCGATTCTGATGCGATGCAAGGAATCGGCACCGACATTGCACTGGTGTGAACCAAGACTGAGCGTACGTTTCACTTTTATGCTGTGATGTGAATACTAAGTCGTCCATTTTGTTTATTTCTTCCACTTTATTGAGCCAGAGACCAATGGTCGGTTGCTGTGGACTTTTCCTAATAGAGGTAATGGAGGACTTCAAAAGATGATGGATAATTGATCCTTTATACTGTACATTTTTGCTGGAATATTTTCTTTTGCTTAAAGTGATTTTCATTTCTACCATCCTAATTGTAAAACCTAAATGCTAGAAAGATGATAATTTTTTAGTTGAAGATTATTTCTTTAGCATTTTGTCAAACTGTTTCACTGTTATACTATATACATTTTTATGCTCCTTGGTCATTGAAATCAAAAGAAAAAAAACACATTATTTTTATAGTTCCGTGTGGCCTGGAGATGTACTGATGTCCCTTTTGTCACAGCTTTTTTTTTTTTTTTTGTGGAAGCAGCTCTACCAGGAAAAATCTCTAACCTTAGAAATACAGAAGAGCAGCCAAGATGAATGGAAGTCATTGTTGTAACTGTCTGCAGGGTGTCTGAGCGAGGGAGGTGGGGAGAACTGATGCAGACCAGGGAACTCAACTTACTGAAAGCAAAACAAAAGCACAGGTGCAGAATTTATTGAACTGCTGCAGGTGCAGGCCTTTATACCATATACAGTATTTACAAAAAGAAAAACACATCTTCAGGCTCTTTTTTCCACTCGTCTTTAACGTCAGATGGATGAATAGTTCCAGCTTGCAAAAGCTATTGCCCCGGCTCATTGACTTCTTTGGCAATGAGACGTCTGTCCCGTATCGTTTGACATGGTGGTCCTACTTTCCTGTTCTCTACAAGTAAACAGGAATTTGAAAAAACACTTTGATTTTGGTCATGTGCTTTCTGTCACTAAAACCTGAGTAGAGTTCAACTATGTACAACAAATGTCTATATTTTACATTACGCTAATAATGCTCTGAAAAAAGTATTCTTTGTTGAGGGCATAACTTTCAAAGAACTATGATAGATTGGTAAGAGTACCAGGAAAATATCAACCGTCTGTACATAATTGTTTACCTGTATGACAGATGCCCAAATATATGTCTGTAAATGAAATTAACTTAGAGTTCCAGTCCCCCAAATACTTTTTTTTTCTTTCAAACACTCCTCCGTACTTGTCTTAACATATACAGCAAAAGTTACAAGATGTCATATGTGTGCTCCTTGTGATTTATGTTAAAATATTAGATTACTAACCAGATCTCGGAGGCAGGCAGGTCCTATGTTAGCTGTGGGCATCTGAAGCCCTCTTCTCTTGATTTCCAGGATTGGGTGCAGCTGGCTACCCAGCATGCATTTCCAGATCTTGGGCCTGCGTAGTAAAACCACCGCGAGGCGCTCACTCTTCCTGATGGGTTGCCATAGCAATTGCGGTGTCGGTGGAAGTTCTTGTCCCAGTGCTATAATAACTTGTCAATCGGGACATCCGGATCCTCCTGTTTGCATCATTTTTGGTCTGGAAAGAATGCGAGATTTCATCACTAGGCGATTCGCATGGACCCCTGGGATACATGATGCCGCTATCCCAGGAGTCCTTGCGAATCACTCAGTGATATTGTCATCTAGGTGTCCGCAGCTGGAAGTGTTGCTAAAAAAAACAGCAAAAACGTTGCAAAAAAATGATTTGCAAACTAAATAAAACATTTTTATAACCACTTGCCTACAGTGCACTTTCAACCCCTTCCTGCCCAGGCCAATTTTCAGCTTTCAGCGCTCTCACGCTTTGAATGACAATTGCGCGGTCATGCTACACTGCACCCATATGACATTTTTATCATTTTTTTCACACAAATAGAGCTTTCTTTAGGTGGTATTTAATCACCTCTGGGTTTTTTATTTCTTACAAAAAAAAGAAAAAAGACAGAAAATTTTGAAAAAAAAAAAAAGTTTTTCTTATTTTCTGTGAGTAAATTTTGAAAATAAATACATTTTTCTCCTTCACCGATGTGCGCTGATGAGGTGGCCCTGATGGGCACTGATAGGCTGCACTGATGAGGTGGCACTTATGGGCACTGATGAGGTGACACTTATGAGGAGGTACTAATATGCCACACTGATGAGCACTGATAGGTGGCACTGATAGGCGGCACTGATGAGCACTGATAGGTGGCACTGATAAGCACTCATAGGTGGCACTGCTGGGCACTGAGAGGCGGCACTTCTGGGCACTGAGAGGTGGCACTGCTGGGCACTGAGAGGCGGCACTGATGGGCGGCACTGATGGGCACTGAGAGGCGGCACTGATGGACACTGATGGGTGGCACTGATGGACACTGACGGGTGGCACTGATGAGCACTATTGGGCAGCACTGATGAGCACTGAGGGGCAGCACCATCAGTGCCCACACTCAGTGCCCATAGTGCTGCTAGTTAGTGCCCATCAGTGCCTAGACAAGCAGGCACTGATGGGCACTGACTGGCAGCATTATGGGCACTGATTGTGGGCACTAAAGGGGGGCACTGATGGCGGGCACTGTGGGCACTGATGGTGGGCAGTTATGGCATTTTATTTCCCTGTTGTGTAATCAGGGCACTGGTGATCAGTGCCCTGATTACATTTCTCTGTGTCCCCTATGAGTAGGAGCCGCTGATCGGCTCTCCTCTTCCTCACACGCAGTCTCTGTGTGAGGAAGGAGAGCTGGCAATGAGAGATGATCTCATATGTTTACATTTGAGATAATCTCTCATTGGATGTTCTGATCGCGTGGCAAATGGCCGCTGTGATTGGCCATTCACCACGATCTGTGATTGGCTGTGTCCAAGGGACACGGCCGACACAGATTTTCCCCGATGCGCGCGCGCGGGAGCGCGCGGGGAGCCTGTTACTGGGAGGCCGATTAAAGATGGCCTCCCGGAAATTAGAGCCCGCGCTGTAGCCGTCTTTCGGCTATAGCGCTGGCGGGAACCGGTTAATGTGACAAATTATTGAATTAAAAAATGATAATTAAGTTAAATAGGAATATATTTAATTAATTTTTTTTTTTTTGCTTGACAGTCTCCCTTAAGTTCTATAAAACAAAAGAATATCTCGCACTAGGTGGCAAAGTCATTAATGAAAGCAACTTGAAATACGTCTGCTTGCTCTATTTTACCTGAAAAAGAATTGGATCATTTACATTTTTTTTTTTGTTTCACTTACCTTGTTTTTAATGAAAACATACTTACCTTCCTTCCTCTTACTCCCTCTGCAGACACAGCCAACGGCATCACTTCCACCTTGCATTGAGTCCTGGGAGATGAGCATCATCGATCCCAGGAGTCAATGCGCCTGCACCAGAGTCACTCGTCACTTCTGGGGCAGGCGCGTCATTCCTGCACAGCTTCTGAGCAGGGCATTCTGGGACTCCGACGTCACCGAAGAGGACACCGAAGAGGACGCTCCGACTTCAGCTGCCCACACCTGAGATGGCAGCGCTGGACAAGACATTTTCAAGGTAAGTATTTCTTCTTACAGGTAAGTGAAACAGGGGACAGTTCAGAGGCTATCGTTGCTTAAATGCACTAGTCCTGACTGGGGATATTTTTAGGTAAAAATTTTTTTTTGGGGGTGGAACTCCACTTTAAATACAAAATGTGTACAAAAGATTTAAACCCAAATAAGTGCGATCTGGTGTGGTCCGGGGGGGTGGTATGGTGTGGTCCGCCTGCCGCCCCCCCCCCCGACCCATAGATCACCAGCCGCCACTGCTTTTAAGAAGGTGTTACGTTGAGAATGTCTATTGGATCCCACCTAAGCTTTTATTTTCTGTTTGATGGGGGGGGGCAGCTGCACTTCTGTTCCCTAGTGAGCTTTATCCTGAGCCTAAATACTGAGTGTTGCAAATATTTGCTCAGTGTATCAAACACCGGGGTCCATTCTGTCAAACCATAGCTATTGGAACCTAACTGTAAACAGCAGAAAACAATGGAGATGGTCCCAGCTATACTCTGCTAAATATAGTAGGTTGATTACATCTCTGTTCTTTTTCAGGGTTCCAGGACTTAGAATAAGTACCACATATGTTAAGGATACACTAACCACTGGAAAATATCCTCTGTAAACTGCACCAGCTAGCTTTGTTATCAATCTGATGTGCATATTCAATAAATGGAATGTGAGGTGATACATTATATAATCAACCAACACAACAATATTGCTAAGCTTCCTAAGGCCCATAAACACTGCATGTTTTCCCACTACTAGTTAATTGAGGCATCATTTGTAACCTGTGTAAATCTGATAATACCTTAAACCAGGGGTGCCCAACCTTTTAAAGAATGAGGGACACTTAAGCAACTTGGTAACCAGTCGAGGGCTACAATGGGCAGAGCTGGCAAATGACAGGTCTGTGTCCACTCCACATATGCACAGCCTGCTCTTCTCTATTGGCCCTCCAATCTGCCGATATGGAAGGGGACTGATCCCCTTCTGTTTTTTTTAGCAGATCAAATTGGAGGTAGGCGGGTGTAATCCCACACAAATCCTTTTGTCGCTCCATAGAGGTGAATGGAGGGTCCGATTGGGTCTGCCTAAAAAACAGACAGGTGGACCCAATCGGACTGATTGCCTAAAAGGGGCCTAAGGCTGCTTTTACATTGATGCGCTGTGGTTTACCTGTACTGTGGGTGCAGTGTAATGTACTTGTGACTTTCCTGCAGGTTAGCTTCATTTTGCCATATAATTCTATTATAAATGTAGGTGTAGTGCACTTTCTGAAAGCGCACCAAACCCACAGGTAATAAAATAAGTCTATGACTGTGCTGATCTGCAGGTAACCGCACTGCACCTGCGGATCAGTTTGAAAGCAGCCCAGTGTAGCTAGTGTACCAGTGTAGAGAACAGGTATGCCCATTGCTGTTTGATTTTAAATAAAAAAATTACCTAAATGTCACTTCTTCCTTAGGATTCCTGCAAGGATCGCTGGCTGCTGCTGTTCTCCAGGTGGGTATGGCTGGTGGCTGCTGCTGCCCCCCAGGCTGCTGTCCCAGGAGGTGGAGTGCATTTGGTATCACGTCGCTCGCTCGTCCCTCTCCCCATCTTGGCCTGAAAGGCTGCATGCTTGGATAGCAGTCTGATATGGATTTTGGGGGGGACCCCACGCAGGTTTTTTTTTTCATGTTTTTTTATCTGTATTTCCGGGAGCCAACAATGAATTACAGCCGCAAGCAAGTTTAAATTACATTTTTTCCTTTAGAAATGTCAGTATTGCTGCAGCTGGCTCCATAAATCGTACAGATGCGCCACTTTACAGGCACATTAAGGGGACCCCCCCAGGCACAATATTTAACCACTTTACCACCGAAGGATTTTGCTGTCTTACGTCCAGGTCACTTTTTGCGATTCGGCACTGTGTGACTTTAACTGACAATTGCGCAGTCGTGCGACGCCATACCCAAAACAAAATCTACGTCCTTTTTTTCCCACAAACAGAGCTTTCTTTTGGTGGTATTTGATCACCTGTGCGATTTTTACTTTTTGTGCTATAAACAAAAAAAGAGCGTCAATTTTGAAAAATTAACAATATTTTTCACATTTTTTTATATGAAATCCCCCCCCCCCCCCAAAAAAAAATGTAAAAATCTAAATTTTTTTAAATTTTTGGCCAATTTGTTTTCTGCTACATATGTTTGGTAAAAACAATCACAATAAGCGTATTTTAATTGGTTTGTGCAAAAGTTATTGCGTTTACTAACTAAGGGAAAGATTTCTGTCATTTTTGTTTTTTTTTTTTTAACGAGTAATGGCGGCGATCTGCGATTTTTTTTGCGGGACTGCAACATTGCGGCGGACAGATCGGACCCTTGACTGACATTTTTGACACTTTTGGGGGTACCAGTGACATTACTACAGTAATCAGTGCTATACATATGCACTGTTACTGTAAAAATGACACTGGCAGGGAAGGGGTTAATTTTATTGGAGAGGGAGGGGTTAATGTATCAAATGGAAGAGCACAAAAAGCCGCACAACCGGTTGAAGATGCAAAAAGTTAAAATCCAAATTTATTATGCAGGCAAATAATAAAATCATCCAAGATGAAACCAAAACAGTCGGAGACATGGGGGGGAAAAGGGGAGCACGGCGGTTGACGCGTTTCACAGAGTCTTCCGCTTAGTCGTAACCAGTTCTTTTCCCTCTTGACTGTTTGTAGGGGTTAATGTATGCCTGGTGCTTACTAACGTGTGTGGGGGGAGGTGACTGAGTGACACAGGGACAGATCGCAGGTTCAGCTATGCTGAACCCTGCAATCTGACCCTGTCTGTCACTTAGGAGATCCGCCCGCTTTGTTTACACAAGCGGGCGGATCTCCAGACTCGATTCCCCGACGATCACCGCCGCTCCTCCCCTGGCCCGACTCCCGCTGTGACTGAATACAGCGGGAGCGAGCCTCCGGCGGCGCGCGCACGCCGCAAACTAGGTCTACGTCGCTGGATGGGAACGAACCACTTTGACGCAGTACAGTCAATGTGACTGGTGGGCAAGTGGTTAAAGGATTTTTTTTATTTCTATTGTTTCACTTTAAGCATCATTAAAATCACCGCTCTTGCAAAAACGACAGTTTTAAAAAAAAATGTTTGCATTGATACATGTCCCCCAGGGCAGTACCCGGGTGTCCATACACTTTTTTGCCAATAACTTGCATATAAGCCTTTAAAATGAGGACTTTTGATTATTCATTTTCATGTCCCATAGACATTACTAGAGTTTGCATGTTCGCTAGAACTTTCTCCTTGTTCGAGATGTTCTGGTGCGAACCGAACAGGGGGGTGTTCAGCCCATCATTACAATTGACACCATATGCTAAAGTCCTAAAAAATGTCTGCTAGATAAATGGTCCCTCACTGTACAATAGCCATTGATTACAGAAGCATGGGGTATATTGCACTAACTTTGCTCCGTTTCTTATTTTTTATTTATTATATCAAAAATGTTGGTTTTAGGGCCTATTTACACTATGTTTTGTGAAAACATGTGAGTTAATGCAACGCTTTACTGTTTAGTAAGTTGCCTTGGGTTCAGGCAGCCCCTTTTGAATGGATGGCAGTGCTCATAAATGATAAATGGACATGCACTATTATAGCACAGCCCACCACAAATCACAGATGGTTTAAATTGGTGTCATGCAGCATGCTACAATGCAAGTGTAGTGTGCAGCAGTGCCTAGGTGCCAACCAGTTTTGTGTCAGTTTGTCATCATGACTTTGCACAGTAATGCTTTAGGATCTAATGATGGGCTTTTAGCGATGGTGACTGGATCAAGAGATTACGGTACCTAATCAAATTATATGAGATTCCACTCACTCATCAGGCAGAACTGGCCATGAACGCCCTAAAGGGGAAGCATAAAAGGGTAATCCTGAGGAAGACCAGAATTTCCTTGGCAAAATTGTTAACTGCTTAGAAGGGGTGTATAGCCAAACGATAATATTAGGGACCTCAGGCCCCACTTTATTGGTAGAGAGCAAGAGAATCTATTTTGCAATATGTACTGGAACAGCAAGATGTAGCAACAGAAAAACACTGTAGGGAAAGATGGCATGTAAGACAGCCTGGCTGGGGTGATTTGGGTGGATCACTGAAAGAAGAATTTGTAGATTGACAGCTTTCTGACAAGGTCAGAGAAATGTTGCAAGACAAAAATAGAAGCAACCCTCAATTTGAAGTCCAGAAACAGGTGAAGAATAACATTCCATTTAGGCAAGGTGTGAATGTTGATTAAAACCTGGGTGAAAGAAAAATCCAATGCTTACCTTCCATCTATGTTGACATTTTTAATTTATGGGGTAGCAGATGTCTTCTTTCCTGCTGGTAGAATGAGTCCACCAAGAAGACTTTGGACAAAGTATGAATGACATTTCAAAGGGAACAAGATGGCAAAAAGTATGCAACACATGACTTGAGTAGTATTAACCTACCATACAGGGTGGTACAGCTACAATACAATTCAAGACAAGATGGTTAGAAGGGCCCTGCTTGTGAGAGCTTTCAATCTAAAGGTAAGGGCAAGTGATACAAAAAGTATTAGCTGAGAGAGGTTGAGTTGTTCGACAAGGTAAAATGCAGTTGTTAGGCAGAGAAAGGATAGCCTTCCATGAAGGGATGAGATATTATGACCTTAGTTCTAGAAAGATTGAGTTTTAGGAAGTGGGGTGACAACCATAAAGACATGTATGTTAGTAGAAAAAAAAAGAACATTTTATTTTCACAACACTGCAAAAAGGGTTGTGTAGCAGAAATGTAAAGGTACCCTTGAATTAGTATTACCAAAGTTGGTAAAGGTAGTGCAAATTCTTTCCATTAGATCTACTCTAAATGGGTGGGGGGTTAAGCCAGGTACACGCTATTCGTTTTTTTTTCCGTTCAATCCAGTAGTTTGAACAAAAAAAACCTGTCAGCCCCGGTCAGAGCTGCTGTACTACTAATGACCAGACTTTAGTACAGCGATCTCCCCCGCTGAGCTGCTGGCTGAGAGTGCTTATAAGGAGCCGGTCAGCTGCTGGTTTTCCAGCATGCACATCCAACAGAAGCTGTCCAAACAGCTGCTTCTGTCGAACTGGCTGGTATACACACAGGCCGAATGTTGGACGGCTTTCCTTGAACCGGCTGCTGTCGACCAGCATTCGGACCGCGTGTATAGGGCTTTAGGCAAGCACTATCTGACCGCTTTAAAGTGACTTTTTTCAGGGTATTGCCATTTTAGTTTAATTCCCAAAGTGAGAGGGAACACTGAGAATTATTATTACAGAAAAAGTAAATGTAAACACAATTCTAAATCATCTAACACACATGTGTCATACACAAGGACTGCGGGACAAATCTGGCCCTCCAGGCTATTTAATTTGGCCCTCCTCCTGCAGCTGTGACACCCCCTTCATCTCCACCCCCACCTTGTCTCAGCAGTCAGCAGCAGAGAGGAAGGCACAACTCCTCCACCACATCCTGCAGTTGACTCCAGTCCTCCTCCAGACCCTGGACTTTCAGCTTCCCAGCTCCGCCCCTACCTTTTTTCCGGCAGCAGCACAAGGTAAGGGGGATACACTGTGATGTAAAGGAGGGTGGGGGGGGGGGCTCTTGACATCTGATGTAAGGGGAGTGAGGTGCTCTGCACATCTAGTCTTACAGATACAATCAGCCCTTTGAGGGCAACCATAATGCTGATGCGGCCCGCAATGAGAGTTTGACACCCCTGATCTAACAGGATCCAATAACTTATAAGGAATGCACCTGGTATTTTGGATTATGAAAATGGTTGACATTGCATTTCTTATATTTCTAGTAACAATTTTTACATCAAAATGCTACAGAGAAAATCCAAAATATTTTATATGCACAAATTTACATACATAGTATACCCATAGTACACACTAAAATGAACTGTTCAGTCACACTCTCTGGTCCTTCGTTGTAGCGAACATATGTCCAAACAACCAGCGGTACAATTGATGACCTGTCATACTGTGAAATGTAACGGGCCCAAACTCAGTTTGTGTTACACTGCACTTCCATTCACATACTGCTTTAAATATATAAATTACAGATCAAAATCTACTGCTTTAATTTACATTCCTATTAATATTATCACTATGGAAACACAACAGGTCCATTTTGAGAGGAATTTGTTTAACAGAAGCTACATGGAGGCATGGTATATCTTTCTAAAACTTCCTGCCATACAAGAGGAGTGTGAATGAAATGTGGACCTCATACTCCATCCAATAAACAGCAACGTAAAGTAACGTATGTCAAGGGATTTCTGCCTGAGCCTGTTTACATTTGCACAATTACACTTAAAAATTCTGTAACAATACAAATCCCTCATGCTCATAGTCACTGTACTCACACTATACTCAACCTGTTTATCTGTTATGTCTACGGAAATAGCCCTAGACGTATTATGGTTATACAGGGCATTCACTGTTAAACCACCACTTTACACTTTTGTAAATAATGTCTCTCTACTGTAGATTAAACAGAAGCTTTATTTAAGTCACCTCCAAACCCATAGAAATACATTTCATAGTTCCATTTATGAGCAAATTACTTTATAGTGAGTTTAAAAAGCCATACTGTACATTATGCATCCTATTCAGGTGACTTACTATATTTATGCAATTGAGAAGAAAGAGAGAGAGTGTGCTCAAATATGAGTCTGCTTTAACCCTTTTGCTGCCAGGCCCTGTGCTCCACTTTTAAACTTAGCTGGCCAGACAATTTTGGCAATTTTTCAATTGTTTTTATATTTATTTTTTTTAATATTGTTGTGTTTTGGACATTTGATCAGTGTAATTAATATGCACTTCCTGAGCTTGGCATTTGATATCAAATACTCTAAGTATTTATGGGACTTCTTACGGTTTGTCATGTTAGATAGTTACCAGATGTGACGCAGGTTGTTCCTGTGTCCCGGGTTGTTTACATGGCAACGTTCTATGAGGAAGATGGCGCAGAGAACCAGAAGTGACATATTAGGCTATGGGAAAATGGCGTGGAGGGCAAATATGACGTACTGCTCACGCCGAGGACATTCCCATAAATGAGGAGCCAATCAGACTAACCACTATAGGTCCCAGAAGAAGAGCATTGGCTTGAAATGTGTTGGTCGGAGCCACACACGCTAACGTCACAGCGCCGTGTTCGCCGCTCGTAGAGGCGGTTATAGATGTGAGTGGCTACTATTTGTTTTTATGATGTATCAACCCTGTGATTTCAATAAATGTTTCTTTTAAATACACTGATCTTTCAACTCTGGGAGAGGAATGAGGAATGACTGTGGAAGTATCCTTATGTTTGGGATGGATGATCTCGCTGACTGATGGTGTGATACTGATACCCTCCTCTCTATGTCCAATCCGTGGGTGAAAAAATCATCAATGAAGATTATTGAGTGATACCATTCTGAGATTTAGTGAGTTAGCACTGCATGTGGGGTGAAGGAATTGAGCACTATATCTATCTTTGGTTTCAACTTGGGTGCACCTCCCCATGTATGTTGCAATACAATTTTGAACGTACTTCACCATGAGATATATATTTTTCTATTTTTATGTTTCCCCACGCATCCAATATTGAGGAACTGTATGAACTTTGATATATCCTACATGCTAGCTTCTACAGGTATGAACTTGGATTTTTAGGACTATTTTTATGGACTTTATGGACTTATTGTCTTGTGATTCACTTTTATATGAGCGCTGCAATTCTTTTTATATGTGATTTGGTTAGGATTGTGTACCTTCTATTGCCAGCAGCTGAACCTTTTTTCTTGCGCTGATCTTGTACTGAATTTATATACCACTTTAAAACTTAGCTGGCCAGACCATTTTTGCAATTTTTCCATTGGTTTTTTATTTTTCCCTTACAGCTTTCAGAGTTTGTTAAAGACCCCCCAAAACATATATTTTTTTGTTTCAAAGATTTTACGTACAGATAATCCAGTTATGACATTTTTATAACAAAAAAAGTGCATAACAGTAAAAGATGGCAGCGAGTAAGGTATCCAAGTTTATACATTCAGAAAGTCGAGTAGCAAGTCATGAAGTGCTAACTGAAATGGAAAGATTAAGAAGAGAGAAAAAAGAAAAAGGGAAGAGAAAGGGGAGAGAGAAAGGAAAAACAAAATGGGCGGAGTGGGGAGGGTCAGGGGATTGGAAAGGCGATAGCAGAAAGTGTTGAGCCTTGTAAATTCGGGTAATGTTTTATTGATTTTGTGCAGGTAGGGGCGGTGTTACGAGTTTATTCATTATTCTAGCGAATTCTGCCGAGTTTGCCAAACCATATATTTTATGAAAGAACATGACCAGTAGAATACAAATAAGGTGCTACTGATTTTTAGGGAACAATTATATTTGCGCAAATGTTTATCAAAACAATATTTTCGCTAAAAATACACAAAAATCATTATTAGCAGTTAAAAGCACAGCACATTGTACAAAATTCCTACTAAATCTAAAAGCTAACCTGTATTGAGTTAATAAATAACCACTTTTTAAAAATTTAGATTGCGCCTTTTTGCGAAATTGTGAAAATCGAACATACGCAAAAATGGAAATATCCAAATTTCTCAAAAAATCTAGAGGTTTTCATTGTTCTCTTACAGCTTTCAGAGTTTGTTTAAGACCCTGGAAACCATATATTTTCTCAAAGCACATGACCTGTAGAAAAAAAAGAGGGTGCTACTAATTTTTAGGGCCCCACAATATCTCTGCAAATGTTTACCAAATCAATATTTTCACTAAAAATACACTAAAATAATTTATAGCAGATACAAACACAGCAAATTTTACAAAATTCCTGCTAAATACTTACTAAATATAAAAGCTTAACCTGTTTTGAGTTAATAAATAACAAATATTTGTAAATTTTTAATTGCTCTTTTTTGCGAAATGGTGAAAATTGAACGTACACAAAACTATAAAACACGAAATTTCTCAAAAAATCTAGAGGTTTTCATTTCTCACTTTCAGCTTCAGAGATTTCAAAAGACTCCCCAAACAATACATTTTCTGAATGCAAAGGGCCAGTAGAAAAAATGGAAGGTGCTACTGATTTTTAAGGCCCCACGATATTTACCAAAACAATATTTTTGCTAAAAATGCACAAAAGTCATTATTAGCAGATACAAACACAGCACATTTTACAAAATCCCTGCTAAGTTCCTTCTAAATATAAAAGCTAAACCTTTATTGAGTATTAGAGAACATTGGTGGATGCGGCGCTGCTTGTGCTGGATCTATTACAATACTTAGTGTATATATGCACCCAAACCTATTCTACATAAGTGCTATACACAAATCAATAGTTTGAGACAGATCACAAAACCTAAAATATCAATGTTAGTGATTCAGTGATAAAAAAAAAAATAAAAAAAATAAAACAGTGATAAAGTGACATGTACAATAGAATGTTTCTATTACAACGTTAATAGTGACTCAGTGTAAAAAGTAACTCAGTGCAAAAAAGTGACAAGGGCTTGCATCCTGTATAACGACAGTCCTCAAATATGATATGCACAAAAATCAAAAATCAAAAAATGTGCTTTCATAAAATATTTATGCCGGTGTCTTCACTCGTGCTCCCCATATGTGCCGCACTCAACGGAAGACTTTCCCCACCAAGGAGGTATTCAGCATTCACAGCGCCATAAGCTGTATGTAATCTCCTTTGGCAATGGATAGCTAACTCTCTGTATTTTATTACTCCAGTTACCCCCGCAGTCTCAGGCATATATGAGAAATAAAACATCCATAGCATAATTCCGTGGTGTAGATTTTAATAAAAGACCAGTAGTATACTTACAGTATGTTTAATTCGTAAAAGCTTAGCCATAAAAATAAATAGTCAGGAAGTGCAGGAAACCGATGCGCTCCACAGACCTGAAACCAGAAGTGATGCAATGATTCTGTGGCTCCACCCTACACGTTTCATCATTTAAACATCATCGGGAGGGGTCCCCTAAGCCCCAGCTTCACCCGCACCGCACCCCCTCCCCCTGTTAAGCCTGACAGCTCGCTGGAGTGCCAGTCAGCAAGTGCAGGCAGAGGGAGGGAAAGGGAGGGATGCCGCCAGAGCGATGAATGGATCAGGGGTGTGGGGGCTCCTATGGGGGGGATCGGCCTGGCAGGGGGGACATTCTGAGATTGTGACATGTTGGTATGTTATTTCTAACAAAGGCATTTGTGTAATATAGGTTTATATAATAAGGTAATGCAAAGACTTTACATTTGTTAGGTATTTGATATGCCTCAATCACAAAAAGATGATTTAGCTGTTCTTTTTTTTTTTTTTTTTGATCACCTGCAAATCTGAATGCAACAAGAAAGTTGGATCCAGCCAAGCAAAATGAGGCCTAGTGCTTCTGGCTATAAACATTAGAATCAGATAGGATTTGGATGTCAGTAATCCAATCACCAGAAGATATTTCTTATCCTTCATGTAGCTGAAAGACAGCTCTTAGATAAAAAAAAAAATTCCAAACCAGCCAATGGAGGCCCGCTGAGGAGCATTACTTGGCCAAACACAACCTCACTATTGCCTAAAGCTGAATATAGATGATTTTTTTTTACCCAATGCAATGAAATGTTTGCTTTTTCAATTACTATAAAACCATAATAAAGTTTACAATACATACACAACCACTAGTCTAAAGTTGAACAATTATTTTAAACTATGAAATCCTGATAGTGTTAATGATGTTGCTAAATTTAGGCTTAAAGCTGAATTCTAAGCAGATATAAAAGACACTAATTAATTCAGTTCTTCCTCACTCCTCCCTCCTTTTACTTCATTCATGCCATTACAAGCTTGTTTGTTGATGACAAAATCACTGTTTTTAGCATGCTTTTATCATCAAAATATTTCAAATGTAACCATCCAAGACTGTGCTGCGGTTTTTAAAAAAATGTCATCATACCCCGCAATCCCATTTGCTGTCTGAGTCATGTGACTTGAAAGAGGGCCACACCCGAAACGTGCCGTCAGGTCGACAGCTACCCTCCTTGCATCCCTCCCTCCCACATGCGTTCCACCTGCAGTTCGGACCTTTCTTCAGACGTCGACTTCCCGAGCGGATGAAGTTACGCCCAGGCTGTTTCCCGCTGTCTACGAAGCCACTCGTGGGGACCACCATCCTCCACAGCATGGCTGCCTCTCATCCTCCCATCCTCTGTGCTCTCCTACCTCATCCTAAGCCACTCCCAAAGCCAAGCATGGTGGTCCCCACCTCCACTCCATTGGGGCTTCTTCTCCATTGCCATGCGCTGATGAGCACAAAGGTAGTTACCACCGCAGCACTGTCCAGCTCAGTAGAGTCACAGCTGACAGCACGCCAGAGGAGCTCCATCCTGTGAGTGTTTGCCCTGGTTTTGGTTTTTCAGTGTGTTTGAGGAGAGCTCTGTACTTACTACCATTGACATATTGTTTACTTATAGAACACAATTGTGAGCAGAAAACTGCATCAACACCTCTCATCGACTTTAACCACTTCCGGACCGCTCACCGCAAAAATACTGTGGCAAGGTGCCTGGCTGAACAAAATCACATATAGGTACGTGATTTTGTGCAGGGGTTCTCTGGGTCACACATGTGCCACCGGAGCACCGCTCACGCTGGGATTAGACGCAGTGAAGCCAATCAGCGGGTTCAGCAGTCGCAGTGGCCGCCAGCCACCCGTGATCGTGCAAGAGAATGACAGAAGGTAATGACAGAACGAATGTAAAAAAGGCAGGCGGCTGTTCTGTCACAGAGGCAGAGAGAAATCTTGTGTTTTAGCTAAGCTGAAACACAGATCTCTCTTTTCCTCTAGCACATCCATGCCCCACACAGTTAGAAAGCATTCCCTAGGAGCACACTTAACCCATTGATCACCCCTAGTGTTAACCTCTTCCCTGCCAGTGTCATTTATACAGTACAGTAACAGGGCATTTTTTTTTTTAGCACTGATCGCTGTATTGGTGTCACTGGTCCCCAAAAAGTGTCAGATTTGTCCGCCACAATGTCACAGTCCCGCTAAAAAATGCTGATCGTCGCCATTACTAGTAAAAACAAAAAAAATAAAAATGCCATAAATCTATCACATAGTTTGTAGACACTATAATGCACACTGCATCTAATTGGTCTGCATGGCTGTCACCCCAGAGCATGATCCCCTCCCTTCGGAGACTGGGCCACAGGGCAGTATTCCAACATGATAATGACCCCAAACACACCTCCAAGACAACCACTGCCTTGCTAAAGAAGCTGAGGGTAAAGGTGATTGACTGGCCAAGCATGTCCCTAGACCTAAACCCTATTGAGCATTTGTGAGGCATCTTTAAACGGAACATGGAGGAGCACGAGGTCTCTAACATCCACCAGCTCCATTATGTCATCATGGAGGAGTGGAAGAGGACTCCAGTGGCAACCTGTGAAGCTCTGGTGAACTCCATGCCCAAGAGGGTTACTAGTAAAAGGGAATGGTCTAACACTTGCAATTGTAAACACCTCCATCCCTAAATTATGCGAAAACAACAGAGAGGTGGCCCTAAACGGGACTTTATATGAGGTTGAATACAATAGTCATAAAAGATAAAAAATATATAAATTTTATTATCAGATAAGGATATATAATAAATGTAGGCATGAATATATATATACATAACCACAGGTGTCATTACAAGCATATAAAACACGTAAAACATAATGGAAAAATAGCAGCATTACAGCAATAACAACATAGTGACAACATATCAACATGGATATTGTATGACAAAGGGTAATTGGTATAAAAAACTCTACGCGTTTCGTGGGTCCCTACGCCCACTCATCAGGAGTATGTAGATGATTCTGTTTAAAAATGAACAGATGAAATGTAAATGTCTGCTATGCATTACGTAAGACAAAAAATATAAAGATTCAACAAATGTGTAACCCAAAAAGGGAAACTACACTTACATCTAACTGAATCAAAACTGGTCTGCGCTGCCAAAGGAGAGGGTGTCAACGTCTTGTCCGGGAGCTGAAGGGGCAAGACCATGCCGTAACACAGTGGGGAGCCAGATGAGGAAAGATATGTAGTAAAAGAGGGGGCGGTGTTATGGATGATTGTAGATAAAATGACACTGGCTGAAAATACATAAATGAATATATCGGAATATCAGACTATAGAAAAATATTAATGGTAATAATATATAATAATGTTAATAATATATCTTTGTTGTATCACATGGTGATACCAAAAAAGGGAAGGGGTATTATGTATAAAAAGTATATTTCAACAGAGCCAGTGTCAGAATCAAAAAGAGGGGGGAGGGAGAACATGACCAGAAAAAGAAAAAACAGAAAACACGGGGAGACTTAGAACCCAAAAAAAGAGTGCTAATCTTCGTGCATGGGAGAAGCAAAAAGAGTGGTGAAAATGCTGTGACATAGAAGTAAGTGGGCTCTTTGAATGTGTAAAAAACATTGGTAAAATAGATATATACAGGGAGTGTTGATAGTGAGATGAAATAAGTGCAAAGTAGCGATGTGATGAAATACATATCATACATACAATATCCATGTTGATATGTTGTTATTGCTGTAATGCTGCTATTTTTCCATTATGTTTTACGTGTTTTATATGCTTGTAATGACACCTGTGGTTATGTATATATATTCATGCCTACATTTATTATATATCCTTATCTGATAATAAAATTTATATATTTTTTATCTTTTATGACTATTGTATTCAACCTCATATAAAGTCCCGTTTAGGGCCACCTCTCTGTTGTTTTCGCATAATTTAGGGATGGAGGTGTTTACAATTGCAAGTGTTAGACCATTTCCTTTTACTAGTATCCCCCGGGTGGAAGACACCCACGGCCTGCCTATGGTCTCACACTGCTGTAGTCTGACCCATACAAATCATAGTATGGATCCAAGTAGTCATATATATTTTTTATTCATAACCCCATCATTAACTTATTTTTATATATTTTCATCTGTGCAATTACACTTCTAACATAATCTCATTGGTTTATGCGCTCCCTCTGGTGCTAGGTTCGCAACTACTCCGGGAGCTGCGATATATTATAGGGAGATCCTTCTCCCTTGCTGACTCCTCCCCAAATGGGAGGAGCCACCTATATATCGGCGTCATGTCCCTGCCTACTACGTGTACCTCTGCAACAGCGGCGTTTGCACGTGGTGGCGGTCTATTCAAACTCACGGTCATGGTTGCCAGCTGCTGCTGGCTTTTTCCATGCTGACCTACATAAGCTTTTGCTTGTGTCTGTCCCACCGTATACATGGCGTTAGGGACGAGACGTGCATGCAGCCCTTGTGCTCATTCAGGTGAGGAATCACTTCTTTCTACACTCTATACTCTCATGTTCTGTTTTCTTCCTTTTCTTTGGTCACTTCATTGGCTATTGCACACTTTCCTCCATTAACCCTGTCTTTTCTACTGCCTTGAGCTCCCGTCTCAAGGAACACCCTGCATCTTTGTCTTTTCACTCCTTCCTGCCTTTTACTTCCCTTGCCTTTTTTGTCTAAGCTCAGTTCCTTATCCCACGACCTGTCTCAATCTGTTTACAATTTCATCACATCGCTACTTTGCACTTATTTCATCTCACTATCAACACTCCCTGTATATATCTATTTTACCAATGTTTTTTACACATTCAACGAGCCCACTTACTTCTATGTCACAGCATTTTCACCACTCTTTTTGCTTCTCCCATGCACGAAGATTAGCACTCTTTTTTTGGGTTCTAAGTCTCCCCGTGTTTTCTGTTTTTTCTTTTTCTGGTCATGTTCTCCCTCCCCCCTCTTTTTGATTCTGACACTGGCTCTGTTGAAATATACATTTTATACATAATACCCCCTTCCCTTTTTTGGTATCACCATGTGATACAACAAAGATATATTATTAACATTATTATATATTATTACCATTAATATTTTTCTATTGTCTGATATTCCGATATATTCATTTATGTATTTTCAGCCAGTGTCATTTTATCTACAATCATCCATAACACCGCCCCCTCTTTTACTACATATCTTTCCTCATCTGGCTCCCCACTGTGTTACGGCATGGTCTTGCCCCTTCAGCTCCCGGACAAGACGTTGACACCCTCTCCTTTGGCAGCGCAGACCAGTTTTGATTTAGTTAGATGTAAGTGTAGTTTCCCTTTTTGGGTTACACATTTGTTGAATCTTTATATTTTTTGTCTTAAGTAATGCATAGCAGACATTTACATTTCATCTGTTCATTTTTAAACAGAATCATCTACATACTCCTGATGAGTGGGCGTAGGGACCCACGAAACGCGTAGAGTTTTTTATACCAATACCCTTTGTCATACAATATCCATGTTGATATGTTGTCACTATGTTGTTATTGCTGTAATGCTTCCATTTTTCCATTATGTTTTACGTGTTTTATATGCTTGTAATGACACCTGTGGTTATGTATATATATTCATGCCTACATTTATTATATATCCTTATCTGATAATAAAATTTATATATTTTTTATCTTTTATGACTATTGTATTCAACCTCATATAAAGTCCCGTTTAGGGCCACCTCTCTGTTGTGTTTGCCCAAGAGGGTTAAGACAGTGCTGGAAAATAATGGTGACCACACCAAATATTGAAACTTTGGGCCCAATTTGGACATTTTAGGTTGCTTTATGGTTGTGTTGAGTTACTTTGAGGGGACAGCAATGTACGCTGTTTTACAAGCTGTACACTCACTACTTCACATTGTAGCAAGGTGTCATTTCTTCAGTGTTGTCACATGAAAAGATATAAAATATTTACAAAAATGTGAGATGTGTACTCCCTTTTGTGAGATACTATATATACAGGTAAACTAATGTTAATCGTTAAACAGGAATAAAGGAAAAAAACAGGAACAATTTTATCTTGCTTGGAATAGTGATCTGCAATTCAATCAATAAACTACACGTTATGAGAAAGTGTGACAGGTAGCTGAAATTCAAGAGGTTACTAGGACATTGAAAGTCTGGAATTTTCCAGAAAAACAGTTAAGATGGTTAATGATTAATATTATGGCCTTGTGAAAATAAACTGATTTTCTTTTATATACTTATGTGTTAGCAGAAAAATAAGGAGCTGAACTTTTCATGAGCTATATACAGTAAACTACATACATAAATTAAATGAATTGCCTGTAACTAATTAATGTGAGTAGTCAAACCACCTGCACAACCTGGAAGGTTTGACAAATATTCATAGGGTAAGGTTACACTAAATAAATACAGACACGTTTTGTTCTCTTAAGGCTGTACAGTCATCTTGTCTGATATGCCAAATGCATGTGAACAGTTTTTTTTTTTAGTTTTAATTGCTGTAACACAAGAAGTAGTGCTCAATGTGTAGTGTAGATAATCACTTTCTAACTGGAAATATACAATTCTTTTGCAGTTTTAGGAAATGATAAGTAGAAAGTATGGCATGTAAAGGTTCTCATTTCTTAAGGCCATTGTATATCTAGTAATAGGCAGTAGTGATGGGCTGAACCCCAACACCCCCCCCCCCCCCCCACACACACACACACACACACAATTTTAGTCCACTAAAATCACTAAAATTGAATGTGTTTAGTTAAACTGTAATGCATTATTTAAGCATTTCCATAGAATTTCCAAACGCATTATATAGTCTTGGAGTAAAAAAAATGTGATATCATGGTATTATTTATGGTATTAAGGTTTGAACAAACTCACAAATACAGATTTAGCCACTCTGGATGGTCTGAGGAGGCCTGTAATGCTGCACAGTGCTCTGGACAGAGGTCTGAGGAGGCCTGTTATGCTGCACAGTGCTCTGGACATTGGTCTGAGGAGGCCTGTAATGCTGCACAGTGCTCTGGACAGTGGTCTGAGGAGGCCTGTAAAGCTGCACAGTGCTGGATGGTGGTCTCAGGTCTGAGGGATGGCCTGTAATGCACAATGCCCTGGCCAGTGGTCAGATGAGGCCTGTAATAATGCACACACAGTGCTCTGGATGGACGGCGGTCTGGGGGAAGGCCTCAGGTCTGCTGTAATTGCAATGTACACTAGTACTACACACTCACAGTCTGCTCTCTGCCCTGGATGGGCAGTCGTCTTGTGAGTCAGGACTTGGGAGTGGGACATTCTTTGCGGGACTCGGGAGGCCTGCCTGTAATGTACAGTGCTGCTCTGGTCTCTGGCAGTCACCACGGACGGTGCATACAGTAGCTTCAACTCTCTTGCTTGCTGGGAGAGTAAATAGGTGGAGCTTCGTGAAAACCAGAAGTTCGTTCATGATGGTAAGCGTCCCTGCCTCACATTTCCATTCCGTTTTCATTCGTTAACAAAAACAGATTTGATTTTCATAATAGTTTTTTTCACTGGACGAAAATGTGCTGTACTTTTCTTTTGTTTTCATCACTGTAAAAAATGCTGCTGATGAAAACTTTGACGAAAACATTGTCATTTACGAAATTAACACTGGGCCAACTGGAGTTGCACTGTCCAGCCACTATACCTAATTTGTGGCTATTATCCCTCAAATAATGTACTCCAATTTCTATATCAAGATAAAACCTGTCTCATCTCTCACTTCTTTTATTATGACAAAAGCTGCTTATTTATTGTCCAGCCACTGAACAATATTAATGGCTATTGCTTCCCAGATAATTTAATATTTTGGTTATAGAAACATTTTGTGGACAATGCAGTGTCGTAGGGCAAAAAAAAAAGAAGTTTATTTTGCCACTCACTGTTTTTTACAAGGTTGAAAATGTTAGTTTTATTTTTTACAAGTAAACTTTTCTATAGTTTAAGGCATCTTAACACGACCGCCTTGATCTGGTCCACCTGTTTGTTTTTGAGGCGGACCCCATCGGGCCACCCAATTTCCTCTATGGGAGGCAGATGTCAGTGCACATGTGTCAGATCTGCTGAATATAGGCATATGGCGATACGTTCGCCATCCGTCCAGCGGGTTGGATCGGATGGGGTCGGATGAAAAAGGACAGGCTGTCTGTTTTCATCCAATCTCCCCATAGAGGAGAGAGAGACTGTGACAGGTCTTTCTCTGCAAAGCCAGCGAACTTTGTCACTGAGCAAGGGGAGCCTGTCAAAACATACCAGCCACCTGTGAAAGGGGTCTTATATCCATTGTGGCGGCTTCCACTGTTCAATTCAGGCTTGTTACCACTAGATAAAAAAATAGGTGTTGTAGCAAAAACTAACCATAAAAAGTAAGTTTTTCCAAATTAAATGAATCCAAATGGGGCGTTGCTACTGTATTTAAACCAAACTAATTGTAAAAGAAAAAAAAAATGACACATCTAACTAATGTGATGTAAGAATGTGGTATTGCTGATGCTGTCTATGAAAATTGTACTGTTTTGTATCACACACAGCTTAAAGCCTTCTCCTGAGCTTGCAATTAAAAGGATTGGTGTTTTTTTCCCATGTCATCCTTAAAACCACATTAAAATAAAGCTCTTTCTCTGCTGTATGGTATTTTTTACAAAATTGTTTCGCTTTGGTAAATGTCCCCCATCACAATGCTCAGCTCCCAATGTCTGTTTTCAACAAAAGCTTACCAATTAACCTTGAGGATAACCAGAATTTAGTATTAAGACTCTTCCATAAACCTATAAACTTCCAGTTCTGGCGCCGCATGGAGAGGAGCTAGGAGACTTCAGCTCCCGCCGCACTCCAAAGAAACCCATTGCAATCTCTGCTTGTCGCCGAGGTATTCCCTCCGTCCTCACTCCCCCTACCTGGGACACCAACATGGAGCAATTTCTGGAGTGCTCCATAGCTCAAACGCCCCCCCCCTCCATGCTCGGGAGGGGACACAGCACATGCTGCAGCCAATATGGCGCCCGCTCCTTCTCCAGGGCTGACACTTTTCCAGACCCCTGCCTCTTCACTTAAACCCCCGCCAGCTTGCCACAGGACCCAGCCTCCCCTGCAAGCATTGCCCAGGCTGTAGTGGCCCTCCTCACACCTATGGTCGCAGAGGCTGTGGACCAAGCGGTCCCTAAAGGGCTAGAACACCTAAATAGGGAATTGCAAATGCAATCCCTGAAGATCTCAGAAACTGAAGAGCGTATCTCCTCTATGGAAGATGAGGCAGCAGCTACATCAGCCTCCATAGCCAGGCTCTCAGTTATTCAAAAGGAGCTTCAGGAAAAGGTGGACGACTTGGAAAATAGTTTGAGGCGCAATAACCTGCGCATTATTGGACTTCCTGAATCCTATTCATCTTCTGCTCTCCATACTATTTGCTCCTACACTATCCCAAAACAGTTAGGCCTCCACTTCCCATGTACAGTGTAAAGGGCACACCGCATTGGACAGCCTTCAGAAACACGCTCCAGACCCCAACCGGTAATCATCAGATACCTCAATTACGCGGACAAGCACGCTATCTTGCAGACATTCTGCCACCATTGCAATTTGTCCGTGGATGACCACCCTCTTCTTCTTTTTGCTGACTACTCTATTGAAGTAATGCGAAAACATGAAGCATTTTCTGCTGTGTGCTCCTCTCTGCACAAAGATTGTGTGAAATTCACCCTGACCTATCCCGCAACTCTACCTGTCCTGCTGGCATCAGGCGAGCGCCTTTCCTTCACTTCTGCCTTGGAAGCTGAACAATATTTGAACACGGTGCTACCCTCGGATATGGAACATGACTCCACGGCTACTTTAGTAGAGTCTACTTCCCCTAGGAGATCCTCACTGCCTCCAAGAACCAGGATAGCCCACAGAAACCTTCCGACAAGAGAGTGTGCTTCAGCCTCCCGGATAATAGTGGTCATAAACGTTGACTTTTGGCTCTCCCTGCTCTTACCGCTTACCTTCCTACCCACAGGGGTAACATTCTACCATTCCACATGCAGCTTGAATCACTTACCATGCTTTTTTCTGTTCGTTTTTAGGAACTTCCGGTAATAAATGTCCCTTGTGGACCCCAGACTCTCTTTTCTTTCTTCCCCCACCTTCCCTTCCCCTTCCTCTAACCCTTCTCTTCCCCTATCCCCCTCCTTTCACCCCCCCCCTCTCTCTCCCTCCCCCTCTTTCCTCTCTCCCTCCCTTCCTCTACCCCTTTGGTTCTTCCCCTTGGATGCACATCAAGTTTACTCCAGTGGAAGGAGCGCCATTTGGCGGGAGTGTTATTGGTGGTGACTCCATGGGGAAAAAAGAGAAGTCCCTAGACTGTTTTTGGAGATTTTTACTCCTTATTGATGTGCTTATTGGTATCTGTTTTCTCTTACAATGTTATGTTCTCTCATTTTCTCGGTTCTTGCACAAGTGGCTCCATATCCGAGGGGACGATGGCTGCGGTGTCTACACCCCTGTTTAGGCTGTTCTATTGCACTCCAATGCTACAGACATGGCTCCTTCGGACACCGGATAACACTTGAAGGTAATTTCCTGGAATGTCAGGGGCCTACGTTGTCCACACAAGCGTATGCAGATTTTGAGACATTTCAAACGTCTGCGGGCAGATGTCACACGCCTTCAGGAGACACATCTGACCGCAGTCGACCTACCCCGCTTAGAAAAGTTATGGGTTGGTAGTGTATATGGCTAGCGGGTCTTGTCCCATTGCTATCCCACACTTCCATTGAAGACATAGTGATCTCGGATCACTCTCCGATCACTCTTCAGCTATCTGATATCCTTACGCCATGGGTAAGTAGTTCCTGGCATTTCCCATCCTACCTATCCGAAAATGAGGACTTTAAGCATACCCTCTCTTGCGCCTGGAACGAGTTTATGGAAATGAATGGATCACATTTAGGCTCTCCCAATCTCTTTTCAGAGACAGGAAAAGCTTATCTCCGAGGGCGCATAATATCTTACACTGCCCGATCAAAAACAAAATCACATTTAATACGTGCAGGCCAGTGAATCCCTTCGTAGGGCTCATCAGACTCTGCTCGCTAACCGCACACCAGCTACTATAGAAGCATGGCACAAAGCCAAATGGACCTTTGATCATTGGGCAGCTCAATTAGAACTTACTAAACAATCCTACTCTACCCTTTATTTCCATAAATATGATAATAAAGGGGGCAAGCTCCTCGCATGGCTATGCTCGGGGCGACACCGACCAACTCACATTGGAGCCCTTCAAACCCCTGCTGAGGAGATAACTCGCTCGCCCTCGAAAAAATCAGTGATCTCCTCACCAGCTTTTACTCAGGCCTTTATTTGGACGACCCTATCGATCAGGTCGCAGCCTCAAAATTACTAAACGGACTGCAACTGCCAGTTCTTACCCCAGACCAACTCGAGACACTAAATGCCCCTATTTCACTGGAGGAGATCTATTCTACCATCAAATCACTTTCTCCCGGTAAGGCCCCTGGTCTGGATGGCTTTTCTGTGGAGTTCTACAAATTAACCTCAGAATTCATTCCGGTTACCCTAGGCCACGTTTACCAGCTCATGTGGTCTCAGGGCGACTTCATGCCATAAGGATCGCAAGCTCACATTAAACTTATTAGCAAAAAAGACAAGGAGCCCCTATTGCCAGGCTCGTTTGGCCTATCTCATTGATAAACGTAGACGCCAAGATTCTTTTTAAAATTGTTGCTTCTTGCCTGGTGACCCTCCTTCCATCAGTCTTGCACCCAGCGCAATTGGGATTTGTTACGGGACGCTCCGCTACGCTTAATATTCGGAAGGTCCTTTTGGCCCTTGATTTCGCTAGAGCCCATCCTGACTGTGACACAGCCATTATCTCCCTAGATGCCGAAAAAGCATTTGATAATATCAGTTTCTTCTGTCTCTTTATGGTTATGAGAACTTTAGGCATGTCTGACCCGATCTTGCATTTTATTCAAAAAATGTACGCTTCACCCACTGCCCGCATAGTCACACCCACGTTTATTTCTTCACCTATCTCGCTTACCAAGGGCACCAGACAGGGCTGCCCCCTGTCACCGCTCCTGTTTAATATAGCCATAGAATCTATCTCCAGAATTCTTAATTCTCCCTCTGGAATCAATGGGATCCCCATAGGCA